>NC_140182.1:44439576-44717076 GCF_963971535.1 Notolepis coatsorum | reverse complement strand
ATATTTTGAGCTAAGCGTCAACCATTTTGACATTTGGAAGAACTGTAGTATATATCGTTTTAAACTTTGATTCTATGGTTTTCTTTCGGGGGGGATATCATTTTTAGGGCATTTTTGCTTTATTGGATAGGAGGACAGTGAGTGACAGGAAATATGGGATGGAGACAAGGGGGGTGACATGCAACAAATGTCCTAGGACGGATTCGGACCCAGGACGTTGCGATTATATGGTATGTGTCCCATCACGGTGAGCCACCACGACACCCCGACTCTATGGTTTTTTAAATGAATAATAATAATAATAATTCATTACATTTATATAGCGCTTTTCTCAGACTCAAAGCACTTTACAACGTAGGGTGGAAATTGCCTCCTTCACCACCACTGGGCTGTCTTAAATACTTCGAAGCTTCGTTCGATGGGCATGGGATTCGAATATGAAAATAAATTGTATTATTAAAAAAATAAAAAAATAAATGATTTAATTTTTTTTTTTTTTTTGTAAAATCAACTCTGCCTCTCTTTGTTAACTACAACAAGCAATGCTGTTTGTTATTTAAGATGAGGTCGGACTCGGCACTGACAGATTTGTGTTCATTGTGCTGCTTTTATAAAGCCTCAAATGACGGCTTACAATATTTCATGAAAGCAAAGTGTTTTGTTTGTCTAAGATTTAAAAAGGTTTAAACTTTACAGCACTGACAAAGTTGAACAAAGTGCTGTACAAGTCCCACAACATAAAAAAATATATATTATAATTTTTTTTTTATCTCGGCCCCGAAGCTTCGAATTCCAAAAAAAATTTGAAGGTCAGCCCTAGGTAGCACCCAACCTTGGGCTATGCAGGCTCAATGGCTGCCATACACTGGCACGAGACACACATCACACTACACAATGGCTGAACGGCTCAGGAGACGGGGATTGATATCAGCCAATTAAGGGGGAGGGATGATTAGGTGGCCTTGATGTCAGAGACCTGATTGGGAATTTGGCCAGGAACATCGGGGAACCCCCTACTCTTTACGATAGGCGTCCTGGGTTCTTTAACGACCAAATTCAGTCAGGACCTCGGTTTAGTGTCTCATCCGAAGGACGGCACTCGCGGCTGTACGGTGTCCCTATCACGTAACAGGGGCATTGTTACTGACAAGTCCAGAGGACAGAGTGCCCCCTTCTGGACAACAACACCACTTTCCGACAGCAGCCTTGACCGGGGCTCGAACCCTTGATCTTCTGATCATGAGTCCGGAGCTCTACTCATGTAGCCACGCTGCCGGACGAATAAGTCATACAGGATGGACTTACGAGGTTCCCCTATGCGAAGGATCTCACACAGGATGAGAGTCAGCTGGATGCTGCTCCTGGCAAACGGACACTCGTGTTTGTCCTCCCTGCTGCTGTTCTCCAAGACAAACTGGAGGAGGAGGGGACAGAGAGTTGTTCAAATTCTAAATGTCCCAGAAAATGTCACTATACCTTAAATGTCTTGAGCATATCTATAACACTCCAGCAAAGACAGACAAAGACACAACAGCAGAGCAGAGATGCACCAATACCACCTTTCACTGCCACCACCACCCATCATCATCATCATCATCATCATCAGTGTCATTTAAACAGGATTAAAAAAGGCAACACCCACGAAAACTAAATATATCTATAGTTTTAAGTAAAATAATAAATGTCTGTTACCAAAATGGAAACAGCAATATTTGGAGGATATGTCCAGTTCCTGGGGCCTGTATTTCAGGATTCCCTGTTCAAATTACGTTATCAAACCTAGAGTTTTTAGAAATGTTTGTGAAATTAAAACAGTTGGGAATAGGAAGAGCCACGGAGAGAGCTGCTGCCTTAGGACCGACAGCCATGAGGAATGAAGCAGCCACTCTCTTTATCAGTTAAAACACACACTTTATTCTGGTTCATCACACACGTCTGATGTCTGGACACATGCTTTTATAGTCGCAGGACAATCGCAGCCTCTTCCCTCGTGGATTCTACACATACTGTATTTGAGTGGTCGTTTGAGCCAGAACTTTTGACCGACTATGATTGATAATGTAATTCTGACGCAGAGAATCCTAAAATGAAGACTGTGAAATCCATAAACAGCCACGCGGCTCTGGTAAATACGGTTGATTGTATTACCTTCCTCTAATGGAGTGAGGGTTGATAGTGAACGCTGTATGCTCACCCTGCTGTAAGCGTCAGGATAGCGAAAGGCGAAGTAGGCCATGGTGTCCAGGGCCAGCAGTCCAGGAGGCGTCCTCACCAAGTCCTGTCCCGGGTTACTGTTGTTCTGCAACCAGCAAAGAGAGGAAGAACATTAACATGGAGCCACGAAATAGGACTTAAAGATCTGCTCTTATAGAGCCTCAAGGAGTTCCTGCTCTTATCAGTTCCTGTTTTCCTCTCAAGATGCCATGTTATGAACAATACGTGGCAAAAGATGTAAAAGTGAAATAAGTGAAATAACACACAAGCACACACACACTAGGGATGGGACGATACTGTGACGAATTTGGCCCCTGATAACGATAATATCACGATACACAAAATCTGCAATAATCAATGTATTGCAAGACATGTAATCTACAATACATACACGATATCTGGATAACTGAAGAAGAAAAGATACCCATGAAAAGGCACAAAGCAAGAATTGTGTATTTTTTTCACAGAATTGACAGGAAAGCGTATCAGATTATTTAGTGTGCATCACAAACTGGCCAATTGCACATGAAACAATGTACAACAAATTGCATATTGCCACAACCTGATCATCATTATCATTAACTATTAATTATGTCCCCAACGGAAAACTTTGTTACCATCTGCAATATAAATATATATTTCATCTGTTCACCTCATTCCAATAATTTGATTGTCAAGCAATTTCTTTTTTTTATAATAATACAATAATAAAATAAATTATATTTATTTGTACACACATTTTTATTATGATTATATTTTTTGTATATTAATACTTGGTGCCAGTGTATCGATAACATGTTGCAAGAGGAAGTACGCTGATATATCGTAGTATACTGTAAATTTCTTGTCCCACCCCTCACACACACACAGTGACTCACAGAGAAGCCTAGCTTCTTGAACTCCTTGGCACAGAGTGAGCGCCGTCGCTCGTGGCTCAGACTGTTCTCGCTCTCAGACTCAAACGCCGCCTGCCGCAGACCGTGGAGGATCTCCCTCTGATCCTGGTGGAGGGAGGGAGGGGGGGGTATATCAGAACTTCTATGATCTCAGAGTAGCTTATAGTTTACATTTGTGAACATGAGACGGCTCCTGCTAAAGCTAGTTCTAGAAGTTTATATTTTTTGACCTAAATCAAATAAATTATATTGCTGGTCCAACACAAAATGATATGATCTATTCTACGCATTATGTGATCCTTAGCTGTTTTACCTAGGTTGTTTTAGTGGTGTTCTCACCTGGTTAGAAGTGGTGTTCTCACCTGGTTAGAAGAGTCTAGTGGTGTTCTCACCTGGTTAGAAGTGGTGTTCTCACCTGGTTATAAGAGTCTAGTGGTGTTCTCACCTGGTTAGAAGTGGTGTTCTCACCTGGTTATAATAGTCTAGTGGTGTCTCACCTGGTTATAAGAGTCTAGTGGTGTCTCACCTGGTTATAAGAGTCTAATGGTGTTCTCACCTGGTTATAATAGTCTAGTGGTGTCTCACCTGGTTATAATAGTCTAGTGGTGTCTCACCTGGTTATAATAGTCTAGTGGTGTCTCACCTGGTTATAATAGTCTAGTGGTGTCTCACCTGGTTATAAGAGTCTAGTGGTGTCTCACCTGGTTATAAGTGGTGTTCTCACCTGGTTATAAGAGTCTAGTGGTGTTCTCACCTGGTTATAATAGTCTAGTGGTGTCTCACCTGGTTATAAGAGTCTAGTGGTGTCTCACCTGGTTATAAGAGTCTAGTGGTGTCTCACCTGGTTATAATAGTCTAGTGGTGTTCTCACCTGGTTATAAGAGTCTAGTGGTGTCTCACCTGGTTATAATAGTCTAGTGGTGTCTCACCTGGTTATAAGAGTCTAGTGGTGTCTCACCTGGTTATAAGTGGTGTTCTCACCTGGTTATAAGAGTCTAGTGGTGTTCTCACCTGGTTATAATAGTCTAGTGGTGTCTCACCTGGTTATAAGAGTCTAGTGGTGTCTCACCTGGTTATAAGAGTCTAGTGGTGTCTCACCTGGTTATAATAGTCTAGTGGTGTTCTCACCTGGTTATAAGAGTCTAGTGGTGTCTCACCTGGTTATAATAGTCTAGTGGTGTCTCACCTGGTTATAATAGTCTAGTGGTGTCTCACCTGGTTATAAGAGTCTAGTGGTGTCTCACCTGGTTATAATAGTCTAGTGGTGTTCTCACCTGGTTATAAGAGTCTAGTGGTGTCTCACCTGGTTATAATAGTCTAGTGGTGTCTCACCTGGTTATAAGAGTCTAGTGGTGTTCTCACCTGGTTATAATAGTCTAGTGGTGTCTCACCTGGTTATAAGAGTCTAGTGGTGTCTCACCTGGTTATAAGTGGTGTTCTCACCTGGTTATAAGAGTCTAGTGGTGTCTCACCTGGTTATAAGTGGTGTTCTCACCTGGTTATAAGAGTCTAGTGGTGTCTCACCTGGTTATAAGAGTCTAGTGGTGTCTCACCTGGTTATAATAGTCTAGTGGTGTTCTCACCTGGTTATAAGAGTCTAGTGGTGTCTCACCTGGTTATAAGAGTCTAGTGGTGTCTCACCTGGTTATAAGAGTCTAGTGGTGTCTCACCTGGTTATAATAGTCTAGTGGTGTTCTCACCTGGTTATAATAGTCTAGTGGTGTCTCACCTGGTTATAAGTGGTGTTCTCACCTGGTTATAAGAGTCTAGTGGTGTTCTCACCTGGTTATAATAGTCTAGTGGTGTCTCACCTGGTTATAATAGTCTAGTGGTGTTCTCACCTGGTTATAAGAGTCTAGTGGTGTCTCACCTGGTTATAATAGTCTAGTGGTGTTCTCACCTGGTTATAATAGTCTAGTGGTGTTCTCACCTGGTTATAAGAGTCTAGTGGTGTCTCACCTGGTTATAATAGTCTAGTGGTGTTCTCACCTGGTTATAATAGTCTAGTGGTGTTCTCACCTGGTTATAAGAGTCTAGTGGTGTTCTCACCTGGTTATAATAGTCTAGTGGTGTTCTCACCTGGTTATAAGAGTCTAGTGGTGTCTCACCTGGTTATAAGAGTCTAGTGGTGTTCTCATGCGAGCCTCCAGGTGGTTCAAGGTGACAGACTGAAGTACGTAGAGGTAGTGGGCCATCTCATCTCCAATGGAAGCAGAACTATGGATGATATTCTGAGAAGAAACGCGTTGTGGCCTAAATGTTAGACAAATGGGATAGTGACAGGAAGGTTGCTGGTTATAACCCCCGGACCGCTCCCCCCTCCTTCAACAACTACCACTGATTAGATTATGTGCCCTTGAGCAAGGCACATAATCCACCAACTGCTACAGCAGCGCAGCTCAGTGGCCAACAGTAAAATAGTGTGGTAGTACCTAGTAGCTCCCAAGAGTGAATACGGTACCTCGCAGATAAAAAGCCTGTCACTATTGTCAAGTGAAAACCTCATATAAGTGGTCATAAGAGTCAACCTTTCAGGAATGAAGAAAAACTACCTATTATTTTTTATTGACATTCAATGTATTTATGAAGTTCTTTATTGGATTTCGAATGGGTTTCAAGGTCCTTTGGAAATGAAATTCATGAAATGTAATCACAACATCGAGAACCATGAAAACATTCAATTCAAGTAAAAACATGGAAATCACAAGGTTTACAAGGAGATAGATGGTTTTCACCCGACAGCAGCAATATATTGTGCTGCTATTCTCTGGGTAAATCAAAGTTTAAATAAATAGATTGTGTACAGTATCTAATGACACTGTATATACTGTATCAGTATATCAGTACAGCGTGTCAAGGGAAAGGGCAGAAGTACACTAAGGAAGTCGGCCATCACATCCAATATGAACTATGGATGATGTTCTGTATGGAAACAACAAATGACTACGGATGATGTTCTGTACTGTAATTTATACTAAGTTATGTACTTTAGTACAACGGCCTGTCATATCCCTACTGAACCAAAACTATAGAGGATGTTCTACAGAATTAACAGGGGAGGGAATGTATACTTATTTATAAAAAAAATAAAAAAAATAACAGATTATTTACGGGTGTTCTGGGACGCATCACAAAATGGTACAACAGTACAACAGATCTTTGTAGAGAAGAACTTTGGAAGAACATAATAAGTAATATAATTCCTGATAGAGGTGATGTTGTTTACTGTTCACTGGGTTTTGAATGTGGAAACATGTACTGCCATAAATGTAACTAACAAGATTTACCTTGTGAATGTACTGACGGAGATTCTTCTTATTCAGAAATGCAAACAGCTCCTGGAAGAGATATAAACACTATTTATTACATTTAAAAAATAATAAAAATAATAATAATAATAAAAATATTTACAAAAATAAACAAACAAATACACAAAGAGTTTGCTCATAACGCTTTATAGGTAAGATCATAGATGGTGCAGTGGCACTGCTCTACCAGAGGGTGGCAGCATATACTATATATTGTCAGTAAGCAGGTCAGTGGGCGGGACATGGTGGAGTTAGAGTATGGGACTTTGCCATCTGTGACATCATCACCACTCGCTCGGACAGAAATCTCCCAGCAAAGAGCCTATTGTTTTGTTGTGGTCTAATGTTCTCACCAACTCTGAGTGAGAGAGCTGAGCTGTTCTGCTATATATGAAAGTAAACTAAATCCAATCATGTGCGAGTGTGATAGCTCTGTATAGCACAACAGATAGAGCACTGGACATAACACATACTGGAGATAACAGACAGAGAAAGAAACAAATGGGGTGTGTGTGAGAGAGAGAGAGAGAGAGAGAGAGAGAGAGAGAGAGAGAGAGAGAGAGAGAGAGAGAGAGAGACACACACACACAGGTAGACCTCTCGCTTTCTGACAGTAAGGATGAGAGGATACAGAAGACAATTAAACCAAAAACAAACCAGCGCACAACCAAAACACAGACAATCATGTACATGCACGCACGCACGCGCACACACACACACCTACACACACACACACCTACACACACACACACACACACACACACACACACCTGTCTGTCTGCATCCCCAGCAGTCTGCAGTAGGGCCATGAGAAGGGCCATGGCTTTAGTCTGGATCTGCTGGTTGGTCCTGGGGAGGAGGAGAGGAGGAGGAGAAGAGGAGAGGGTGAGAAAACGACAACGTCCAACGTTAACCCAATCTGAATATGGGATTCATTATATTAACGCTTTCATTCTGTTCTGATTCGCTGGGTCAGCCTGTCTAGTGTCTATCACCCTGATCTCTGCCAACTCTGGAATTGCATGTAGTGTTGGTCCTACCTGGGTTGCGTGTAGACTGGTGGGTGTGTTTTGAGTTCAACTATGCGCTAAACGTATTGCAGCTTATATGTTGACATTGTTTTGGTTCATTTGTACCATTATGTCTCAAGACCCATCAGTGAGACATTACACTGGTGTCACACACAACCGCCCCCCCCCCCCCCCCCCCCCCCTTCTGCTCCACCAACCAACAGACTCGTATGAAGACTACATGCAGTGGGGTGACAGGCTGAACTCCATAAGAACAGGGTCGCTACAATACAGATAGGGTAGGATGTAAAGCTTGTAAACAATATTGTATCTTAGCTAGCATGAAAACATGTCTAATGTTGAAACAGTTTGTTGGGTAGATTAAACACTTAATAAACAGTCATATATTTTGTGTATTTCCAGCTGTGTCCTTCATCATTAGCTGTACGTTACCTTGGCAACAATCTAATACATGACGGTCATATTTTTAAAACAACACCACCTTGGGGTAACTGACGCTCATTGGTTCATCACTCCCTATCCAGGGGTTTGATTGGTCGTTACAACCCCAGTCCTTTTTTGGTTTGGCTACTTACACCTGTAGGTGATTGATGAGCCTCTCCATAGTGACTTCCTGCTTGACTTGTAGGAACAGGCTGCTGCTGCTCAGCACCATGCTCTCCAGGATGTCCAGGGACACCTGCTGGATCAATGCATCCGCTACCTTGGCATTGACAAAATTGGCAATCTGAGAAGAGAGGAGGGGGGAGGGGCAAAGAGAGAAGGAGGGTGGGAGGGAGGGAGGGAGGGAGGGAGGGAGGGAGGGAGGGAGGGAGGGAGGGAGAAGAGCAAGAGTGGGGGAAGTAGGAGGGAGGGAGGGTGGGTGGGTTTGGAGAGAGAGAGAGAGGGGGGGGGGCAATATGTAAAACCTCTTTTCAATCAGTAAAAGCACTTTTATGGGGGTGGGGACACTTGTTGAATGGTTAGCCTTGCAATAATAGCATTGAGAAGACTGGCAAACTGAGAGAAGGAGATGGAGAGAGGGAGGTAAAAGAGAAGAGAGAGAGAGAGAGAGAGAGAGAGAGAGAGAAATAATGGGGAGGGCAAACAGTAATTCTGTAATCAGTAGTGGACAGACACAGACAGATACCAGCGATAGATAGACAGACAGACAGACGGATAGATACCTTCTTGATGAAGATAACAGAGAGGTTCTCCCAGGATACTATCCCATGATACATCAGCTCCATGAAGCCCGTCAGTGTGTGGGCCATGATCATACCGGAAGAGGACCTTATGGAGACACACACACACACATTATACAACTGTACTGTGACTGTATATTAACTGTAACTCCAACTTTGCCATCAGGACTCATTCCCATACATTCTTTGTATTTGTAAGTGTTTCCGACTTTGTCCTGAATGTTACAGTAAATGACTGACACTGGTAGTAGTGTTAGTCAATGAACAGGGAGTGTCTTAGAATCCCTACCTATCTAACCAGCTCATTCTAAAAGCGTTTGACGGGAGCCAGTAAGATAACGTGGGCCTGATTTTACAGTGGGCGTTGCCCTTGTTATTTGAACAGGCACTGCAGCAGAGACCTTTCAAAAGGGAGACTAACCATAGAACCACCTCATTCTCACTTCCTGCAATGCATCATGTAGTTCAACATGAGGAGTGCCATTGGTGCCCTCCCACAGCCCCCCCCCCCCTCCCCCAGAGCGGGCATAGGTTCCATGCACAGGTTTTGACTGAATGTGGCTGCTTTTTTCCCTTTCTTTATGTTGAAAGTTGGGGCGTGTTACAAATATGAACACACTGAATTTGTATATCTCTGTCCTGAAGATCCAGTGCAAGGTTTGTTTGAGACGTGTCCGGCAATCTCAAAAGTGTTGACAACAGCGTCTGTGTAAAAGTCCCGCCCACTCAGGAGACAAGGAACTGTTCCCTTTTCATCCCATTGTCAAAGCTTGGAATGTGTCACCTTCCTTATACAGCATCTGTAGCAATCTGGGAGCATCTGGGTGGGGTAGAGGTCTAAGCACTCGCCTGCCACCGCAGGAGAGACCCAGGGGAAATTCCCAGGTAGCGGTACCTCACGCTTGGTCAGTCATCCCTACAAACACTGTGTTCGCGGGTGGGAAGCCGGTGTGGTATGAGTCCTGGTCGTTGCAACAGCGACTCCTACTGGTCGGTCGGGCGCCTGTTCAGCAGGGAGGGGATCTGGCGACTCCACATGTATGTATATATACCACATGTACCAGACTGACAGTAGGGTAGTCTACACCCTCCCCAGACCAGCAGTAGGGTAGTCTACACCCTCCCCAGACCGACAGTAGGGTAGTCTACACCCTCCCCAGACCAGCAGTAGGGTAGTCTACACCCTCCCCAGACCGACAGTAGGGTAGCCTACACCCTCCCCAGACCATTAGTAGGGTAGTCTACACCCTCCCCAGACCGACAGTAGGGTAGTCTACACCCTCCCCAGACCAGCAGTAGGGTAGTCTACACCCTCCCCAGACCGACAGTAGGGTAGTCTACACCCTCCCCAGACCAGCAGTAGGGTAGTCTATACCTTCCCCAGACCAACAGTAGGGTAGTCTACACCCTCCCCAGACCAACTGTAGGGTAGTCTACACCCTCCCCAGACCAACAGTAGGGTAGTCTACACCCTCCCCAGACCGAAAGTAGGGTAGTCTACACCCTCCCCAGACCAACAGTAGGGTAGTCGTCACCCTCCCCAGACCAACAGTAGGGTAGTCTACACCCTCCCCAGACAGACAGTAGGGTAGTCTACACCCTCCCCAGACCAACAGTAGGGTAGTCTACACCCTCCCCAGACCGAAAATAGGGTAGTCTACACTACACCCTCCCCAGACTGACAGTAGGGTAGTCTACACCCTCCCCAGACTGACAGTAGGGTAGTCTACACCCTCCCCAGACAGACAGTAGGGTAGTCTACACCCTCCCCAGACTGACAGTAGGGTAGTCTACACCCTCCCCAGACTGACAGTAGGGCAGCGCAAACAGCAGGAAGGGAATACAAAAAGAAAAAAGGTCTGTTTTATAATGATGACTAGACAAGTTCTGGGGTTCTCAGAATGAGAATGAGGTTCATTACGTCATACATTCGAGGCATTCACCTACCAAACTTGTTCGAATGATCGGCTTGTGCTTAGAGTGCCTCGAGTTCGGTCTGAGCTTGGAAAGTCTGCCTTCTCCTACGATGCTCCATACACATGGAATACCCTACAACAGACTCTAAAGCTCGGAGCATTCCCGTCATTCATGGAGTTTAAAAGGCATTGCACTTGACCTATGTACTGAATCATGTAATTGTTTTTAATCCATCATTGTAGTAATTGTAATTCATTGTAATTAATAACTGTTATGATATTTGTGTTCTTTGTTAACTCGTCATCACTGTAAATGAGGGAAAGCTCAGTGCTTTCACGAGTATAAATAAAGGTTTGAAATGAAATTTGGCTTTGCTCACACAAGGAGGACAAGAATAAAAACATCTCTTCTCTTTTCTTCCTGTAATGGCAGTATTCCTGCGTAGGAGGGTGCTGGGGGGGGCTGGCAGTGGGATGTGTTGGTACACGTGCAGCAGTCACCTCAAATCTCAGCACCAGCGCTGTCTGTCAAAGCAACTCTGCATTCCACTGCATGCAGCCATGGGAACTAACCACCACACTGTCCTCCGTCTCACACTCCCACACTGCATTCCCACTCTATTCTCCTTCCTTATTCTCTCTCTTTCTTTCTGTTCCTCTTTTTTTTATCTCTCTTCTTTTATTTTTCTCCTCCTCTCTCTCTCACACTCACTCATACACTATCTATCTATCTCATACACTATCTATCTATCCATCTATCTACACAGTATGTATCTATTTGGGGTGTAACAATACACACATTTTAAGATTCTATATTCGATTAGTTACGCGTTAAATGCATTCAAACTGCAGAGCTCTAATTATAGATCATATAGTGTATATACTACGCAGCTTGGTCCGGCTCAGTAAAACACAACGTTTTCATTTCAAAGTTGTAAATAGTGAAAATGAGCGTTACAACCCTCCTGCCAGATACAGATACACAAACTAGAGACCTGAGGAAGAAAAAAAGAAGAGAATCATTCCGATACACTGTAGCTAATGGACCTTTTTATTCTGTATTTAGATTACACCCCTACATCTCACACACGCACACACACACACACACACACACACACACACACACACACACACACACACACACACACACACACACACACACACTTGTCAGGTATTCAGTACAGAAACAGGCTGTGAGCGTGCAGCTGTCATACACAAGTGCTTATTCTGGGAAAATGAAGCTTGGTAGAAAAACCTCAGGTATGTACTTAGTGTGAGGAGGTGCTTAGGAAATTATTTGGATACACTCTCATACTTTACAGTGTACACACATACGCATAGCCAAACTACACACACACACACACACACACACACACACACACACACACACACACACACACACACACACACACACACACACACACACACACACACACACACACACACACACACACACACACATACACACACACAATAGATCCAGAGACTAGGGGCTGTCTACTTTAGTCTACTAATAGAAGAGCTCCTTTGAGTTGACCAGAGATGTGGAGCTTCTTCAGGAAATAACAAATCAAGCTTGAAAAGAAGTACAAATAGAAATGATTACATCGACCAACAAGGTCTTGGTCAACTGGGTGGGTCAGCCCTACCAAAGACACACACATACAGACATGCACACGTGTGTGTGGTACTGACTCGTTAGCGTCCTCTACTATCTTGACCAACAGGGAGTGTCCGTCTCGGCTGATGAACTCCTGGGCGAAAGTGACGTCAGTGGAAACGGTGGCCAGCTGCTTCAGCGAATCACAGCGCACCCCTGAGTCTGAGCTCTGGATGCCCTTATACAGGTCCTCTGCACAGCGGCCCTACAACACACACACACACACACAAAATAGGTTTACGTTTTTATTTCAGGGCATATACAGACTAGAGTGTGGCCCCATTGACTTGGCATTAGTTGTGGGGCCAACTAGCCGGGGCTGCGTGTTTCCAGTATGAAGACCAGCAGGGGGTGAGAAGATTTGACAACATCATATGTAGGGAACAGGACCAGGGGTCCAGAATAACTCACCAAATGATAACTAACTGATAACCAACACTGCACTGCAGGGGGATCGGTCCAAGTGGTGGATGAGTGAGTGAGTGAGTGAGTGAGTGAGTGAGTGAGTGAGTGAGTGAGTGAGTGAGTGAGTGAGTGAGTGAGTGAGTGAATGTGCAGCCATCAGACTATACAATGCATCACTGTGCCTCACTGCGCACAGCGTGACAGTTACCATCTTCTATTGCATCACTGTGCAATACTACACCTACTGTAGACCTCAGTATATTTTTACTGTATTTATTTACTGTATATTTTATTCCATTTTTATTCTATTTTATTCTACTCTTATCTTAGGCAATTTGATTTGTTTTGTTATTCTTATTCGTGACCTGTTCTGTCTAAATGTTTAATGTTGAGCAATTTGCAGTGTCAAATTTCCCTCTGGATAATAAAAGTATTTCTATTCTATTCTATTCTAAAGGAACGAGTGAGTGAGTGAATGATTAAGTGAGTGAGTGAGTGAGTGAGTGAGTGAGTGAGTGAGTGAGTGAGTGAGTGAGTGAGTGAGTGAGTGAGTGAGTGAGTGAGTGAGTGAGTGAGTGAGTGAGTGCATGTGTGAGTAAGGGAACGAGTAAGCGAGTGAATGAACGATTAAGTGATTGAGTTAGTGGGTGAGTGAGTGAGTGAGTGAGTGAGTGAGTGAGTGAGTGAGTGAGTGAGTGAGTGAGTGAGTGAGTGAGTGAGTGAACAAGTAATTGAGTGAGTGAATGATTAAGTGAGTGAGTGGGTGAGTGAGTGAGTGAGTGAGTGAGTGAGTGAGTGAGTGAGTGAGTGAGTGAGTGAGTGAGTGAGTGAGTGAGTGAACGATTAAGTGATTGAGTTAGTGGGTGGGTGAGTGAGTGAGTGAGTGAGTGAGTGAGTGAGTGAGTGAGTGAGTGAGTGAGTGAGTGAGTGAGTGAGTGAGAGAGAGAGAGAGAGAGAGAGAGAGAGAGTGAGTGAGTGAACAAGTAAGTGAGTGAGTGAATGATTAAGTGAGTGAGTGAGTGAGTGAGTGAATGTGCGAGTAAGGGAACGAGTAAGTGAGTGAGTGAATGATTAAGTGATTGAGTGAGTGAGTGAGTGAACGATTAAATAATTGAGTGAGTGAGTGAGTGAGTGAGTGAGTGAGTGAGTGAGTGAGTGAGTGAATGTGCGAGTAAGGGAACGAGTAAGTGAGTGAGTGAATGATTAAGTGATTGAGTGAGTGAGTGAACGATTAAATAATTGAGTGAGTGGGTGAGTGAGTGAGTGAGTGAGTGAGTGAGTGAGTGAATGTGCGAGTAAGGGAACGAGTAAGTGAGTGAGTGAATGATTAAGTGATTGAGTGAGTGAGTGAGTGAACGATTAAATAATTGAGTGAGTGGGTGAGTGAGTGAGTGAGTGAGTGAGTGAGTGAGTGAGTGAGTGAGTGAATGTGCGAGTGAGTGAGTGGGTGAGTGAACGATTAAGTGAGTGAGTGATTAAGTGATTGAGTGAGTGAGTGATTAAGTGATTGAGTGAGTGAGTGAGTGAGTGAGTGAGTGAGTGACTTACTGACAAAGTAAAGGAGTATGTGAGGGAAAGCAGAGCAAGTGCTACTGCATGCAGACTAGGGCTGGGCGATTAAACGATAACGATAACTATCGCGATAAATTATTTCCTCGAAATAAACATGAAACGTGGTCGCAAAGTTTCGATATATCGATTTTCCAAGCTTGGCTCCGTTCAGCCTCGGCTCAGCACATTCACTAACAACAACCAACCTTACGTGATGACGTGCTACGCACAACAGCTAACAACCAATCAGTGAAGGAGATGGCCGAGAGCGACGGAGGCGGGCGACCCGGAAGGAGACCCAGAGCGGTAGGACTCACTCAACAACAAGGCTTGCTAGGCTAATTAGCTTGCACGGCGTTGTTTTATATATTTACGTGCCGAGTATGTGTGTGTGGTGAATTCTGAGGCCACGTTTATAGTAGTGGGGGTATACAGTGGAAGTCGTTTCAATATATTGTGGCGGAAGAGAGTATTTTAGTGTGATATTTAGCACATTGTCATGGAATACACCGCGTAGAAGCAACAGGCTGGCTAGGTTAACTAGCTTGCACGGCACTGTTTTATATATGTGTGTGTTTTGAATTCTGAGGCCACGTTTATAGTAGTGTGGGAGTGGACGTCGTTTCAATATATTGTGGCGGAAGAGAGTATTTTAGTGTCATATTTATTGTCATGAGATACTCCGCTTGTCGGCTAACTGCTAACGTGCGAGGACTGATGACGACATCAACTCGACTTGAGACATTCGCAGCAGCATATTAGAAGTTAATTAAACTTGACAGACATTATATCGACGATAATTATCGATATCGAATTATATGAAAATAATTTTATAATTTTATCACGATAACGTTTTTGGTCATATCGCCCAGCCCTAATGCAGACTCACCGGTGCCTTGGTCAGACGTAGAATACAGCCGTGTTTTATATCCAGACGATTCTAAAACACACAACACACATGGAAGAAACAATTTAAATACAATAAACATACACACACATGCATATCCACAGACAAATAACAGGGTAGAAACAATACACACACATACCGCTATAAATAACACATGCCTATATACGCGCACACACACACACACACACACACACACACACACACACACACACACACACACACACACACACACACACACACACACACACACACACACACACACACACACACACACACACACACACACACACACACACACACACACACACACACACACACACACACACACACACACACACACACACACACACACACACACACACACACACACACACACACACACAGCAGTGAACAGAAACACACACAGGGAAAGCCACATTGAGACAATGTAAATATAGACACCAACAAACTCTAAAAGAGCCAGGTCTGACTGCTGCTTTCACACAGTGCCTAGATATATAATTACCATGTAGGTGAGAGAGTGGGGGAGAGAGAGTGAAAGAGAGAGTGAGAGAAAGAGAGGGAGAGAGAGTGAGAGAGAGAGAGAGAAAGAGAGAGGATGAGGAGAGAGAAAGAGAGTGAGTGAGAGAGAGAGAGAGAGAACTTGGTCTAGGTCCACGGTTTGGAGTGAAGACGAAGCAGAAGACAATATCATCGCCCAGTTGGACCTGCTGTGTTACAACAAACATACTGTGCAACATCTCCCCCACAACACAGCAGGCTCACGGTGCAACATCTCCCCCACAACACAGCAGGCTCACGGTGCAACATCTCCCCCACAACACAGCAGGCTCACGGTGCAACATCTCCCCCACAACACAGCAGGCTCACGGTGCAACATCTCCCCACAACACAGCAGGCTCACGGTGCAACATCTCCCCACAACACAGCAGGCTCACGGTGCAACATCTCCCCACAACACAGCAGGCTCACGGTGCAACATCTCCCCACAACACAGCAGGCTCACGGTGCAACATCTCCCCCACAGCACAGCAGGCTCACGGTGCAACATCTCCCCACAACACAGCAGGCTCCTCTCAAGTCATATCCCATGTGTCACAGACGTAATGTCAATTCCTGACATTATAATGACTTCTATAGCTTTAGCCTAAGTAACCCCAACAGGGTCCAGGGAGGGGTCTCTGGGGTGACCCTGGCACCAGGCAGCCTCGTTTAGTAACAGCTGCTTTAAGCCTCTGCTTTAAGGACGCAATAGAGGGTGAGGTTACGCATTTCCTGTTGTATCCCCACTCTCCTTCTGCATTAGGTTGACATCAACGTCAAGCATTAGGTTGACATCAACGTCAAGCTTTAGGTTGACATCAACGTCAAGCATTAGGTTGACATCAACGTCAAGCATTAGGTTGACATCAACGTCAAGCATTAGGTTGACATCAACGTCAAGCATTAGATTGACATCAACGTCAAGCATTAGGTTGACATCAACGTCAAGCTTTAGGTTGACATCAACGTCAAGCTTTAGGTTGACATCAACGTCAAGCTTTAGGTTGACATCAACGTCAAGCTTTAGGTTGACATCAACGTCAAGCATTAGGTTGACATCAACGTCAAGCTTTAGGTTGACATCAACGTCAAGCTTTAGGTTGACATCAACGTCAAGCATTAGGTTGACATCAACGTCAAGCATTAGGTTGACATCAACGTCAGTTTGCACCATGACGCTCACTGAAAGAATGGCTTATCACAGTATTGTTAGTACAACTGTAAGACAGCACCGCGAGTCCTGTTCACTTTTAGTAGCTCAAAAGTCATTTGAAATAATGGCTTATTATCACAGTAACATCATAGCAAAGCGAATACCAACTGTTTCAAAGTGAATGCTAACCGTGTGTTTGCTATTGGCTATTTGGTGATAGATTTGGCCTAGCGCATGTTGTGTAACTTCAATCAATGCGAGAAGGCGTCACATCTATGACACAAGTGTGTCCTTGTAAAGGCCATGGAGTCAAACACTTGAACAGATATTTTGCTTGACAGTATCAGCCCTGTTTCAGGTTTGACCCGACTCGCTGATTCAGTCATATAGAGGACTAGTGGAGATTTAGCTCACTGAAACAGCTGCTTGCTGTCTGTTTGAGGTTTAAACACAGAGTGATCCGACTCATCCATTCAGTCATGCAGGCAGAGGGGCTTTGAAGACTCGAGCAGAGGTTCAACTCACCGACTCAGTAATGTATGTCTGGACTCCATCAGCATACTGCATAGCATAGTTATCAGGACCTGGGAGGTTCCACCTGTATATATATATACATACACACATACACACACACACACACACACACACACACACAAGTTACAGTATACAAACAAAGACATCTAAAACAGTATGAACATATTGTACATGTGTCCAAAGACAAAAACACACACACAGGTTGGTATCAAGAATGTAGCCCAATTATACCAGCTAACTGACGCACAAAACGCACAATGACACATTTGTCAACAGGGACTTGAATAACTGCATAGACTGACAGAGACAGACAAATAGAAACACACACACACACACACACACACACAGACACACTTAATTAACTTACCCATCACAGACCTCCTTTATAACTGCAGAGAGAGGCTTTTTCTGTAGAGACACATCAACATAAGATGGTTAGCCACACACACACACACACACACACACACAAACATGCACACAAAACCTAAAACCGCACACCTGTTGTCTGAATACAAGTCATAATAACAAGGAACAAGCTACTATCAAAGTATTTCCTCTTGTTGTATAGTACACACTTGTGTAATACTATGTTTTCATAGGGTTATACTACCACAGCTTTCTCCTTGGCTGCAAACACTTAAGATTTTTTTCTGAAGAACAGAAATCTGAGGATTCCCCCCACACTTTAGTTTAGTTTGCCACTGAACAATGTGCCCTCAACAGGCAGATCCGTCTTCATGCATAAATAAAAGCCAGACTACTTCCTTGTTGGAGTCTTAGCTATCCTGCTATTAGTGGTCAACCCAGTGGTCAACCAATCAAATGTCTTGGGATTCTGTGGTAGACCCAATAGCTGGCCTGTTATTAGTGGTTGCTAAGGAGGTCAACCAATCCGTTTTTTGGTTGAGTTCCGCCGGGGCAATGAGGAGTAGTTGTTTAACTCTGCTGGGCCAATAGGAATGATCCTGGGGCAGAGCCATGTGTCTAAACAGAGTTCTGCTATTGGAATCAGCAGTCCCTAATGGCTCCTGGTAGAATGTTCAATAGGTTAATGTTGCAACAGATGGAGCAAAAGTTAAAATCAGGAGGACTACCTTGCATCATACTTCACTATCCAATCAGTCTAAACACTGGAGAAGACTTCAACTCATTGGTCTTTGTCATTGCATATCATCTAATTATCCAATCAGTTTAGCCTAAGCACAGACACACCTTCACTCACGCCTTCACAGGAACCAATCACACATGTCTGCTGGTCTTTATAGACCTTGTCCTGCTCCGTCTCCCTGTTGCCGTCATTCTGGTGTTGCTGCTTGTTTCTCTCTACCGTTCCATCTCATGCTATGTGTTGTGATGGGTTTTCCCTATGCTACTACAGTCTTTGGCATTATTAGAATAATATCAAATAGAGAATGATTACATTGGCTACTCTTCAAAGCAGGCTTTTATTAATCAGAAGTAGCTATATTGGGGCTGGTTTTACAGCAGAAGCCCGGTGGTTCAGGGGACGAGAGGGGTTGACAGGAGCATTCAGATCAGCTTCCCTGTTGTCAATTAAGAGCCTGGTTTAATCATCTTGTGGGGCGGCGTGGCTCAGGGGTAGAGCGGGTTGTCCAATGATCCAAGGGTTGGTGGTTCGAATCCCGCTCAAGCCCATGTCCATCCCACTGCCGTTGTGTCCTTGGGCAAGACACTTAACCTACTTGCCTCGTATGAATGTGTATGCATGTGAATGAATGTTGGTGGGGGCCGTAGGCGTTGATTATTCGCCACGCTTCCGTGAGTCTGCCTCAGGGCAGCTCTGGCTGCAATTGTAGCTTACCACCACCGGTATGACTGTGTATGAACGAATAATGGACTCTGTGAAGCGCTCTGGGTCAGTGAAGAGCGCTATATAAATCCAAGTCATTATTATCATTATTATTATCTTCGACAAGCAGCTTTTACCTTCTAATAGCTACTCTGTTATTACAGACATTTGGATCTTCAGCTTGGCTACCAGTTCACAACATGTTGGTTATGGCTACATGCAGTGGGATTCAGATGTGCAGCAGGGCTCTAGTGTCAGGCCTTCATTCTGCATTCCCAGATGGACCATTCTCAGTAACAAATGCATCTTCATCACCTGCCTTCCCATAGACAGGTTTTTTGTTTATAAACATACCATGTTCGAGCCAATAAGCAGTACCCCGCTGAATCACGTGACTGAGTTGCCCCCTACCTGCGTGAGCTGCTGCACTCGAAAAGTACAACGGGGCTCTATGGAGAAACCATGACACTCCCCTGACTAAAAGTGTAATGGAGCTCTATGGAGAAACCATGGCACCTCCCTGACTAAAAGTGTAATGGAGCTCTATGGAGAAACCATGGCACCTCCCTGACTAAAAGTGTAATGGAGCTCTATGGAGAAACCATGGCACCTCCCTGACAAAATTTAATGCAGCTCTATTGAGAAACCATGGCACCTCCCTGACTAAAAGTGTAATGCAGCTCTATTGAGAAACCATGGCACCTCCCTGACTAAAAGTGTAATGCAGCTCTATTGAGAAACCATGGCACCTCCCTGACTAATGTTTGTTTAGTCAGGAATGAAAACGTCTGGATGTAATTTAGCCAAATCAGCATGACTGGAGTGTGAGTCTTTCACCTTTTACATAATCTAGCTTTGGCATAGATTGGTTGTTTAGATCGCTAGCATGGCTAACAAATGCAAATATATTGTAGTCTGCCCTGTTGTTGTGGCCTGACGTGGACGGGAAACCTGGCTTCATACAAGGGCTGATGATGACAAAGGTTTTCAGGTTGCTTTATGTATACGTCAGACTCAGTGTGCGCACGCATCTCCAAAGCAGAAAGGAACGTAATCCTAGATATGTAAAAGGTGAAAGACTCACACTCACAGCAGGCCATGGTGATTTGGCAAAATGACATCCAGCCGTTTCAATTTGAAACAACTTTTAGTCAGGGGAGTGCCATGGTTTCTCCATAGAGCCCCATCGTATTCTTTTAGCACAGCAGCTCGTGCAGGTCCGGGGCAACTTAGTCACGTGACTCAGTTGGTATTGCTGATTGGCTGATCACTGGCTCATGTGAGTATCACCCAGGTGTTCTCAATTGCTCATAAGTGGCTTAAAGTATTAACACTGCACTTCATATCTTCTTGACATGAATCACATACACAGGAAACCAGTTCCACAACTCATTAACTCCGAATTCTCATGTGGGTTAAACTTGCATATTGCATTAGGCCTACCACACGCCTACCCCACACACAGGCCTACCACACACAGACCTACCACACACAGACACAGACCTACCACACACAGACCTACCACACACAGACCTACCACAGGCCTACCACACACAGACCTACCACACACAGACCTACCACAGGCCTACCACACACAGGCCTACCACACACAGGCCTACCACACACAGGCCTACCACACACAGGCCTACCACACACAGACCTACCACACACAGGCCTACCACAGGCCTACCACACACAGGCCTACCACACACAGGCCTACCACACACAGACCTACCACACACAGGCCTACCACACACAGGCCTACCACACGCCATCACGTTGAGCTACACAAGGCACAGCACTGTCAGGCTCACTGCCCCCTCGGCAGACTAGAGCACAGGTTACATCCACCCCAGTGAGACACATTTTGGCCGAATATCCATCGTTTTTTCCCCTTTACCATAGAAATCAATTTGTAGGAAGTCACTTACAAATTGAAGGTGTTCTGAACATTCAGACACTAAAAGTCCTGTTCAGTCTTGGAGAAAACAAAAGCAAAATGTGAATTTCGGTTAGTATTTCACTAGTCCAGTACAGTAGGCGGTAATAAAACAAGGACTGGAGTACTTGATTACCTGTGTGCCCATCCCTATGCATGTGTATGTGTCTTACCTGGTCTAGTTTAGTTTAGTTTATTCGGATCCCCATTAGCCATTGCCACAGGCATAGGCTACTACTATTGTATGAGCTGAGGGTAGTAAGCCCCTGTATGTGTCTTACCTGGTCCAGTTGTATGAGCTGAGGGTAGTAAGCCCCTGTATGTGTCTTACCTGGTCCAGTTGTATGAGCTGAGGGTAGTAAGCCCCTGTATGTGTCTTACCTGGTCCAGTTGTATGGGCTGAGGGTAGTAAGCCCCTGTATGTGTTTTACCTGGTCCAGTTGTATGAGCTGAGGGTAAGCCCCTGGCATCTGTATGGCTATCTTCACTATGTCCTTCTGTTGTGGCATCCTGGAATCTGTAGACACACCCTGAGGGAGACAAGATGCAGGACAAGGGAGATGAATGGGGGGAGGGTGCCTGTGTGGCGTCTCTACAATTTGTAGCCGCATTTCTGCAGACCCCTCTCTGATTGGTTGAGCTCCATTTCTGCAGACCCCTCTCTGATTGGTTGAGCGAAGCCCCTCTCTGATTGGAAATGTACTACCAGATTCGCGTATAACGTTATTTCGCGTGACTTCGCGGTTTATTCATAACGTTATGCACATTTCACAACACAGCCAGCTGTCAGAAACTGTACATTGTAACGTTGTTATTTCGCGGCCTGCCCATTTGATGTTCCCAAATCATATTCAGAAAGTATCACAGACTTCTATTGACCAAGGAATTAGTTATTATTAGTAAGACACAACATTTCCGTAGCAACAATTGACCACCAGACTCTTTCTCTTAAGGCATTAACTGGGTTAATTAATATAAATGTTATATTGTAACTGTCTAGTTACACATTGGTTTCCGAAACATGTATGTTCCAGGCTGCACTTAAAACTTTGATTCTGAGAGAGCTCTGGTCAGCGAAGCCGGCGAGCGATTATTATTGGTTTTTAATGACAAACCAATTACATAATCCTATCCAACATATGTGTAAAGGCACACACAACATATTCCAGTTAACGGTATATTTTTTTAATGATTCGTTATGGCGTAATCAATACTTCCATGCGTATAAATTGCGTTCGTGACCTCCATGTTTTGGGGCTATTCATCAGAAAACTCGGATCCGGGATTCGGCTCCCATCCGTCGGGCAACAACTGTGGGTTTTCAGCCTCTCTCTCTGGAGCTTAACGGAGTTTCGACTCCTGGCTAGAGGAGCTTGTCGCGGCTCATGCGCATGCGCGCGCTCGGCCAATCAGAGAGGGGTCTGCAGAAATGGCCTCAACCAATCAGAGAGGGGTCTGCAGAAATGCGGCTACGAATTGTAGAGACGCGCCTGTGTGGACCTGTATGTTTCTGCTGTGCTATAATGGCAGCGAACCCCTTGGAGAGCATAATACAATAGAGATACATTGACTGGAATCAATGAGATGAATACACGTTAAGACTGCGAAATGAATAAAGAAATTAAGATAAATAAGTAAACACACACAAAAGAGTGGAGTCTAGACATTCCTTCCTATTTTAGGTTTGCCTAGTTTATAACATATAAACTTAACATTATAGACATATTAACATATAAACTTCACTAGTTTATAGCATCAACCCTATATTGCTAAATGAATCACAGAAGTTTCTTTGGCTTCAGAAATTGGCAGTGTTAGGGGTGGGAAAGCTGGTGGGTGGGTCCTGGTTGTTGTAAACAGCGACTCCTACAGTTCGGTCGGGGCGCCTGCACAGCGAGGGAAGGATCTGGAGGGAGGTAGTGTGACCTTCCACACATTACACTCTCCCAGTGAGAGTCTGCGCTGCCAGGCTGGCTGCTGGCTGGCTGCACATGTGTCGGAGGAAAGCATGTGATAGTCTCCGGCCTCCCGGACCAACAGTAGGGGGGGGGGGGGTGCGCAACAACCAGGAAGGGGGTTGGGAATTGGCATAACGACTAACAGTGGGATGGGAGAAAATCGGAAAAAGGAGGGGGGGAAAAGATAATACAAAATATATATATAAGAATAAAAATGAAGGTGAGGTAGATAATAAAAGATTAAATAGATAAAATATGAAATAAAAATAAAGGGTCTGATCTGCTGGACAGGTGAGACTGTATACTCTATCAATAATAATAACATAATGTGTGTATGTGCAGCCCCCCCTGGTATAATACAGATTCCATCCTAAGTCAACCCCATGTGCAAATATATATATAGCTAACCTAAGTCTACTCTGTGCAATGTGCAATACTCCATACTCTAGTCTGAATCTTAGATCTTAGATTATCAGATTATCAATACATATAAATGTGCGTATACAAATAAGATCCACGGTGCTAGTAAATTAATAAGTGATGTGGGAGTCCTTGTGCAAGGTGCAGCAGAGCCTGTGCAGGGTTCAGCAGTTAAGAGTTCTAAAGTTCTCCATCCGTTAGTTCTCCATCCGTTAGTTCTACATCCGTTAGTTCTCCAGCCATTGGCCAAGTCAGTCCTTGCCCACGGTTGTGGAGCCTAACGGCTACTGCCAAGTTAATTGGCATGAACACACACACTGTACCTTCACACGCACACACTGTACCTTCACACGCACACACTGTACCTTCACACGCACACACTGTACCTTCACACGCACACACTGTACCTTCACACACTCACACACACACACTGTACCTTCACACGCGGGGTTGCACCGATCCGACTTTTTCAGTCCCGATACCAATACCGATCCCTGGGCCGATACCGAGTACCGATCAGATACCCATTGTTCAATTAATAAACTGTATGTCTCACTGTGTGGAAGAGACTGGGATCATTCTTTTGTGCAAGGCAACATCAGGCTTGACTTAAAACATTACTTTCCTAACTTAGTGAAACAAAATGTAACGAATTAACACATCATATAAATGTACTGAATTGTTATTTATTATTATATTATTGTAAACGACCCTCTAGGTAGCGTCATTCGGTTTGTGTGTGATAGGGAACTTTTATTTTGAAGCACCGCCAAACCGGAAGCAGCTACCGCGAGCATGAGCTCAGCTTGACGGATGAAATGAAGGTTTAGGTTACGGCTCAAAGGAAAGAGAAATCTCTGTGAATATCTTCGTTATTCTTTTGTTATTTGGAAATGGTTTACAAGGTAACTGCTGTGCACTTTCTATGGTTTTAATATTTGGTTTGAACTCACTTTTGTTTGTGTTTTTGACAACCTAAAGTTAGTCCTGTACTGTGAGGAATACGATGTTTTCTTGCTAGCTTGGTCATTGCAAATTGCTAGCTTGCCTACACATTTAATAAGGTCCAGAGTACCAGCATTTTAAGAGTTTTTGTTTGCTTATAGATCCGGAAAGAAGACTTTTATGTGGTTTATGGTTAAGCCCCCTGTTGGAGAGAGAGGACAAGGTACTGGGATGTCAAATTGTCCTATTTAGTGATATGGGCTGTTTATTTTATATTTGTATTAATTTATGTATTTGGCTATGTCACTGTTATTGGAAGCCATTTGTGTCAAGTGTTATGTTAGCTTTATTGAACAATGTGAATGTGGCACTTATGTATATCTAATGTATATCTGTATATATATAATGTATATATCTGAGTATCTTTTCGTTGTCTTTCTTTGTCTTTTCACTTCAGCTCTTACGTTGTGAACTGAAAATAAACATTCATGAAACACCAGTAAAGGAGTCCATCCATCACTCTCCCAGGGATGCTACAATTATATAATACAAAATAATATAAAAAAAAATGCAATACCCGATCCAGCTATTTTAGTCATATCGGGCCGATATCTGATATCAATATCGGATCGGTGCATCCCTACTTCACACGCACACACTGTACCTTCACACGCACACACTGTACCTTCACACACACACACACACACACTCGACCTTCAGACGCACAAACTCGACCTTCAGATACACAAACTCGACCTTCAGATGCACAAACTCGACCTTCAGATGCACAAACTCGACCTTCAGATGCACAAACTCGACCTTCAGATGCACAAACTCGACCTTCAGATGCACAAACTCGACCTTCAGACGCACACACTTGACCTTCAGGCTAAATGTCAGCCTCCTAGGGCGGAAACTGTGGCTGCCAGAAGGTGGGGAACTTTTTGTGGACCGACAAAGGGAGCTAGAGCTGCTGGTCGCAGCTAATAAAAGTATACAAAGACCAAATCAAATAGCTTACTGTACTACAATACTAGTAGTCCAGTCATTATATGAAAAAACCTAGGACAAATTGCAACAGTAGCAAATTCAACTGATTTTGTATCCTCATTATGTCCTTAGTGAGGGAAAAGAAGTCCCAAGGAATCCCATCATGGGAAAGTTTTGAAAACGACCTATATTCATATCGAAAAATGCCTGTTATAACATAGTGGTGAAAATTGTACTTTTAGATATCACTATAAAAACTCACAAGCTGATTACACACACAAAGACAAGAAAAAAAGTCAATCACAACTTCATTGAATTATTCTGTTTACTCATGCAAATCACACATTATCTTATTTGATATGCACCAATTAGCATACACGCCAGAACTAATCAAAACATTTGATAAAGAAATTTTTTTCTTCTTGGAATATTAGTAGATAGGCTCTGTGGAGCTCAGTCCACGAGAATGGGGCTCAAGGGTTTATGTCCGTGGGGATAGGTCCATGGAGATGGGGTTTTTTATAATAGGCGGAAAATTACATATTTGTACAGCATGAAAAACACTACATGATTCTTGCACAAAACTACATGGGCTTAACATAAATTTGGTATGTCTGTATAGGGGAGGCTTGTAGGTACCCATGTAACCCATTTCCATTAACATATATTGAGGTAGAAGGCCAAGGGACCATTTGAAAAATGGTGATGGCCATATTTCCCTCCCCAAAAAATCGTCTTAACTTTGAATAATTAGGTATGTAGCCCCCTTTCCAATGAGGTAACATGACATGGTTGGTCTCATTGGAAACCCGAGGTTGTCTAGACTCTAGAATCAAATGGTATCTTTACTTTTGAGCTACCTCAAAATTTGAACGCGTCACAATCTCTGAAAGACAGTGTCGTCAGTGATCCTGCCAGCAATCAAGTACATTGAAAAAAAACACATTTCCCATGATGGGATTCCTTGGGACTTTTTTTCTCTCACTAAAGACATATTGAGGATACAAAATCAGTTGAGTTTGCTAATGTTGCAATTTGTCCTAGTTTAGCCTAATTCTGGCCTATAATGACTGGACTATAGGGCTGTCGATTACGATGAATTGAAAATGGGGGACCCTGATGTAAACAAGACGAAAGTCTTTCTCTGGTCTGCATCCCCTTAACAATTGTATGTATTGAGCTGTACTGTACTGTACCCATTCTGCAATCTGTTAATAAAGTTTTCATTCATTCATTCATTCAGTCTTAAATACTTCAAAGCTTCGTTTGATGGGCATGGGATTCGAATAAGAAAATAAAATTTGAATATATTAAAAAAAAATATATATATATATATATATTTTTTTTTTTTTTTTTTTTGCTAAATCAACTCTGCCTCTCTTTGTTAACTACAACAAGCAATTCTGTTTGTTATTTAAGATGAGGTCGGACTCTGCACTGACAGATTTGTGTTCATTGTGCTGCTTTTATAAAGCCTTAAATGACGGCTTACAATATTTCATGAAAGCAAAGTGTTTCGTTTGTCTAAGATTTAAAAAGGTTTAAACTTTACAGCACTGACAAAGTTGAACAAAGTGCTGTACAAGTCCCACAACATAAAAAAAATATTTAAATTTTTTTTATAAATTTTTTTTATCTCGAAGCTTCGAATTTAAATTGAATCTCGGCCCTGAAGCTTCGAATTCCAAAGAAAAATCGAAGGTCAGCCCTATACAATACAACAATACAATACACTTAAAACACTTAAGAAACACTTAACTTTGAAACACAGCCCTTTGGTTGCATGCTGCCGTTTCAAGCTGTGAATGGGTTTTGTGTTTTGTTGATATTGTGAGTGCAGGCGGTCGGGTGGCGTAGTGGAGATTGCGCTCGTCATCAATGCAAGAGGCTGCGGTCTCGACTCCCGGAGTCAGCATTGCCTGCGGCTTGGGCTGGTCGTCATACTACTCGTTTGGCTGAGTTAGCAGGAGGGAAGTCGTGGGTGGTAATCTGCCGTTGTGGACAGCGACGCCTACAGGTCAGGTCAGGGCGCCTGCTCAGCGAAAGGCAGGAAGTGGTGAAGGCAGCGTAACCTCCCACGCGTTACACTTGAGAGTCCACGCTGTCAGGTAATAAGAGAGCCGCTGGCTGTCTCTGCATGTGTCGGAGGAAGCATGTGGTAGACTTCAGGGTTCCCTTTTACCGACCAGTAGGGGGAACATGCGCACAACGACCAGGTAGGGGAGGGGGGGAATTGGCATAACGACTAAATTGGGATGAGAGGAAAAACATAGAAAAATCAGGCGGAGAAAAAGAGAATTAAAAAAATAAAGATATTCTGAGTGCAGCTGAGTCACCGGCTGGTGAACCCAGGGCTCCAGTCAAAAGCTCACACTTTCATTTTAAAACTGAAGTTGTAGAACACGATGTTCCTCTTTCATAGTGTATTCCCAGTACACAGAGTGAAGCTGAGTGTGTTGTGGTAAAGGTTGAGCTTGGGTTAGGGGTCTCTCTTTATTTCCACTCTACAGTAAGGATAGAGCTGAGGTCAAGGGTCTCTCTCTTTCTTTCCACTCTACAGTAATGATTGGGCTGAGGTCAAGGGTCTCTCTCTTTCTTTCCACTCTACAGTAAGGATAGAGCTGAGGTCAAGGGTCTCTCTCTTTCTCTCTGCTCTACAGTAAGGATAGAGCTGAGGTCAAGGGTCTCTCTCTTTATTTCCACTCTACAGTAAGGATAGAGCTGAGGTCAAGGGTCTCTCTCTTTCTCTCTGCTCTACAGTAAGGATAGAGCTGAGGTCAAGGGTCTCTCTCTTTGTTTGTTTTCTCTCTCTCTCCTTGTCCATCTCTCAAGCAGTTGTTATTCATTACACGTCTGTCTCTCTCCATATTCTTTCTCTTAACTGCCCGCTCTCCTACTCGTTTATCATTTGCTCTCTCAAGTGCACATGCACACACACACACACACACACACGCATCCATTTCCTCCTCAGCCTTCAGATACCATTCCCAGTGGATACAGAGGAAGCTCTTGTCATGCCCCCCATAACACTCTCTCTCTCTCTCTGTCTCCCCCTCCCCCTCTCTCTGTCTCCCCCTCCCCCTCTCTCTCAGCATATGGAAACAATATAGCAAGACCTAAACTCTTCTGCATATGCTTGAGCTGATGAAAGGGAGGAATGGAAGTGCGTGTGCATGTGTGTGTGTGTATGTGTGTGTGTGTGCATGTTATTAATCAACCACCTATTAAATCTCCCACACGGTTACTGCACTCGACAAATAGCATGAGTCTACAAACTACAAAAGGCTGGATAATTTATTGCAGGTTGTTTGGGTTGTTCCTGTCAAAATATTGATACCATTACTGTTCTGTTCCCCCTAAGGCAGTCCTTCATGACAAAGACTACCACCAAAGCAATTATCAGAGACATAATTAGCCACTTTTTCACCCACAGCTCAGCTGGCTGAGACAACAAGTGTTTTATTTAGCCAGCCATACATTAACCCTTTCATGAACTTGAGGTAAGCAGGTACTGTAGAAAATTAAATTCAACAGTCAGATTGATAGTTCTTTGTGTCATTGGGAATGGGAAGTGAAGTAGACGCCATTCTGGAAGGATTTCCCAATTCCCAGTGCTGAGACATCAGGTCTGAGACTTGAGTAACTGATGGTTAATCAACAGTCATTAACATACAGTTTCTCACTAGGTGCATTAGGTACTTAGCCTAATCGTTATTAATTATTGTACCTCTAAGGTCTAAGGTCAGTCGTTAGCCATAAATGATGAGTGAGCACAGGCTAGTCTGAGATATACTGAGATATACTGTCAACTACTGTCCTGATACAACAGCACCATTGGTCACTCTGTACTGAATATAATCTTAAATCTTTAGGGGATTTATGGGATTGTAGATTTGTTCTTATCCGTCTAAAAAACAAGGCAGATTATGAGTCAATGAATTGAAGAGTGAGTTCCGGGTGATTATGTTGTTGCTTAGTCATAACAAAGCCTGTCTTTTTACCCTTCAGGCTGTGTATCAGTCTTGGCTGGGAATTGTTTTGGGTGCAGACTTGCAGACTACCCCTGCCTGAGAACTAGCTAGTGTGCCTGTGCCTTGACCCAGGCTGAGCCCCCTCTGACTGAGACAGTTTCAGTGTTTCAGATGCAAGGTTAATAGAGCCCAGCCGTATGGAAGAATGTTCACTATGGCCGTAGCCTCTAGCAGAGATGAAGATGAGCTAGTAAGTACAATAACTTGACCATGCAAAATAGCGGCCCATGGTTCCCGGGGATGGTAGAGCAGTTTGAGGGACTCATTTTATTGGTCTAACTGCCCACATTTTGATCTCAAGACAGATCTTCACTGGGCTATTATCAAAAGGCCCGGTCCTTTCCAGTCTAATGACTGAGCACTTTGCTTCCTCCATGACGTGTCTCTACACGCATCAGGCCTCCTAAAGCTGTGTGATTTGTTCAAAGCCAACAAGGGGAAGGGTAAGCTGTGTCGTTTCAACACAAACTTCCCTAAAACCTTGAATCTAAATAAAAAAAATCCCCACCAAGGAGGCGACCGCAGTAGCGCTTCTACCCTTGATCCCCTACCAAGCTCCAGGGTGTGTTGACATGCCAATTAATTTCCGCATCCCGGACCAATGGGCTGATTGGGCGCATGATGTCAGAGCGGTAGAAGGGTGGGGGCTCACCGCCCACCAGGGTCATCTCCTAACCGTGCCTGTACCTGTATATATCCGTCTGCTTATCCCCTCTCTGCCTCACCTCGTGGATTTAGTAGACGCAGTGGGATTCACAGCATTGTCACAACATGTCGTGCTACACTACCATTACAGTTTACCGTAAACAAAGAGGCCTATTAAGATGTTAGATCCTAATATGAAAAACAATATGATTAATGTTCTTTCTATGCCTTACCTTGATTTAGTCTATTTTGCTGCTATCTATTTTATGCAATAATTCTGTGCTAATTTTATGCCTGACTTTTTTTTTTATTGCTGTGAAGTACTTTGAGCTGCAATTCTTGTATGAAAGGTGCCATACAAATAAAGTTTATTATTATTATTATTATTATTATTATTATTATTATTATTATTATAAACTTTACATTACGTGACGCAATGACAGCACAGCGCCACAACTCACTGGACACGAATGTTGTTTAATAATAATCATCTGCTAGTTGATTACAATCACCTGTTGTTTGAAGACCTATGGAATACTATGAGTAATATGAAAAGCTGAAAACCAAACCCATTCCTCTGTGTCACTCTGTAACAAGCACTGAGTATATAGGCTACCCGACGATTTCTCTGGGAATATAAAAATAACCACTAGTCGAATTACCTCTGCTCTGACACATAGCTGGTATGGATGGAGGGGATGACAGTTTACTCAGTGCCATTCTCACCTGTCACTACACAGTACACACCTGACTCTGAATGCTTCAATCACTGCCATAGTAACGTGCCTACATCAGCATTAAGACATAGCTTGTAGGAACAATACGTTAATTTTGACAATCAGTTCTTCTCAGACGTCATCATACAATTACGATTTATGAACTTTCAGAAAACCTATCCTACACCACAGCTCTCGTTTACCCATTGAGAAGAATGACGCTTCAAAGCCAAAACAAAAAGGTCATCAGGACAGCCCTACTGCTTTTAATAACCTAACGGTTACTCCATAACATGTGTATTCTACCTAGTATTTAAAAGAAAATGGTTTCCCAAGCGGAGTGTTTCTTTGTCCGTGCCTGTTTGCATCTGTCCGTTTGTACAGCCGGAGTAATCTAAACCACAAGCACACCCAGGCCTTTTGTTAGGACAGCAGACTCATAAGTGTGTCACACACAGACCCCCTGAGCTGACCCTTCTCTCTCTCTCGCTCAACCCCTGTCTCTCTCTCTCTCTCTCTCTCTCTCTCAACCCCTGTTTTTATTTGCCTCTGGGGGATGTGTGATCTTTCAACTGCTTGGAATTCCAATCTTGACAGAGCAACACACACACACTTTGAAGTCTGTTGTCATCTGCACCAGCATGGTGCCAACAGGCCACACATTCAGCTGGTTACTGGGAACTTGAAGAATATCTGTGCACACACACACACACACACACCACACACACACACACACACACACACACACACACACACACACACACACACACACACACACACACACACACACACACACACACACACACACACACACACACACACACACACACACACACACACACACACACACACACACACACACACACACACACACACACACACACACACACACACACACACACACACACACACACACACACTTCTTGCAATATATTGACTGATCTCTAGTTGGCTGATCTCTAGTTACAAGGACTAACACTAGAAATGTTGTATTTTGGAGCTGTGGTTATTATTATTTTTTCGTTGGTAATGTCTATAACCACTGTATTAAAACAACCCTATATTTTGATTTATGATGGGGTAAGAAGGTTCACAATAGCATACGTTCCATCTACAAATCAATACATAATAGTGAAAGAAAGATCTGGCCTTTAGTTTAATGCCTTTCCAGGGGTATTTTAATTCAGACAAGTGTTCCTCTGTGCTAGCTGACACCACATGAGCATGGAAAAATCTGCTTATTAATTAATTTAAAATATGTCTACTCTTTCATTCTCTCTCACACACACACACACACACACAGACGCACGCGCACACACAGAGACACGCGCGCGCACACACACACGAGACGAGGCATGTTGAGAAAATGAAAATCAAACGTAAAACTGACCTTATGTATAACTAATGTTATAAAAGTACGCTTTCCTCAAATCACTGTCAGCCAAAATCAGTAGCCTTAGTATAAGTACTAGCCTAGTGACCTACAGGCTTCGTTCTATGCATTATCTCATTTCCCTGTAAAATCAAGAGAGTATTGAAAACGCACAGTGCAACGCCCGGTGCTATAGTATTTGTATCAAGTGAGCAAAACCTAATACTGAAATTGAGCATAATTCATATTTTCAAACGTTAGCAACAATTGGAAACAAACTCCCACGGGCAATGCAAGCGAGCACTGTGTTCTTCGGCGGAGTCCTACCTGCTAGTTTTGAAAGGAGAATTCGGGCTACTGTCCCAGCGAGAGCGCCGAAGAGGTCGGAGCGAGAAACATTTGTAATCGGCCGTTTTCCGATCACCGAACTGCTGTATTCCGAGGGAGACCCAGTCGTGGAGAACCGAAGACTGCTTCTGCGAAGAAAGTTTCTGCTAAAAAGTTTCAAAGACTGATTGATCACTCAAAGTTCCGGGTTTGCTAGAGTGGATCACACCCGCCCCCTGTGGGAAGGAAAGCCCAGACCTCTGTTCCATTTGTACCAAGATCGCATGTGCTGCAGCCTAACGTTACAGTACTAGTGCTGCAGCCTAACGTTACAGTAAGGGACTAGTGCTGCAGCCTAACGTTACAGTAAGGGACTAGTGCTGCAGCCTAACATTACAGTAAGGGACTAGTGCTGCAGCCTAACGTTACAGTAAGGGACTAGTGCTGCAGCCTAACGTTACAGTAAGGGACTAGTGCTGCAGCCTAACATTACAGTAAGGGACTAGTGCTGCAGCCTAACGTTACAGTAAGGGACTAGTGCTGCAGCCTAACGTTACAGTAAGGGACTAGTGCTGCAGCCTAACATTACAGTAAGGGACTAGTGCTGCAGCCTAATGTTACAGTAAGGGACTAGTGCTGCAGCCTAATGTTACAGTAAGGGACTAGTGCTGCAGCCTAACGTTACAGTAAGGGACTAGTGCTGCAGCCTAATGTTACAGTAAGGGACTAGTGCTGCAGCCTAACGTTACAGTAAGGGACTAGTGCTGCAGTCTAACGTTACAGTAAGGGACTAGTGCTGCAGCCTAACGTTACAGTAAGGGACTAGTGCTGCAGCCTAACATTACAGTAAGGGACTAGTGCTGCAGTCTAACGTTACAGTAAGGGACTAGTGCTGCAGCCTAACGTTACAGTAAGGGACTAGTGCTGCAGTCTAACGTTACAGTAAGGGACTAGTGCTGCAGCCTAACATTACAGTAAGGGACTAGTGCTGCAGCCTAACATTACAGTAAGGGACTAGTGCTGCAGTCTAACGTTACAGTAAGGGACTAGTGCTGCAGCCTAACGTTACAGTAAGGGACTAGTGCTGCAGCCTAACGTTACAGTAAGGGACTAGTGCTGCAGCCTAACGTTACAGTAAGGGACTAGTGCTGCAGTCTAACGTTACAGTAAGGGACTAGTGCTGCAGCCTAACGTTACAGTAAGGGACTAGTGCTGCAGCCTAACGTTACAGTAAGGGACTAGTGCTGCAGCCTAACGTTACAGTAAGGGACTAGTGCTGCAGCCTAACATTACAGTAAGGGACTAGTGCTGCAGCCTAACGTTACAGTAAGGGACTAGTGCTGCAGCCTAACGTTACAGTAAGGGACTAGTGCTGCAGCCTAACGTTACAGTAAGGGATTGGTGCTGCAGTCTAACGTTACAGTAAGGGACTAGTGCTGCAGCCTAACGTTACAGTAAGGGACTAGTGCTGCAGCCTAACGTTACAGTAAGGGACTAGTGCTGCAGCCTAACGTTACAGTAAGGGACTAGTGCTGCAGCCTAACGTTACAGTAAGGGACTAGTGCTGCAGCCTAACGTTACAGTAAGGGACTAGTGCTGCAGTCTAACGTTACAGTAAGGGACTAGTGCTGCAGTCTAACGTTACAGTAAGGGACTAGTGCTGCAGCCTAACGTTACTATAAGGGACTAGTGCTGCAGCCTAACGTTACAGTAAGGGACTAGTGCTGCAGCCTAACGTTACAGTAAGGGACTAGTGCTGCAGCCTAACGTTACAGTAAGGGACTAGTGCTGCAGCCTAACGTTACAGTAAGGGACTAGTGCTGCAGCCTAACGTTACAGTAAGGGACTAGTGCTGCAGTCTAACGTTACAGTAAGGGACTAGTGCTGCAGTCTAACGTTACAGTAAGGGACTAGTGCTGCAGCCTAACGTTACAGTAAGGGACTAGTGCTGCAGTCTAACGTTACAGTAAGGGACTAGTGCTGCAGCCTAACGTTACTATAAGGGACTAGTGCTGCAGCCTAACATTACATTAAGGGACTAGTGCTGCAGCCTAATGTTACTGTAATAAGGGACTAGTACTACTACTGAATCACTGATACTAAGATAAGATAAGATATTCCTTTATTGATCCCCAACTAGGCCTACTACTGCCCCCCCCCCCCCCCCCCCTGGCGTGGCGGGCTCACCCATACATATCCGCAGACTCTGGTCATGGTTTTCTATACCACACATTAGACACTACAAACACCCACATCCACACACCAGTACATAACTCCACGGACACCAATGATGAAGGACCGCAATGGAAACAAGCCTATGGCTTTATTGTGTTTTTTAATCCTATTGGTAAATGGTGGGCTGATATATACCTGTTAAATTGTATGTTATTAATTTAAATCAATAAACTATTCAATCAATCAAAAAAACTACTACTACTATATACTAATAATACTACTACTCTCTATAACTGCCACTACTAGGCTTAATATGTATTGCTCCCAGTTCTAGTGGCGAAAACAACTGCAAGCCCATTAGGCTACTTTCTATCTAGCTGCTACTTTGTTTATTTGTCACACTGATATAATACAACAGTATAAAATACAGTGTCACTGTGACGGTTTTCTATCCATTGAACCACATTACTATATTCAACAATATAATAACGACACCATAACAGCCATAATATATATATAATAATAAAAGACAAAAAAATGCAAAGAATACAAAAGTGTTTCTTTATTTCATTTCAGGTATGGAACTACAGCTTAGTAATGGTGAACCAGTTAAATTGATACTGTATTGCTGATTTGAGTCTTGGACACAAAAAGCTCAGTCGATTAACACAAACAATATGTCTTCAACTCAGTTATGCTGACCTCTGGTGCTGCATTCAAGAACGAAGAAGCTGAAAACACCATTTGACTCAGTAAATAGTCTTAATCAATCAATTACATTTATTTTCCTTCAAATCAATCAATTAATTGGACCTGCAGGCTTAAAATGACAAACATGTTGTTTTTTCCTTTCAGTTATTTAGTGGTTTTGTTGAAGCTGTTGAAGGGACTGTAAACCTCATCCCAGAAGCTCAGAGAAACATCTAAAAACTTTTGACCAAGGTTTTCAATCTATCAATTATCCAAAATGATACATCTTTCACAAATGGATGAACTGCTAACCAATTAAACAGTTTGGAGTGGTGTGAGGGGAAATGATGAGAGGACACTTTGATACGGATGAACGTTTTGTGAATAAACACCTTACACCTTGTAGTATAGCCCCAAATTAGTAGTAATAATAATATATCTAGCAGGTATAAAAAATAAATGCTATTCTATACAAGGTATATATTGTAGGGGGATAAACAGTACAAACATACTGTACACACAGTACAAAACATACTGTACACACAGTTGGGGGAAGAATTGGAAAAAGGGGACATTACAATACATTTTACAAACAATGAGTCTCCCTCAAAAGAGAAAGAAGGTCAACATAGTACATTGATATTGTCTTGACTAGTCAAGATGGAACTAGTAAGAGGGGTATTTGTCTACTATCTCCATTCCTTCATTAGTCAAACATTAGGGACAATTCTGCACTAGCTTGACTGACTCCTACAGCCTTCTTACTTGGGATCATACTATTTAATGGTTATTTAACCATGTTTTGGGCCTCACACCACCAAGTACCCGATGAAGGTCTAAGGACCAAAAACTCCTTAAGTAACGTGATTGCAAGTAAAAAGGATATAATCTATGGAGTCCTTTGGCTATTTCCACCCTGCACACGGGTCAATAAGAAACTCCCAAGTATGCAGGAGCCTTTCACATCAACATTTCAGACTAGCTTGGTTTGAAAGAACCCCAGTCAGACGGTCAAGTGGGCTAGTGAGATTTCAATTCCTGCTGACTGGCAACCACCCAGTCTGAATCACTTATCATTTGCCCTCGATATGGAGGCAACATTTTTTGAGTAAAATCAGATTGAGGACAACTACACAGGCAATATTTCACGTTCTGTAGAGAGGATATCGGGAATAGTAACAACTATTGGATAGCGATCACTGCAACATATACAGAGAGGAGAACGCAGCAGTCAAAAAACACTGCCGTACTTCATGACATGGTAGCTATGTTCAGTCCATCATAAAAAATAAATGAGACGTACATTTCTTTTACATACACGCATACAAAATAGCTGAATAAAATAGCATTCATATACATACATTATAGCACATACAAACGAAGAGTGCCAGAGAATTTGTTTGTGAAGTGAGAGGGGAAAAGGTGGTATAGGAATAAACAATGGCAAAATGGGCTGATTGTTTAGAGATGAAGTCAGAATTTCTTTTTATCAGGGAAATAGAAAGTATACTTATATATAAAACAAGAGTGACGCCAGGGAAGGAATACATGACAAAAATACAGAAAGCACAGGCAAACTGAAAGCAAGGCAGGTCATCCAAGCCTCTCAAGAGGAAAAGTGCTGATGCTGATGTCTTTTGAGGTCATTTATAACCAAGTCTGCACAAAGTAGGGTTGCGGGCCAAATCCCCCCCGATTTTTTTTTAACTGTGTTCATTTCTCCAAAAGGGTTCCAAAGATGTGACTGAATTCAAATTAAAATATTTTGAGGTCTGATTTGGAGAAAACATCATTATTACAAGATTTATTAATACGCATCATGATCAATAAAGAAGCAGGTGTCTAGTGTCTACTAAACACAGCATGCTTGGAGCCGCGATATGTAGGTCACAGGAAATGTCACTCAAGTTCCCTTTGTACTTTATGTACTTGTTTGTCCCTTTGAGTTTGCTCAAACCCACAACTCCACACACCAAGCACACCTACTTGATTGTTGGACTATTTTGTATAGTCTGGTGAGAAAGATGAATAAGAAAACTCACAACTTCAAAAAATAAATCCACTTTTATAGCTCCATCTGTAGTTAAACGTGTTTACTTCTGTGTTTTTCTCGTGTTCCAACCTTTATTTGATGATACTGATGTGGTGATGCAGATGATTTCCAGATTTTTACAAAATTGGGGGGAATTGTTTGTCTTCCTTACCAGACTATATATATATATATATATATAAGCGTCCAACAATCAAGTAGGTGTGCTTGGTGTGTGATTGCATGTTGCGAGATTGAGCAATTATGAGCCAACGTGTCGGGACACAGGGAATCACACAACGCCACTAGGAGGAGTGTCATGTCCGTTTCCACGTGAGCTGCTTGTTGTTGTTGTTAACACTTTGAACGCCACAGCGATATGCGTGATGTGTTGTTAAAAGGCCGACGCTCTAAAATATAGGAATACGTGGCGGTGTTTGCAGGGCTATAACTATATTCTATATTATAGCTATGGATACAATACTATGGCCCATTTGACATCGACTATTTATCATTCAATATGTGTTAAAGAAATAGTTTTTCATCCATACATTCCCGTTTTATACCGTGGTGAATGATATAGTTTTAGAGTAATCCTGTCTAATCCCAGAAAACGACGCTATGCAGCAATACGTGCAATTCACTAAAAACGTTGCCATTTCTCGCCTGTAGACGCTATTATTTCAAAATCACATCTATATTATCGGTATTATGTTTCATCATGAATGCACGAAAGGGTGGGATGGGGGGGTAGTTTTTTTTATGCTTTGATCATCACACGTTAAATACACATATATTCTGATCGAAGTGAAATCATGGTTGGATCACAGCAGGATTGATACCATATAGGCCTTACCTTCACTAGGATGTACCCCAAAAAGAATATTCCAATTATCTGATCGCGAGTCCCAGTATTGGTGTCGATCGTGTCGCCAACATAATCTGCCACACATCATGCACCGGGAGCAATTCACGCTTCTCAATCTGACCGTTATAACCGCCCCCCCTTGCCCAACCAATAGAAATCTGGAGACTTTTGATCAACCCACAGGCCAAGATATGTTTCAAAGGGTGCTCGATACTGCCACCTGGGTGGATGCGGCCGGTATTGCACTTTGGCATTCACTTTTGACTATACTCGGGTTTTCGGGGGTCCTGGCGCTCAACGCATGGCGAGATAACCCAACTATCATCGGGTCTGGTGTCCAAAGTGTTAAGAGGTAGCCGGCTGCAATGTAGCCTGGCAAACCTCCAAGAAAAGTCAATGAAAATCTTCAGAATCTGAACGTCTAGTGTGGGATATGTGGACCAGAGTAGTCTTCCTAAGGCCGACTCGTTAAGATATAAAAAGACTCAGTTTGAGGGTATCAAGTGATGATGGACCTAGCTAATTAAATTGGCCTAGCACAAGTTCTATAGAGGAGTGCCAGGTGCCGTGGTCAATATATATATATATTTTTTTAAACCCTTTCACTACCACACTACAGAAGGTTAACCTTTCACTACCACTACAGCCCGTAGTCTGTAGTGTGGTAGTGAAAGGTTAACCTTCTGTAGTGTGGTAGTGAAAGGGTTAACCCTTTGTTGTGTGGCAGTGAAAGGATTAAACTTCTGTATTGTTGCAGTGAAAGGGTCAACCCTTTGGTAGTGAAAGGGTTAATCCTGAATGTCGGCACACACCGGCTACTGTGTTATTAGTTCAGGCCGCCCACCGACTAACTGACCAGGAAGAAGTTAACTTGTGCAGATGATTCTAAACGAGATGGTCCAGGGAACATAGGCAGCTTACTAACAGCACTCCAACTCAAAAGTAGTCAAATGTCATACATTTGGGCCCAGATATTTAAGTATGAAAAGGACTTCCATCCATATAATATGATTCAAACGATAAAAAAAAAACTTTGCTTTGAGTTCAGTTCATTTGTTTTTGCCATATATTGCTCCCGACTGTATAACAAGAGTAGTTTATCATTACACATTTATCGTGTATGCCTGTAGTACAAAATATATATTCTCTATGTACATGAGGACAGTGCATATTTGACCAGCTGTGTTTAGACACATGTGAGCCGACAGAAGAGTGTTCCATATGTAAGCAGCCGCCGAGCTAGACCCGGGCCGGGCCGGGCCGGGCCGTGCCCCCCCCCCCCCCCCCACACATTGGTCTGTTCTGAACCATGACCTGATATTTTACGTTATTTCTCTGGATAATATATCTCCGTAAAAGTTAGCTTGGTGATAATACAAAGCGGAGGGAGGGGCGAGAGGGTTCAGAACCAATGTCAAAAACACCCAATCATCTGCATGCACGCTCAGACATCCACACACACACACACACACGGAAACACATCATCATCATCATCATATACACTTGGATCCAAAAATAGAATCACCCATTTGTTTTTGTCTTAGACCCCCCCCCCCACCATTAGAAAAGCAGTAGATAAATTGGGCTTGTTTTCAACTGTAATTTCCACACACGTCGGTACAACTCAACACACCACAGCGCTGGGGTTGAAGCTACCCTTCCTGGAGCGTTGACTTAAGAGGTCAGCTGGTCTGACACCCTGTTTCTCACCTCAACTGTTAGCTTGAGGGGGGGGGGGGGGGGGGGTTGCAAAGCTGACCACCAGATCAGTGGGGTCAGGTCTTTGGGGGGGGGGGGGGGGGGGGGCTAACTCTTTCCCCTACTCTGGAGGTCAAAGGTTGAGGGTCAGAGGTTAAGAATAGGGATGTCGAAGAGGTCGCACAGGCCTTCCGTCTCGTCCAGGTTGTAGATGTAGTCGTGGTCGCCAGGTGGAGGAGAGAGGCGGAGGAGAGGAGAGAAAACTGGAGGACAAGAGAAAAGAGGGAGAGAGAGAGATATTGAATAAGACATAAAACAGAGGGTGGAGACAAAAAGCAAACATGCACACGAACATATACATTCAGCAAAACAAAATCCCCTCCTTATGGTTAACAAAAAAATATATTTACACAATTAAACATCTCTCCTTTCTTTCACATGCAAGCGTTTAATGATTGATTCTTAATCTATAATCCTCTTCCATTGATCATTGTGTTTACATAGATTCTCAACTGAGTGAGTGTGTGAGTGAGTGAGTGAGTGAGTGAGTGAGTGAGTGAGTGAGTGAGTGAGTGAGTGAGTGAGTGAGTGAGTAAGAGAGAGCAGTCTCACCTTCTGATGACATCAAGTCCTCTAACAGGTCTCCAGTCATGATCTCTGTCAGAGAGAGAGAGAGAGAGAGAGAGAGAGAGAGAGAGAGAGAAATAGAAATCAAACAAAGGATTATAGCAAATATGCACACAACTGAAAATCTGAATCATGATTAGAAAATACTTTTACACACTTAAACATCTCTCTAGTCTAGAGAGTGTGTGTGTGTGGGGGGGGGGGGGGGTTAGAAGGGGAGGAGTAGACATACAGGACAATGAAGACATACATAATATACAATGTAGAGTTGATGTAGACCATACAATAGTACACACAGCAACATGGAAATGGGAAATGTATTTGATTCCACAGCCATTTACCTTTTGTTGGGTCAAACATGTCAGAGAGGTCTTTTGAGAAGTCCAGCACTAAGGGGAAAAGCAGAGCACACATGTCAGCTGTAACGTCACAACCAAACACCCCTACACCTAGCACTGGACTCCAACACAGTTACGTAACATTTCTTCTTAACTCCACTTACTAAGTTCCCGGGACAATTCTGGCATTCCTGAATGGTTTCTTATCTGGGGCTCGTTCTTAGCTAAGAACAGGATTTAAGAATGCGTAAAAAGGCAGTCGTAGATAGGCCAGATTGGTGTGCACCCATAGTCTTAACCCTTTCACTACCACACTACAAAGGGTTAATGCTTTCACTACCACACTACAGAAGGTAGTGAAAGGGTTAACCTTCTGTAGTGTGGTAGTGAAAGGGTTAAGGGTTTAATTTGTGAAAAATCATTGGTGATTGCGTTCACATCGATTCTACAGACGTTTCAAGTTCAAGTTTCAAGTTTCTTTAATAGTTGTCATACAGAAGTACAGAATACTTTTATACAAAATGCTTCTTACTGTTACGCTCCAGAGACTGTGCAAGACAAGATAAGTATGAAATAAAATAACATAGTATAGCATGTAAATTAGAAGTAAAAAAAAATGAGGTCACAGTGTTCAGTATAGACATATGTACAACGTCCTCGGATTTAAATAATTATTATAGTAATAATAAATACGAGAACAATTACGTTTACATTTATAATCATGATTCAGCATTGTGATGTCCTAAAATAAATAAAAGCACTACACAAACACTGCAAATAATAAAGGGAATAAATAAATAAGCTACGTGTATATAGCCATAGTGGAATAGAATGGACATATGTACATCCTGCTCAACACATCTCATTCCTTTCATGTAGGCTATATATTTGCCATTTTGTATTAACACTTTATGCGCCAACAACGTTTATATACGTGTTTGCTCGATAACCGTTGAACGCCAACCACGTATATATACACGTTATATGGTCAGTTTTCCTTTTTTTCGATTTTAATATTCTATTCAATGTCACAGACCTGTATGTTTCCGTTAAAAGGCATACTGGGACCCTGAGGGTGCAGTACCGGCCAGATCCTGCCAGGTGGCAGTATCGAGAGTGCAGTAAACCCTGTTCCATACCCTGTGTTACACTCAAAACCCTCCGGGCGCTAAATTTAGACGGAGCTGACTAAATCGCTTCATCCGACCACTTCGAAACGCATATCCATCTATCTATCCATAAATTGTGCCAAATTATGTCCGGGACCAGATGGACACCAATACTGGAAATCGCGATCAGACAATTGGAATATTCTTTTTGGAATACCCCCGACCAAAGGTAAGGACTATCTGACATCAATTTCAGCTTGATCCAACAATGTTTTGATATCGATCCAGCTGATCATCGTCTGTGGTGTTCAACACGAATGCAGTTACTGGCCATCAAAGCATAAAAAAATTACCCCCCCCCCCCTTTCATGCATTCATGATGAAACATAATACCTATTATATACATTTGATTTGGAAATAGTAGCGTGGTCCAGGCAAGAAATGCCAACGCTTATAGTAGAATACACGTAGCGCCCTATAACTCGCTTTTCAGGAATTATCCCGGATCACTCCTAAACTATACTTATATTCATTGATACCATAGTGAAGAAGATGGGGAGTGGTATCTCCATGGTGAGGAAATATCTTTCTTATGTCTCTACATATATTGTGGGACAGGTGGCGAAATCTTAAATTTTATGTCACCTAGATTATTGTGCACCAGTATGGTCCTCTGCATCCAAAGGTCAACTAAAGAAATTGCAAACTGCCCAGAACAGAGCTGCAAGGTTAGTCTTACATTGTTCCATGAGAACAAACACCATCACTATGCACCGGCAACTCTCATGGTTAACGGTAGAGAATAGGCTGGTTTTCAACACAGTTACATTTTTCAGGAACACTGTCTTTTCGTCTCAACCTGTTTTCTTATACAAACAAATTGTCAGATGCAGTCAGGTTCATTCTTATTTTACTAGGTCAGCTGATGATGGACAGATTATGTTACCACGTCCAAAATCAAAAGCTTTAAAGAGGACTGTTTATCGTGCCATCAATCATTGGAATAACTGCCCACTGAACATAAGTAAATTGAATAGTAAAGTGTCTTTCAAATACCACCTGAGAATGCACTACTTAAATATGTGAGCAAAATATTCTGATGTTGATAATGATGTCTACAATGTTTTACTGTTTTTAGATTATCATTGTTAATTGTGATTGTCATATGTATCTCATGTTGTTATGTTTTCTGTTTTCTGTTGTCTTTCTGTGTGGACCCCAGGAAGACTAGCTCGCCACTTAGGTGACAGTTAATGGGGATCCTTTTAAACAATAAACAATTCACCACAGGATAACGCGCAATGCACGTATGCATGACAATTATCTCTTTTTGCATGTTCGACGGAAGAATGTCACTGTCAAATGACTATAGTATTGTCTCCATAGCTATAATATAGAATATAGATATAGCTCTACAAATAAGGTGACCCACCCCTATATTTAAAGCGTGGCATAGCTAGAACGGGACAAGGCTAATCCCTGGCGCTGAATGAGTTAATAGTCCATATACTGTCTTGTTCTCCATTGTTTTTGTTTTTTTACATTGCTTAGTGTGCACATTGTAAGAGCCAGTGGAGAAACATTCCACTCAGGGCCGCCTCAGGGGGTGTGCGAGCAGTGCGGTCGCACAGGGCCTCGCGGGAAGGGGGGCCTCGCCAAAAAAAAAAAAAAAAAAAAATTGTATTTTTTATTTTTTATGCTAGGCCCCCCTTCCCGCGAGGCCCTTTTTCATCACAGACCTAAAATCTAGTTTTGCTTATATGCTTATATATTTCACATTAGACACGTTTGTAGAATGTGTCTGACTTGTTCCTGCCTCTGCGGCTCTGCAGACTGCAGTTTTCCGGTTTCTGCGGCTTTGCTGCTCTACAGATTTTAGGATAGTGTTTCCGGGCCCTTCTCCCGTCCGCCGTAATAGAAGAAGAAGAAGAAGAAGACACACGACTAACACGAGGTAGAGGGATGATTTAATTCAGCGCTATTCAGAGGAGCCAGTGGATGTCTTTTCAAAAGCAGCATGGATCAGAAGAAATTACACCGTGGGCCAAGAAAGTCTCCTTCCAACTTTACCATTGGCGCCGCATTGATACTGCGTTATGGTGAGTCAACTATTATTATATTCCCGCCGTGGACCTATCTCTCTCTCTCTCTCTCTGGAGCCAAACTGGTCGACTAGCTAATAGTACTACTAGTAGCTAACGGTGTGTGCCTGGTGTCAGCACCTGGCTGTATGTAGCCGCATAGCTTGCTTCTGCGTTAGCTAATGGTTAGCCGTTAGCGATAGCCTGATTGAGCTAACTGTTAGCCAGTTAGCTGTTTAGCTTCGACGTTAACTGCCGGCTGCGCTCGGCTGGGAACGTTCGTTTGATGCTATCAGTTAGCCTTGAGTTAGCTGTTAGCTTGTGCTACGACCATTGACATTAGCCGTGAGAATAGCAGGGGGTTCTGGCACTCTGACTAGTGACTACGACATCATCTTTGACAGAAGATGTAGTCGGGCCTGCACCATGACAAGGCTCTGGCCATAGCTTATTTTTGTCCCGACAGCGAGAGGCCTTTCGTCAACGTGGAGACCTGTGTTACGGCCTTTCGCCCTGCGTTCCTTGGTGCAGGTAAGATTAATGAAAATGTCATGACATTACCCCACTCTTCCTTCCTTCCCCTCCCGAATGTTTTGTTAATAACGATGTTTTTTTCCAGGCAAAACATATGCTACTTCACAACATTTGGAGATACGACATGTGCTGTGTGTGAATGTCTTGGTCGTTTGTGTAGCTTGGGTAGCGTTGGGCCGTTGGCCAAAGCTGTGTGTGTCACAGTACCTGGCTAGCCTATTTAGCTGATGTCGGCCATTGGCTCCTTGCTGCTTTGGTTTCTCTATAGACCCTCTTCTCTTTGGATTTAAGTGTTGATCTTTGTCCTTTTTGATCTCTCATACATGCTCTCTCTAACACACACACATGCTCTCTCTCTCTCTCTCTCTCTCATACATGCTATCTCTCTAACACACATGCTCTCTCTCTCTCTCTCTCTCTTTCTAACACACACAGTCTGCCTATGGCGGCCTTTCTCGATGGCTAGGCTGTGCTCGCTGAGTCTGTATAGTCAAGGATCTTCAGTCACAGTGCTCAGGTATTCTGCCACTGTGTACTCTTAGGGCCAAATAGCATTTCAATTTCTTTCCAATGTGTCTCTCTCTCTCTCTCTCTCTGTACACTGTATATTGACTATAGAACGGGAGCTCTCTCTCGCTCTCTCTTTTGCTATATGTTTACTGTATCATGCCCCGCCTCGGGCAGCGCTATTATTTAAGAATATGTTGACTGTATGAAAAAAAAAAAAAAAAAATATACATAGGGCCTCGCATTTCTCCCAGGCGGCCCTGATTCCACTGCTCATCTTACTGGTATCATGTTGCATGTGACAAATAAAACCTTGAACTTGCACATGGACTTGAACAACAATCATGTAAATTGAACCATCCAATAATCAGTGATCAATCATGCTATTTAAAATGGGCCAAGTCTGGGCGGCTGGGTAGCGCAGCGGACTAAGCACTCGCCTACCACCGCAGAGACACTGGGTTCGAATCTAGCTGTCAGCGGTACCTCCGGCTCCCATGCGTTACACTCCTCCAGTGAGAGTCCTCACTGTCAGGTGAAAAGAAGCGGCTGGCTGACTCCACATGTATCAGAGGAGACATGTGATAGTCTTCAACCCGCCCTAGGCCGGCAAGTGGGGGAAAATGTGTGCAACGACCAGGAAGGGAATAGGCATAACGACTAAATTGGGATGGGAGAAGAAATACGAAAAAAAGGGAGGAGAAAAAATAGATAAAAAAATAAATAATGGGCCAAGTCTAGGCCTCCACACAATATGGCATATCTACTGCTGCTGAAAGATATCGCTGATCATGCGATAAGGAGGGAGCGCCAGTACCACGACCATGCGACCTATTCACAGAGAGCAATGAGTACCTAGTGGGATGCTTTAGGCTGCTTAAGTCTAGTCTAGCAACGCTGCTGGTCAGTATGACTTACTACCATAGCACTTGGCTTTATACCTGTATCACTGTACATATTAATACTATAACTCTGTACATACATCTGATTAGCATTATTACTCAGTAGTACTCATTTATATATGTTATACCCAGTTTAATCACATGTACATTGTATATTACTATTGTACTTTACTGTTATATTTGTTTTCGTTGGAATGTACTTGTGCTGTATAATGACAATACATTTTAATCTGATCAGTCGCAAATTGCTTTAATGTTGCTTGTGGATTCTGTGTGCACACAGTCCTGTGGTTGCATTCTCTTGTAAGGAGCTGGTGGGGCGTTGTGTATGCAAAATCAGGTGTACGAAAATGCACGTTCAATTTAAGAATCAGTGGCATTTCTCATTTGTGGGAGCGCAGTTGAGAACACATTCACCCACATATTTATTAATCCGGCGACCATTCATTATATTCATTCATATCTTTCTTAGGTTTGGTCTGACTAAGTTATCTTATCCTGTAAGATCATGTATCCTTATAAATGTTAAAGGTGTATGAAACATACATTTACTTGTTTCCCAGCTCCTAATTGATGATTCAGGGTGAATCTATAGCCATTTATCCTGGTCAAAATCTTGACAACAATACACCATCGAATTCTGTCTCCTGGGGTCGTTACCATCTACTGACTCCAGGCCCTCAGCCTGAATCACAAGGCTTTGTTCAGTTTTAATCCATGTTATCTATGCCATCTACGCTACCGCCCCAAACCCCAAACAGTCCATTGCTGTTATCAGTGTCTCCCTCAGAGTCCCGCCCCTATTTCCGGAAGAGGGTAGTCTTTTGGAGTCAAGTGTTGTGAGTCAGTGTAGTGCATGCGTGGAAGCAGCTCTGTTTTGCCATATATTGCTCCAACTGTATACGTTTAAGTTTATTTGCAAAAGGGACAGCGCATATTAATCAACATAAAAAATGTAAATACGCCAGAATTAGCCAGAAGGCTAGATTTCATCTGTAGTCCCTGGCCAAGATGTTAAAAGGGCATCAACCTAAGGTATAAATAACAAGAGTAGTTTATCATTACACATTTATCGTGTATGCCTGTAGTACAAAATATATATTCTCTATGTACATGAGGACAGTGCATATTTGACCAGCTGTGTTTAGACACATGTGAGCCAAATACAAACAAATACATGAGGTGTTTTGACAAGTATGTGGCAATGCTGTGTGATGTTGAAACCAGATATAAACACAGCTCAAAGAGGAAGAGCTGGCATATCAAAACACCTGCTATCTGAAAATAACACATAAAGAGTCATATAAAAATAAAACAATAGTAATAATAATTGACATAGACTGTGGGTACGTATAAGCTAGTCTGACTCACAGGATATAGACTGTGGGTATAAGCTAGTCTGACTCACAGGATATAGACTGTGGGTATAAGCTAGTCTGACTCACAGGATATAGACTGTGGGTATAAGTCTGACTCACAGGATATAGACTGCGGGTATAAGCTAGTCTGACTCACAGGATATAGACTGTGGGTATAAGCTAGTCTGACTCACAGGATATAGACTGTGGGTATAAGCTAGTCTGACTCACAGGATATAGACTGCGGGTATAAGCTAGTCTGACTCACAGGATATAGACTGTGGGTATAAGCTAGTCTGACTCACAGGATATAGACTGTGGGTATAAGCATGCCATTGGCTGACTATTTCAGTCAGAATTCTCCTCCCGTTCAGCTATCTGTGACATTATTGTGCAAGGGCACCGTCACTGCATGATGGCGATTGGTTTAAAGAAATACAAACAAGCTAGAGTGTGTTTTACCCCTATAGCAGAATGATAATAGGTTCAGCCAGACCTCTCTCCAGCGCTTGGCACAGCGCTAACAGTGTAATGTAGTGTGGAGTGAGGTATGGTTGGCTATGCAAGACTAGGCGAGAACAAAAACTTTTGCCAATGGAAATGTCACATGGAACACTGAATAGAAGTTCCATAACCAACACTATTATGTTAGGATGAAATGTTCAAAGGCAAGACAGAAACAATCTCAAAATTCAGAGGGTATGTTTGATTCATCACCAGTACCACCCAACCCCTGGACATTCTTCCACTTCAGCATACCCTCACGGGGCAGTGGAAAGTAACCCCACCCCCCCTCCTCCTAAGTCATTTAGCAGATAGTGTGTAAAACAAATCCTAGCAGGGACAACACTCACATTCAGAGGGATCGGACTTTATTGGTTCAAATACTGCAGAGGAGGAGGAGGCAGATCCATCCAATGAGGCGGAGGACTGGAGTTGCTGAGTAACCAATGGCGTCGTAGCAGGTGGATCTGCGATTTGTGTTAGGGTACTGCTGTTGCTGGTTGCCTCTGCGATAAAGGAAATACGACAAATGGCGTGAATTATTATCAATTAGCAGAAATGAACCTACTCTGGATGTGCACAAGTGCTCTCTAATTATTATAAATTAGTGTTTCTTAAAAGGGGCACTTCACCAAAAAACAATGCCGATTATAAATTATTTTGCACATAATCTCACACACATCCAAAAACCGTAAACAGTTTTGCACACATTCATTTAGTAGAGTACATTTGTTTAAATATGGCCACCGGTGATATCATCAGGGACATTGAATCTTTGTGTTGCGTTAATTACAGCCCCATGAAATTATGTAGATTCTAGGGACTGCTACCTTATCATCCCATTGAGCTGTAATTAACACAAGACAAGGATGCAATGTCCCAGATGACATCAATGGAGTGGTGGCCATATTCAAACTAATTTACTCTCAACAGGGTTCTTGCCGGTTTCAACAAGTTAAATTTAAGATATTTTTAAGACCACTTTGAATAGAATTGAATACCTATTTCATGGCCATACACTGGCAAAAAAGTATGAAGAGAAATGAAGTAATTCCATACGGGGGGAACTGAACTACCGTACTGCTTACTTTGAATGAATGAATGAGTTTATTTTTGAACATGTATTCTCCATATTCCTCCAAACAAATCACGGTATCTAGCTCCGTCAAACAGAACAATCATAACAATTCTTTTTTTTAAACAATTTTCAAAAAAATGAATTATAAACAAAAAGTCAAGAGCAATGTATTTAGTTATCAGACCTGTCCAAAAAAAGGAGTAGAGGGAAGCTAAGATTATTGATCCCTACCCCCTTACATTTACATTTGTTCTTCCATTAATTTGACTAGATATAACATAATTTAGTATAATACAATATAGAATTTGCAGCCCAGACATTTCTCCCAAACACATTTAAACGAGATACAGAGAAGTTACCGCAACATAGAAACTTCCAAATCCAGTGTTTCCCAAAGGTTAAGAATTGACTTGTGGTAGTGGGTGGCACAGCATCTGACGGCGCTAGGCATGTCACATTATGAGATTTTGATGGTATGATTATTGCGTGAGGAAATATCATAGTTTTCACAATTATTATACATATTTTTAAGATTATAAATTTGTATACGTATATAAATCAGTATGTTCCTTTTGAATGAAACAGGCTTTATCTGCATCAGGATTGTTACATCCATGTATCAGCCTCTCTCATACCTCACTGTTTGAGCTAGAGAGCAAACTTATTGCAAAGAGGCCCATCTCTGACTATTCTCAGCTAAATCAACTCAAATTAAGAGGAGGACTGCTCCACTGTTAGCGCTTTTAAACCGCCCGGGCTCCGGTTCAAGCTCCAGCTCCGTTCTGAACCCTCTGAACCTTGGTGCTCTCTGGCGAACCACCCCGCGTTTACACCCATTTAAGCAGAACCAACATTCCGCCGTCTCCGTCATCAACGGGGGCGTTACTCAGGTAAAAATAATGCGTGGAGAGCGAGCCTCAGCGCGAGAGCGCACACACAAAAGCACACACACGCTGTATACGTTTGAAATTAATCGTTCCAGCAAAGTATGCTTCTATTATTCGAATGACTTGTTTGAATGGGTATCATATAGTAGTAAGTCCTACTGTAGAACATGACATAATAGCATGATATCTGATTTATTAATGGACGACGACCGCAATTGGCACTTGAAAAGTGTAAATGATGGATTAGTCAGTAGTAATTCATGACGGCCCGTTTAGCTCAGCTGGTTAGTGCGCTGCCTGTGGAGCGAAAGGTCCCGAGTTCGAATCTCTCTGGTTGGATGGTGTATTGTACTCGCAAATCGCTTCCTGTTGAATGAATCAGGAGTGCAATGCCGACTCTCTACTTTCCCCGTCTTCACAGCCTAGAATATGACACGCCCACTGATGATGTCAAGGTTCGCGAGGAAAAACCAACTATTTTCCGGTGCCAGCTGAGCACCGATTTGTCACGTTCTGAACCAATTAATCCCAGTCTGAACGCGCCGGCCGATGCAAGATTACGTTCGGGAACCGGCTCCAGCACGGAGCCTGGCTGGTGTAAAAGGGCTATGTGAGGCTCCAGGATTAGTGTAACTGTTTTAACTGGTCCAGAGGACTGCTCTGCTGTGAGCTGCTACAGGGTCAGTTTAACTGTTTTAACTGGTCCAGAGGACTGCTTTGCTGCGAGTGGCTCCAGGGTTGGTTGAACTTTTTTGTGGCCAGTTTAGTTAACGTTAGCAGCTAACATTAGTTTAGGTTTCTACTGTGATTTGATCATACAGGGTCTAACATTTGTACTTTTCTGTTTTCATGTCCTCATAGTTCTATAGTCAAAGCACCTCAGTGCTTCACGACTAGCACCATGCAGAGGTTTGCTAGTTGTGTGCGGAGCTAGACTTCCAACAAGCCACATTTCTACTTTATAGCAAATATTTGTATGTAGAACTGAAAAGGGTTGATGGATTTCAGGAAGCATTTCAGGAGGGCGACAGCCCCGGAGCAGGGCCCCGGACGGGGGTCACTCCAGGTGCAGACCTCGGGACCAGTTGGGAAACCTTGCCCACCTGTAGTGAAGGTTTTTAAACCTGCCACTGTGGAAACATGCTCTATGCATGCGTTTATGGGACAAGCATCCGGCAGTGGTTTGCTAATCCCAGGCCTGGTTACAGCACCCTACGTACCTGTCGTTGAGTTGGTCTGGTTGGCTGTACCAGCTGCTGCTGCCGTGGTGGCAGGCGTGGGGTTGACAGCTGGGGCTGCAGCCTGGGGGGCAGCTTTGGGGGCCTGGAAGGCAGAGAGGAGAGGAGAGAAGAGGAGAGAAGAAGAGAGAAGAGAAGAGAAGAGAAGAGAAGAGAAGAGAAGAGAAGAGAAGAGAAGAGAAGAGAAGAGAAGAGAAGAGAAGAGAAGAGTTCAGTATCCCTTTCATGGATTGGCTCGCCCACCATATTTTATTAAAGTTCAAAGGAATAAAAACTAGTGCTGTCAATCGATTAAAATATTTATCGCATGATTGTCCATAGTTAACTCGCGATTAATCGCAAATTAATCACGTTAAAAAAAATGTATCTACCTTAAATGGATCTTTTTCAAGTTCCAAGTTTTAATACTCTTATCAACATGAGTCAACAAATGCTTGCTTTATGCAGCCATTTAACACAAAAGGATGAACCCTCATGCATTGCAAATTTGCATCAAATTCAAAACAGAGTGATGCACAAAATAACTTCAAAGAAAAGAATATTTTTAAACAATGAATAAAGTGTGCATGAAGTAATAGCGGAAAGAAAACGTTAGGAACTGATTACATTCACCCACACAAGGGCTGAGTAATCACACACACACCCTCTCTCTCTCACACACTCTCCCAGCTCTCTTTCTCTCTTGCCCCTTCCTCATCGCTCTCACCCCCCCTCTCTCTCTATATATATCTCACACACACACACACTTCAGAAACAAACATAGTATCAATGAGAGCATCAATAATACACCCGAGTGAAGTCTAGTTGAAAAAAAAATTCTTAAAAAGTTAAATCGTGAGTTAAAAAAAATAGTGGCGTTAATAGAATCGGGCGATAACGCGTTAATACTGCGTTAACTTTGACAGCCTTAACATTTCTGGTTTTGAGTGGATTGTCCCTTTAGAAGTAATAGTATTACATTGTACCTGGGAGGCAGCACTGGGGATCTGGGAGGTAGGCATTGGTGTTGGTGCTGGGAGGTTCTGCAGGACGTCTTCTGGAGGAGGGACGGGCAGGACCACTGGAGACGGGCTGGACGGGTCTTTGTTGACCAGCAGAACCTCAATGGGACCCGCGGAACTCTTCAGACGGATTTGGTACTTCTTCTGCCCATTCAGAACCTGGACATATGGACAGAGAGACGTAGAGATACAGAGGGACAGACAAAAAGAAACACACAGTTAAGAATCAGAGGTAGAAATATTCAGATTTTCTTTTAGAAAATAAAGACATCTGGGCGGCCGGGTAGCGCAGCGGACTAAGCATCCGTCTACCACCGCAAGACACTGGTATCGAATTGGCCGGTCGTTATACTGACACAATTGGCAGTGTCAGCGGGAGGGAAGCCGGTGGGTGGTAATCTGGTCGTTGTAAACAGCGACTCCTACAGGTCGGTCAGCGCGCCTGCACAGCGAGGAAGGGATCTGGGTGAGGTAGTGTGCCCTCCCACGCGTTACACTCACCCAATGAGAGTCCTTGCTGCCAGGTGAAAAGAGGCTGCTGGCTGTCTCCCATGTATCGGAGGAAGCATGTGATAGACTTCAGGGCTCCCTAGACCGGCAAGTAGGGGGCAAATGCGCGCAACGACCAGGAAGGTGAGGGGGGAATTGGCATAACGACTAAATTGGGATGGGAGGAAAATACAAGAAAAATAGGAGAAAAAGTGGATAAAAAAATAAAATAAAATAAAGACATCATTCTTAACACATTCGGGGCCATTGGGATTAGACTCTATGAGGCCAGCTTTTCATTACAACTGTTCACTGTGCGTGAGGTTGTTTGTAGAGCTGAATCTATATTTTATATTATTGCTATGTGTCCATTGTCATTGTCAATTGACAGTATAAACCTTCCCTTCAATATGCAATAAAGAAATAATTTGTATATCAATACGTTCCCGTTTTATAGCGTCGTGAATATGAACGTTATATCGGCCCTACACAAGCTAGAGTTAAAAATCAAAATGCATATGATCGGTATCATGTTCCACCATGAATGCATGAAAGGGGGGGGCGGGGGAAGTCGTTTCTGATTATTGATGATTACCAATAACGGCATTCGTTATTGCAACAACATACGCTGACCGGGTGGTTGGCTATGAGAACAAGGCCCAATCAGGCTGAAATTGACGTCAACTCGCTACCTGTGACCGGTTGGATTCCAAAAAGAATTTCCCAGTTATTTTATCGCCATCTGGTAGATCGATATGTCCATTGGCTGATGCTATATTCCTTTACTGCATGCTGAATTCGGCGTCGCAAAAAGTATTCCAGGCGATCTGGTGAAGCCATAGCTTCAGGCTAACAGAAAAGTCCACCCCGGAGCGAAAAAATAGTGACACCCGGTCTGCAACAGGGGAAACTGCATTCTCGAGACAGCGCCAATACCAGGATCTGGCCGGTACTGCACTTTCGGAGTCCCAATATGCCTTTACCAGCCAAAATACAGCTCTGTGACATTGAGTAGGCTCCCAAACACGTATACGTGGTTGGCCCCGAACCAGTTAAAAGGAAACTTCACAAAAACGTGTGCGCACAGACAGATTCTGCACGCACACACACACATGTAAAGTACTTACAGATTCTGGTACAGGCACCTCTAGTTGTGTACCGGTGGGAGCTCGAATTGCTAGGAGAGTATCACCTAGAGAGGAAGGATGGTCATTAGTATGTGAGGGAGGAGGGAGGGAGTGAGTGTGTGAGGCGTCGGTTACACACAGGGTGTTTTCGTTTCATTTTCAAGATGAGTTTCGCTTTCCAGAGCGCAACGTAGTGACAGCCGAGTTAGACATTTGTTTTGCAATCTGAGCACTTTCGTTTTGTCAGAACGAGGCGTGGTCAGACCGCAACGGATCGCGTCTCGAATTCAGCACTGAGCATGCGCAGGGAGGTAGTTACCTTGGATGTGCCAATACACTTCCTGCAAAAAAACCAACAAGCCACCATCTTTAACCCATTCTCTGCCGGAGCTTATATCCATCCTTGTAGCCTCTCTGCCAGTACTATTTGTCTATGGAGATGTTCACCTTCTTTGCAGGGCTATAACTTTTTAAATTGTATTGCTAAATTGACATTACTATGGCCCATTCAACATCAATTATCTATCGTTCAGGATGTAGGAACGTTTTACTTTTTCATTCACACATTCATACTAAAATACCGTCCAGAGTATAAATATGTTTTTATCGTTTTCTGCTGTATTTCATAGAATGCGAGATATAGCCATAAATGCATATATTAGATGATCAAATGCAGTTTGATACCGATCAACGTTATATAAAAAATTTCAACTGTACATGATCCTAAACGTCATGACTGGTCATCTGCTGGTGACCGGAGGGGGGGGGGGGGGGGGGGGGGGGGGGGTCGTTTATAATTCAATGACAGACGTTAAAGGATTCATGTAGTATGGGTGATATATAGATCAGAGCAGTTTGTATGGATAATAATAATCAAAAACGCTGGAACTCACGGCAACTTCCTCTTACCGTTGGGCGATCACACTGGCGCAAACAGATCCCAGTTATGTGATGTTGATCTAGGTGATCCAGTTCCGGTTTGTATAATACTAATATACGTCCAATCATGTTGTTTATCGAGTTATGGCAACGGATCGATATCCACGGTGTCTGGATAGAGTCCCACGAGCGATAGCGAGTGGCCGGACGGAATAGGGGACGGACTAAGCACTTCCGGCCACTTCCGGTTTTGACTCCGTGGGTGAAATGTGAATACCATGACGAAAATATGAAATATTGATCTCAAAGACGCCTTTAGGTGTCATTGGCAGATTACGCATGGCGGAGAATGACGTGTAAACACGTCAGCGGCGGAGAATGGGTTAAATGCCTCCATGAGCTAAATAGCCAATGTAGCACTTATTTTTCAGCAAAGAAAGTGCAATAAAAGTGCAATAAACAAAACGGATACATTCACTGTGTGTTCTGCCTCTCATTTGTTGATGAAACAAAACTAACAGCAACACAATTGACCACCAAGAGCAGATAGTTTAGTCTCACAAAAAGATCTCTGATGTTGTTAGCGCTACATGCTAACGTGAATGGAATATGCCAGTACAACAGTATAGCATTGTGGCTAGCAGCTAACGTTAGCTCACGTTAGCCAGCCAGCACCAAACTGATGATATCAGGAGCTATCAGTAGCTAGATAACATTAGACAATGCCTCATGTATTAAACAAAGGTGAATAGATCACTGGGCCATTTTGTTTAATGCTTGTTAAGATTGAAAGAGGAGCTCTGAGCTAACAGGGTCTGATAGCTAATGTTAGCTCACGTTAGCCAGCTGCTCATGCAATCGTTAATGCTAGCAGAATGAATGGATGTAAACTTATTTAACATAATGCAGAATGGGCACAATACAATACGGCTCAATACAAACAATTGTTAAGGGAATGCAGACTGTTGTAGCTTGGACTGGGGTCCTTATAACAATAACTTGACAACACATGGTAGCTGCAGCTATTTGGCACAGCTCTGTCGTCACCGGACGTTGGTGAGGGCACGCAGATGTCGGTATCTACTGCGCATGGGCGTTGCGCAACAACGGCTCCGCACAGATTACATGACACGTTGTCGGCGAGTTTTGGCGAGTATCCAAAACGAAAACACCTTTTCGGCGTTGTCAGTAGGGCAACGCGTTTTCCTGCCAAAACGGCATTTCTATTTAACTGGGACAGCAAACGTATTCATTCAGCAACAAAACGAAAACAAAAACACCTAGTCTAACCATGGCCTGAGTGAGTGAGTGAGTGAATATTTTATAAAAAAAAATGTAAAAGCACAAAGGGACAAATAAGGCAAACTATATGACTGTAGGAGAAACTCACCTTTGAAAGCCCCACAGAGGTCTTCATGTTTAACATAAGCCATAGTAAGAGTGTTAAGGGCCAAATCAGCAAACATCCGAGCATTTTATACAGTGGTACACACTTCAAACAAGACAGAATTGACAGAGGACACCATGCAGGCACACTCTTGTATACGTTGCCATACTATGTGACCTTCCACAGACTACATTCACTCCCCAGCACCTTACCCTAGGAGTCTTATACTTATAACATGGCTTTTTATATATATATATAGTATATAGGGCTGACCCCTATTAGTCGACTAATCGATCGAAAGGAGCCGTAGTCGACTGCCAACCTTAGTCGAAAAAAAAAAGAGTCCTAAAAAAAAGAGGCTGACGCTAATGGCACGCATACCAGAGGCTAACTGCCTAAGAAAACAGGCAGAGGCACTGAAAGAGGATTTCACCCGTCTAATGAACACACTAGACTAGACAAATATTAAGATGTATCCATCAGTGGACCAATTGCATGCTTTTGCAGAGGACAAGAAGCGTTCCGTCGACTCCTTTAAGCACCCCCACAGCCCAGATAAATAAAAAATGTATTATACTTTTTTTTTTACAATCGACTATTGGCTAATTTCGGCCAATCATAGTCGACTATCCAAATCCTTAGTCGGGGACAGCCCTAATAGTATATATCTGCTTAGAAAACGAAAATGTAAAAAAAATACACAGGTCACAACATGTTTACAGGAAAGTTTTGGAGTTGGACAATGAATGGAAGTGGACATGACCGGTTAGCCTTTGGGAGAGGTGTTAGTTGGACAATGCCTAGGCTAACCGGTCATGTCCACTTCCATTCATTGTGCTAAGCTAACATGCAGCCAGATAGCTTTCTACTGAACGCACAGAGAGGAATATCTATCTTTTTGTCTCTCTCTGGAGAAGATGGTAAGCTAATTTCCCAAAATGTTGGCGTGTTCCTAAGGTGTTTGGTGCAACCAGCCCCAGGGCTTTAACTGGTCCTCACAAGTATAGCAACCTGATACAAGCACACACACACACACACACACACACACAGCTGACTAGACAAACCATGTATTATCCCTCGTGTATGGGAAAACAACCCACTACACTAATAATTCAACTTGGGTCCATTTAGAATGTGTATGTTGTCAAGTTAGAAATGGTCTATATTGAAGGATATGGACTATTGTTGGAGTCATCTGTGACGTTCTTGATGCTCTGCTGGACCCAGACCCTCTGCTGATCCAGCTCGTGTTCCCTGAGGGCCAGATCATCCAGCTCTGCCTTCAGATCGATCAGCTTGTCTGCTATCTCTCTGGTATTACAGCCAGGACCTACACCCCTAAAAACACACGTTGGAAAACAAAGAGGTCAGGTGGGTCAGACTGGGTGGTAATAAGATGGTAAGTCAGTAAGTAAGGTGTCATGTTTCTTTCAGGTATATCAGTAGCCGAGACCCTATCCCTGGTATTACAGCCTAGAGAGACCTACACACCTGAGACACTATCTCTGGTATTACAGTGTTAATAAAGTAAAAAAATATATATATATATCGGACACCCTGCTCTTTAAATATTGGTATCTGCCATTGAAAAACGCACATCCAATCGACCACTACTTCAAAGCCAGGGAGTTGAATAAATCAAACTAAATAAATCACCCTTTCAAATCGGAAAAGAATTTCAAGTTTAAAAAGAAATTAGCAGAATAAGCAGCGCCCCTTAGGGCATATTGAGACGTCATGGACTCACTTCCACTGGATGCTGTTCTTGGACTTCTTCTCTATCAGTCCAATGCCCTCCAGCACGTTGGTGATGTCATAGATCCGCCGCTTCTGTCGTACCGCAAGGGTGTCTGCTGCCTGAATGACACACAATGTAAAGATAGGGGAAAAAAAGACAGTAAGTTAAGGAAAAAAAAGACAGTAAGTTAAGGTCAGTTAGTCTATTTGTGAGACAAAGCAGCAGCCAACAGGGTAACACAATCACTAAAAGGCCTGCTGATATAAGCAATGGGGAACTTTTTCTACCATTCAATTTGGAGAGAGCCCGAGGGGAGAGGACTAACTGAGCAGCTCTAGTAACCGTCATGCCCTGGAGGTAAAATACAGCTCCTATGGTTATGCACGGCGACACAAACAGTGTTTGTTACTGTTGGGTCTAGAAGGCCCACACATCTTGCAACTAAAAACCTTAAAAAGGAACATTTAAGATTAATTATGGGAAAGACTGTAGGCAGTGCATCACTCAAACGAGCCCAGCTTCCTTCCTTGGGTAACATCCTTTTCTCAACAAGCTAATGATAACCATATGGCTTGTGCGGAGATAATTCTGAGCCTTGTTGTTTATGAGTCATGCAGTGTATGCATGCTGCTGCATGGAGATTGTTAAGACATGCAAAACCTTTCAGCCTGCTTTTGTATTAATCTATAGCTCCCAATGGTTCCTGAACTTCCTGATAAAAAAGAATTAACGTTATGGGATGTTATCTCATCTGGCAGTGACTGGCAACACAGGCTATAGGCAATGAAGACTCAAAGAATCCCCTTCCTCATACTTAACTCTACTCTTTCACATAGGCTAGCTAGGGCTAGCCTGAACCCCCCCCCCAATTCCCATCACCATCAGAGGGGATGAGGTGGAGTACTGGAGTCATATAAATTCCTTGGAGTACACCTGAACAATAAACTGGACTGGTCGGACAACACAGAGGCCTTCTACAGGAAGGGACAGAGCAGGCTGTTCTTCCTGAGGAGACTCAGGTCGTTCAATGTTTGCAATAGACTGCTGCAGTCATTCTACCACTCTGTAGTGGCCAGTGTCCTCTTCTATCCTGTGGCATGCTGGGGGGCTACATCAACTCGAGGGACACCAACAAACTGAACAAGCTGGTGAGGAACTTGGAAGGCTAGCTCTGTGGTGGGAGTCGAGCTGGTCAGACTAGAGGTGGTGGCAGAGAGGGGTATGAGAAGGAAGCTGGCTGCTATCCTGGAGAAGCCCTCCCTCCAGGGGAGGAAACTAACTTTTTGGCTTACCAGCCAACTGGCGAGTATCTGATTTTTTTTACCAGCCAAACAGATTTTTTACCAGACAAAAAAAATCGCTAATTGTGATAATTACTTCTTTGTATGTCAAGCTGCGTCAATGTTGTGTATGCATCTGGGTAGGCACACTGCCTTTAATACAGCACGGTGGTCTTACGACAGTGCTGTGAAGTACCGTCAAGTGTTGTGGTAACGTCAGTTGGGTTGGTGTGCTGTTGTGCACAGTGCACTGGTTGAGCTAGCCCCTTTCGTGACTGCGATGTGCAAGCCAGGGGCTTTTGAGCATGAAATAAAATGTCTAACCTTACGTCGTAGTCCGGTGCTTTTTTGGAAACATTATAGTCATAACAGAAACAGATACACCTAGCTGGCTGCTTTGAGCACACGGGGCTAACGTTAGCTAGCAAGCAGCTATAGCTAAAACGCTAACTAGAAGCTAACCACTGTATACAGTTCCAGTAGACTAACATTACACCTCTGTGATTTAAATGTGTCCTTAGTAACTTATACTCGAGGGTTGTACTAGGGTTGGATGCAGTTCCCCGTTGGTCAGTCAGTCTGTTTTCCATCTTCTGCTGTGTTTAACGTTATCTGTTTGCGAGTGCTCCTGATGGCTAGCCTAGTACCGCGGGACTTTTATTATATGTCCGCGGGTTGGCCAGTACTGCGCAAACGTTTATTAAACATTATATGTCCGCGGGTGGTCTTGTGCAGTGCTCTCGTGGCACTGTCAACTAAAGCGAACACTCAGAAGACGCGCACCGTTTGCCAGTGCAGTGATTGCAGAATGTTTTATTTTTTTTTATACTCGCCAGCAGGGGAGGAAACGAACTTTTTGGCTTACCAGCCAACTGGCGGGTATCTGATTTTTTTTACCAGCCAAACGTAAAAAATACTAGCATTTGGCCAGTAAAGTGGCCTAATTTCCTCCCCTGCCTCCCTCTATTGATTGATTGATTGAAAACTTTATTAACAGATTGCAGAATGGGTACAGTACAGTACAGCTCAATACATACAATTGTTAAGGGGATGCAGACCAGAGAAAGACTTTCATCTTGTTTACATCAGGGTCCCCCATTTTCAATTAATCGTAACATATATGACATACATGACATACAGATAGACAGTACTGCTACATCTATACATTTATGACATACCAGATTTGCAATTACAGTACTGTTTGTGATACAAAAAGAGTCCAGAAAAAAAGAGTATATACATTTGACGTAGAAACTGTACATTGGATTGGGTAGGTGGGGGTGGGGGGGGGACTGTACATTGGAGGTGGTTGGGTGGGTGGGGGGGGGGGGGGGGGGTTGGGTAGGAGGGGTGGGTGGGGGACACTGTACAACTGTACAAACAAAACTGTACATTGCAGGCCTGTACACTGCGATGATATGATCGCAAATTGCCCCCTAATTTGGTCCGTGCGAGTTTAAAATAATATCTGGGGGCAAGCTTGCAAGTGGTGATTTCAACCCTTCATTCGCATTTCACTCCTAAATTAATCCATACAAATTGTAGTAAAACATTAGCCTACAACCAGGGCTGTACAGTGCAATATAATGTTGCGGTTGTAATTTCATTACAGACCAGCGCGGACCTTTAATAACATGCAATTTAATTGACACGAGCAATGAGCTAACGGTAGCTGCTAACCAAGGTTACCATTAGGATTTTGCTAAGCTAACTAGCGATCTCTGCTAACCCTGGAAAACGGTCAAAGCGGACTCCACAAGACTAGTTCCATTCGTGAGGGGGTGGGTTATATTGACAACGCTTGACAACAGAAGTTTAAACATAACTTCATATTTATTGGTTATTCATTTCTGTATATCATTGAATTTCCATCTCCGTGTGTCTCCATCTCTTCCTGTTTACATTCGAGTGTGACGTCATCACCTACGGCAGCTTAGACGCGAAGGGGGGGGCTGGCTCTCTTGTTCGTTCTCGCCCCCTCTCTCTCTCTCTCTCTCTCTCTCTCTCTCGCTCTCTCTCTACATTCAATGATTTAAAGTAGCCAAATGTTACACACAGTATAAATACTAACTGGATAGTTGATGATAAACATTTAATTTCATTATCTGAAATATTCTAAAATCATTAAGTCTGTGTGATTATTATTTTCTCACAGTAGTGTGTGTGTATATATATATGTGTGTGTGTGTGTGTGTGTGTGTGTGTGTTTGGCTAAAGTGGATAGAAAACACAGTACTGTGTAAAAGGCACCCAAGAGTTTTTATATAAATTGTCTTAGATGTAAATAATTTTTTTTATTAGTGTGTCAGTAGACTACTCTTAGTAAATTTTCATTAAATTATTTTTTAAAGCATCTTCATGGTTTAATAATGCAAACATATGTTGCAGGGACTTATTATAATCATCATATTGGCGTGACTGTATGCATCAAAGGGTTAAATCAAGCATTTTTGATGCATGTCAAAATATCGCGATATCATTTAGAGGCCATATCGCCCAGCCCTACTATAATGGTAAAATAGTTATTTAAAAATGTGCCCCTAAAAAATATTCTTTGCCCCTAAATTTCTCATTTAGGGGCAAGTGTGCCCCTAGTGAAAAAGCTTAGCGTACAGCCCTGCATTGGATTATTGACAAGACCATACTTGGTAATTTACTGTACATTGGAGGGGGTTGTGTTCGGACATTTACAGGGGCCAGTTTCGAATTGCAGTCTCCCGTAGGTGTTTTTTGAGAGTGTTTTTGAAAGTGGGTAGTGATTCACATTCCTTTACAGCTTTGGGTAGGGCGTTCCACATTGATGTGGCATAATTGCGAAACGTGTTTAGTCCCTTGTTTGAGCCGAATCTGGGTTTAAAGGGGAACTATTTTACTATTTCTTTCACTATTTGGGCACTTTTACACAATTCCTGTGAGTCTATGGAACACCTCTGTAATATATATATTTTTTTTATTCATTGTTTTGTATTTCTAATCAAGTCCTCAAAAACAGCATTTTTCTACCTCAAGATCTCGAGCTGTTTTGAGCCTGGGCTCCTAAACCACTGCGCGTTCTGGTTCGCCTGAACATTATCATGCAGCAGTGTCTTTATGACATCACAGATAGGGCACATTTTCAAATGACTCAGTTCAGTGAGGGTGAATATTATGAGAGGAGAATTGGAAGAATGCGCCAATATGAGAATTTTGAGACATAGATCATATTAATATAAGTTCACATAGCTAGGAAACAATGCTAAACACCCAAAAAGGCCATTTATAAGATAGTTCCCCTTTAACATGATTTGTGGAGCTCCCTCTGGTGTTGTGATCGTGGTATTCACTGACCTTTGGGAAGTATTTTGACATGTACATGGGTACTATGATGAGCTAGTCAAGATGAGAAGCACCAGGGCTTGACATTAAGGCTTGTCCTATTGTCCGGGACAAGTAAAAAAAATTGTCGGACAAGCATAATACAATTTAACTTGTCCAACTGGACAAGTAAAAAAATATATATATATATATTCCCCAAACGAATAGTAACGTTATTCCATCTGATCAGAAAGTGGCTGTCTCACAGTGTCACACTGGAAACTCTCAATCTCTGGACTGTACGTCAATATTACTTGTCCCGGACGCGTGTAGTCTTTTACCAACAAACTTGCAGTTCCGCGTTCGGGTTCTGCGATCTGATTGGCCACTGACGTACGCTCTCTCACGTACACTTTCTCTACGCCCAAACAGCGCGTTACGCTAGTTCTGCCTCTAACCTCTAACAGCCTGCAGCCTGCTAGCATTATCCAATTAATCAATCGAAATAACGTATTGTTTTCATCTCTATATTAACATGATTCCATCAACACAACATAAATGTTCAAAACACGACAAGACAGTTTGCATCACTTCCCACGGTTCTCTGCACTTATTCTACCGGTAGTGCGGTAGTTGTTGCCATTTGTTGTTGTAGTTGTTGTATTGGGTCTTTGGGTGAATACTTCATTGGCGGGGAAGAAGAACACTGATAGCGGTGTGTGGACCGTCCTGTGAGCCCCAGGCCACCGTCCCGCGAGCCCCAGACCATCGCCCCGCGAGCCCCAGACCATCGCCCCGCGAGCCCCAGGCCACCGTCCCGCGAGCCCCAGGCCACCGCCCCGCGAGCCCCAGGCCACCGTCCCGCGAGACTTGTTTCCTGTGCTTAGGGGTGGACGGTATGGTCTAAAATGTATATCACGGTATAATTTGAAGCATAGACGGTAACGGTATATATCACGGTATCAGTGTTTCCGTTAGAATAATTTTTTTTGCCTGATGATAGGCAGGCTATATAAAGAATGACATCCTCCTTGGGAGCTCCAGTAGCTCACCGCGTACCTCGAACGCTATTTCGGAGTCGGGGACAACCGTGCGCGTCACAGATCTGGGGTAGCGAGTTTGACTCCCGGACAAGCCGTACTTTCTCAGAGTGTCTTTCCCCCCATCTATACCCCCATTCAAACCCGTTTCTGTCGGTCATACTTGACCAGGAAAAAGCGATAAACGCGAAAAAGAACCAGCTGACTGGTCAAAGTTTAAAAAAAAAAAAGACATCCTCAAGGCATGTAGATTTATAATATTTTAACTTAAAACTAGGCTACTTTTGCGTATAAAGTCATTATATTCCAAATAAAATAAGTCCCGAGTCGAGACTCCGTGCTGCTCCCATTGCAAACAGCGAGGCTGGATGCTGGATTTTGCTAGAAGCATATGTAGCTGCAGAGCCGCAGAACCATGGGCGCTTTCAGGAGCCATTGGCAATTCAGCCGTTGGGTGGGGGGGGCGCTGTTGAGCGGGCCTGTGACCAGACCTAAAAGCGCCCATGGTTCTGCGGCTCTGCAGCTACATGCTATTCGCAACTCCACTGCTGCAGCCGTCCTCCCGCTGCAGCCGTCGTTATCATAACACTACACACATATCATAATGTTTACAGCAAACTGTAGTTGATCACCAGGTATGTTTTATTAACGTAGAATAATTCATATAAGAAAAACGATAGGGAAATCCCATACCTTTCTCCACTGGTTAAAAATGCCAGGAACTGAAATTGAAACTTGCTGTGCGCCGCGGTGATATGTGTTTATTATGAAATGACAATTGCGTGTTGACACGCCCACTGCGCGAAGCCTCCTAAATAACTTTTTCCAGTTTGCACATATCTATTATCTATGACTAATTCTATCTATTTTTAGGGGCAAATGCGATTGAAATAGTCACGCTGTGGTTACATGACGTCATTGCTCTTTTAGAGCTGCTCTACCGGTTACACAGTATAGTCAAAATACATACCGTAGAGCAAATTCATACCGTTTATACCGTATACCGTTTATACCGTCCACCCCTACCTGTGCGCCTAAAATTCGACCTGGTCTCGTCCTGTGGGGCTCACGGGACGCCGGGGACGGTGGCCTGGGGCTCACGGGACGGTCCACACACCGCTATCAGTGTTCTTCTTCCCCGCCAATGAAGTATTCACCCAAAGACCCAATACCGTGGCAACAACTACCGCACTACCGGTAGAATAAGTGCTGAGCGAGAACTGTGGGAAGTGATGCAAACTGTCTTGTCATCTTTTGTTGTTATATATATTATATTTTGATTATATATTGTAACTATATTTATTGTAGGGCAAATATAACTGAGAGGGCATACATACCCTCATCTTGCACCTTGTTGCCCATATGCGCATGTCCAGATTTAATTATATTGTTAGTTTACACTGCCTTTTTATTCTATTTTTACTTCTCCACTGTACTATAATTCTATTATAATGACATGTACCTGTATGCAGGGAACAAAATAACTGGGCGCCCATCGCCAAATGCGTGTAGATTTACCGTCTGGCGTCTAAAAATAATAGTCTGCCCGCCAGCTGGCGTGTAATTCATATCGATACTCTTATTTTGAAAATCCTGTGCGGGTCTCATTGCCGCACCAAGCGCAGCTTCAGTCATAATATCTGGGCTCTGGCAGCTAGCAACGTTCAGGTTAATATGATACTCTTATTTTGAAAACCCTCTAGCAACTCCGCGAGTCTTATGATATCCGCCCAGTCCGTGTTGTTTCTTGAAAACAGAGCAGCGTTGTAAACAGAGCAGCGTTAACACAGCAGTTCGCCTACAGACGCGAAATAAGTCTGATGTTTTTTTTCTTCTCACAACGAGTCCAATGCAGCTACATGGTTTGCACCGTCGCCATTCCTTTATGCCCACATCGCCCGAAATTAACGTTTATGTACCAATCACTACAACGTTAACGTCAGCTAACAAGCTAATCCTGATGATCAGACGAGGCAGAGCCACAGTAAACAGCACTGAGGAAAGGGAAATGGGGGGGGGGGGGGGGGGCACTCTCCCCTTCCCTGTGTGTGTGTGTGTGTGTGTGTGTGCGTGCGTTTGGAAAGACGACAGAGTCACTAGTCAGGACTCAGGACAGGAGTATATTATAGTAAACTGAGGATTACTGAGGATGGACAGATAATGTTGATATTCAAATATAAAAATGTTTGAGAGGAGTGGAAGTTTGAAGACAGACTACAATATGATGCGGGGGTGGTGAGTTGAAACAGTGTGTGTGTGTGTCCCGACCCCACTTCTATGTTTCAATAAATTATTTGCATTTAAAACTATTAACGCTGACTCATTCCTTCAGTCCACTCAATTATGCAAATATTCCTTATGTTGTTTATGATATTAATTGAAAATAGCATATGAGAGTATTATATGTAATAATAACACATGGCGATATACTAAAAAGTAGGGGTGCACCGATATGAAAATTGGCCACCGATACCGATACCGATTGTTCAACTAACACAATCGGCCGATACCGATACCGATAATTGTGGCAAAAAATAAGTATTTTTAATTTTTTTAATTTTTTTTTTAATTTTTTTTTAATTTTTTAATGAAACTACTGTATATTTGTATGTGTGTTTGTATTTGTAGGCCTCTTTACTTACTGTAAAAAGGAAACATCAAGAAATATGTTTATGGTATCACTGATCCCTCTCCCAGTATCGTCTGGCGGCCTGCAGAGGGATACTATTTTCTCAACCAGAGCTTTCAACCAATGCAATGGAACCATTCTGGCGGCCTGCAGCGGGATACTATTCTCTCAACCAGAGCTTTCAACCAATGCAATGGAACCATTTTGATTGACAGTCGATTCGGCCAATTACGCCACACCGCTAGCACCCACCTCCTGCTTACCACCAAGCGTTTATTCATTTTTCTACTTCGGGGCATGCCGCCATTGATCTGCTTGCGAGAATGCGAGTCAAACTTAGAACCACAACAAGCTAATACGTTAGCTGCCCGGCAGTGCCCGCCGACCAGCGCGCTCCACAGGATGGCCAAACGAGACACAATGATTTTACTGCAACAAATTTTATAATAAAACAAAGCCTTTCTATACATTTGTCTGGTTGAAAACTTTATTAACAGATTGCAGAATGTGTAGTTGGGTACGGAATGAGCAACGGAATGTAACCGAGCTATGAATGAATGAATGAATGAAAACTTTATTTAACAGATTGCAGAATGGGTACAATACAGTACGGCTCAATACATACAATTGTTAAGGGGATGCAGACCTGAGAAAGACGTTTGTCTTGTTTCCATCAGGGTCCCCCATTTTCAATTCATATAGACATATATGACATACATGACATACAGATAGTCAGTACTGCTACATCTATACATTTATGACATACCAGATTTGCAAATACAGTACTGTTTGTGATACAGAAGGAGTCAAGAAAAGGGAGTATATACATTTGACGTAGAAACTGTACATTGGAGGTTGGGTGGGGGGGGTTGGGTACATTGGGATATTGACAACCATACTGGGTAATTTACATTGGAGGTGGTTGGGGGGAGGGGGGGGGCGGGGGGCATACTGTATAAACAAGTAACACTGTACATTGAGGGGGGGGGGGAGGAGACACTGTACAAACAAACACAATTGTACATTGAACTATTGACAAAACCATACTAGGTAAATGACTGTACATTGGAGGGGGTTGGAATGATTGGGTTAGGATATTTACAGGGGCCAGTGTTGAATTGCAGTCTCCCGTAGGTGTCCCTTGAGAGAGGTTTTGAAAGTGGGTAGTGATCCACATTCCTTTACAGCTTTGGGTAGGGCGTTCCACATTGATGTGGCATAATTGCGAAACGTGTTTAGTCCCTTATTTGAGCCGAATCTGGGTTTGACATGATTTGTGGAGCTCCCTCTGGTGTTGTGATCGTGGTATTCACTGACCTTTGGGAAGTATTTTGACATGTACATGGGTACCTTGGTCGTGTAGTGTATCTTGTAGACCAGGCCCATTGCAAGTTGTTGTACTCTGTCGTCTACTCTAAGCCATCCTAGGTTGTCGAAGTGGGCAGGGGTGAGGTGGGTTCTAGGAGTAAGGTCAAGCAGTAGTCTGACCAGTTTGTTGCACGGCTTGCACGGCTTGCACGGCTTGCTTGCTATCTTCGGGTAAATACTATGCTGATGTAATTGAACGTGTAACTAACTATAATAACGTTAATGCCACAAAACGAATGTTTGTGTCATTTTAACAGCAGATACTTTCTTAAATGCCATCCTCCCGACAGAGCGGTGTTGATGGGGAGCTCTGATGGATTCGCTTGGTTGTGTTATTAACATTGAACAGCTAACCGAAAGCTAGGGTTAACTAATGTTAAAGGTTTAGCCATAACGTTACGTTGGCTAAAGTTGGGGCTATTCTTAATCCAGTAATAATGGCTGCAGACCTGCAAGCAAAGTACAGCAAGTTGGCAAAGGAGTATTCCAACGTAAATCACATTTTCACCAGTAACGTTAGTCTTCTGCCTCCCGGCTATGAACGGACTCGGAGTAATGCCTTGCTGCTATGGGTAATAATAATATGCTGATGTTATTGTCCGTGTAACACTAACTATATAACGTTAATGCCACAAAACGAATGCCTTGTTAATCATAAATAGTAACTTTGATGCAGTAGCTTGTGTGTGTGGGGGGGGGCGGCGGGCGTTGTGCAGGTAGGTCGCGAGTGAATTTTTTTTTTTTGCCTTTTGACGCTACACAAATGGATGGTTAGTTATCGGCGACTGCTATCGGCACATTTGAGCTTATCGGCCGATAGGCCGATAGCAGTCAACAAGGCACTTATCGGCCGATACCGATACCCGACCGATATATCGGTGCACCCCTACTAAAAAGCTATTTATAATTTTTGGCTAGTAAAAAATCTGCCCGGCTGGTACTTTTAAAAATCTACCAGCCAAATGGCTGGTAAGTCAAAAAGTTAAGTTTGTTCCCTGCCTGTATGTCTTCTACTACCTGTACCTCCCCTCCCCCCTCCTGCTATGACGCCTGAATTTCCCCAAGGGGATCAATAAAGAAATATCTTATCTTATCTGGCAGCATGAAAGCCTACAATTCCACCCAGGAAGGCTTGGACTAGGCTATGTAAACACATTCAATCACAGGAAGTGACAAATAGCCTCAAAGGCTCAAAAAGTGCCCTTAACTTAATTGCAGGGCCTAATTGTTGGCACGTAGGCCTAAAGTTCCAGCCAATAGCTTACAAGAGCAACTTTGGCTAATATTAGGCTTGGAATAGGCTATAGTATTTCAACTTCAGTTACAGGATGTAATGAAGACTCAAAAAGTTCCCCTAAACCTATAAATAGGTTAGATAGCCTAATTATTTCATATAAGCCTTGCTTAGACCTCATCTGGTTGCACAAAGGGCAACTATTCCAGCCAGTAAGAAGAGATTTGGCAAAGGCTTGGACTAGGCTATTTAAACAAAAGTGGAGAATGCTTTGTTGTTGTTTTGGGTATGCCCTTTAAGTTATATAGAATGTTAAAGCTCATTACTGCAATTTTTATTTATATTTCTCTTGCTTCTTATCATTATGACCACAATACTTGATTTATTTTGTTATTATTTATATAACACATGTTTTGTTGAACGTTTAACTGATGAATACATGAACTGTGATGTATGCATTTTTGGCTGTTATTAAAGATTAGCCAGAAAATGAATACAAACAAGAGAAATTACCTAATATTGTTGTTAATAAAACAGACATTGTTCTTTTGTAATCCATGGAGAAATATTTAATTGTATACATTTCTTTCAGAGTCAATCACATTTTGTGGCAAGTTTCGTGACAATTTGGGTCTTAAGCCAAAGTTTAAGACTCAAGAGCCAAGACACTCTGGATTCAATGGTCCAAGAGTAGCCACTGCCAGTATAGCCTACAGCTAAAGAAGCTAATCTGCAAGCCAAGTCACCAAGGTCACTCTGAATGAAATCGAAACTGTACAGCTCAATTGTACACAGAATTCTGATAGTTGAACCGTCATCTGCCTGACTCAACAATTCAATATTTTATTGACCTCTCTCAAGCTCCGCCCTTCTTTCTTGATCCTCCAATCAAAACAGTTGCTTCCCTCTGAGGGTCAATTGCAAGGGGAATATGTCACTGAGGGAGGATGCGTGGCACACAAATTATGCCTTGCATCCCTTTTCCTTCAAGGAAACATTTTTAAATAAATAAACTAACCTTCTTACGGTCTTATACTATCATGCACTCTTCCTACTATACTAATATGTCTTTACTATGCACTCAATACTGCAGCACCCAAGTTTCAGCACTGTTTTATGAACATTATGTGCTCATTTCTGTTGTGAAGCACTTTGAGCTGCAATTCTTGGATGAAAGGTGTTATACAAATGAAGTGTATTATTATTGTTATTATTAACATCGTTACTCAGTTGTACCCTTCATGCTGGGAAGAGTTGTACATCCCATTTGTGGGAAGTTAGATGGTTGCTACAGATCATAAATCATCTTTGGTGGGTAGCTTGCATCAATTAGCATTGAGAAGAACCCATTATAATTGCAAAATGTATAAAAACGGAGGATGGGATGCAGAAACATTTTCTGTATTTCTGGATGGGATGTTTCACCCGTGAGATTTTCTATTACAGCTGCTTTTCCCACAAGACTTCCAAACCATCTTTTAACCCAAAAACGTGCCTGTCAACACCCACAGTCAATGGGAGTGACCCCTCTACAAACAGCAACTTGCCCCAGAAATGTGACATCAGTTTCCCAAGCCCTACACACTTCAATGAGTCTGAGCCCCCAGGACAACACTAAATTTGGCTGTAAAACTTTTAAGATGATGTGCTTTATTAGCAGAGCTGTTAAGTTTGAAATATAGCCTAGCCAACATTAGAACATTACAATAAAAGAAAAGAAAAAAAAACTAAAACATTTCCAGGTTGAATTTGTGATTTGCGACATTCATATAGCTTCTTGTTGAGCACTAAATCATAACAGGCTGATGTTGTTGTGCTTTTTGTGTGAATGTTGTATGTTGTGTTAGTGTATAATGAGTACCTCAGCCGAAGAACCTGCATGGGACTCAAGTCTTGTTTTCAGAGGAACAATGTTTTCAAACTGTATCATCAGAGCGTTGCGTGTACATTCACAGTTAAAGACTGTAGAGGTTGAGTACTTTCTTGTGATATATCACATTCACACGTCATTAGGATGGACTGCAAATTGCAAACACGTGGGCTATTAAAATAAATGTAATAAATGAAGACAAGACAAGAATATCTTGAGGGGTGCCTTTCTATTCTACTCTGTGTAGTACTTGCAGCTACCGCTTTTATACATTCAACTTCGAAACGAATCACTGAAGAGAGAACACAAGTCGTGAAGTGACAAGACAACAATCAGTCAGCAACATACTTGTTCATGTGTGAAGAAGACTCGGTGGCGTTAGCCCCAAAGGAGACAAAAGCTGACCCACTTTAGAAAACTTTGGATCTGCAGGGGGCAAGAGTCTGAAAAGTTGACCAACTTTCTCCCAAATCCAGTGGCCTTGCAACCATCCAAACAATTGTAATCGTGGCATAACACACCCATGATGGTTGAAAAGCACCCCGATCGACAGTATTCAGTTGAATGTATACGAACAACGTGCAGAGCAGAGAAAACAGGGGTGTTTACCATTGAAACGAGCCGAGCACACTGCTAGCTAGCGAGCTGGTTAGCTAGTATAGCATGATGCATGTAATGCTAGCGGCTCACACTGACATCCGCGTGCTGCTAACAACAAAGAATAGGTGACGTTAGTGCTTACAGCTTTGAGATCCAACACTCCGTCCTTCGCCTCTTGTAGTAAAGTGACGAATTTGGTGGTGAGTAAGCCCAGGCTCTTCTCGTGTCTGCTCGGGGTCTGTGGTTGTATCGCATCCCCCATCATCGCTCCCAGTTCGGTTCTAGTCGCTGCCGACTCGAGCTCCATCATCTGGGACCACAGCCCCGGAGATCTCTGCACAGTTGCGCGAATCCGTAGTTTGTTCCGAAACAAAGCTGAAACAAGCTGTCCCCAAGACGCAGTTCGTTAGCGAGAAGAGTGTGTGTTAAAAAGATGATGGGTTGGTAACTGTGCTGGTCCTGATTATTTGTCCAGATCTCCCCGAACAGGGCCGGATATTAATATCAATGAGCAGCGAGCAGACGGTCAGGAGCCGTTGAACACGCGAGGTATGCTGGGAGGCTGTGGCACCGTCGTCGAAGAGTCGGGGAGTCTGAAAAGCGTCAAATACACACAACGTGTAATAATAAATAACCTATGGAGTTTAGTAAGTCTTTCCCAACTTCATATTTGAGACTAAATGTCCGTAAATAGCCGTTAAAGTCGTCCGGTATTTTTTTTAGGGATAAAAAACATAATGTTTTCGTTATTTGAAATGTCGACCAGTTGTACTCTTTGACATTATGCCCTCACGGACTCAAACTTGTAGAGCGCACAAATATTAGAACTTTATGTGGCACGCGCGCACACACACACGCACGCACCATAATAAAATATGTGACATAGCCAGGCCTTTCATTTTTTTTTTTAATGTAGCAATTCATTCTTTTATAAAAAAAAAATGAATACTCAACTCACTACCCAGTTTACACTAGCAACAATGCAGTGATGGAAAGTAACTACCTATTTTTACTCAGGTAAAATCTTTAGGTATGTGTACTTTACTTGAGTATTTTCATTTTAGGGAACTTTGTAATTTTACTCCACTACATCTGAACCCATTAGTTACTTTGAAGAAAAATATTTCGCATAGAAAACATGGTGTACTGCTATGATGCCTGAATTTCCCCAAGGGGATCAATAAAGGAATATCTTATCTTATCTTATCTTACTGCCAACTTCAAGAGGACATAATCAGAGCAGCATAACTGTGGACCACATACCACTTTAACATGATTGATTGATTGATTGATTGATTGATTGATTGATTGATTGATTGATTGATTGAACACTTTAATTAACAGATTGCAGAATGGGTACATGGGAACTGCAATTAGAAACTGGCCCCTGTAAATGTCCTAACCCAACCCCCTCCAATGTACAGTAAATGACCAAGTATGGTTTTGTCAATATTCCAATGTACAGTTTTGCTTGTACAGGTGTACAGTGTTCCCCACCCACCCCTCCTACCCCCACCCCTCCTACCCAACCCCCCCACCCCACCCATCCAACCACCTCCAATGTACAGCCCCCCCCCCCCCCCCCCCCCACCCAACCCCACCCCACCTACCCAACCTCCCCTAATGTACATGTAGACACCTGAATATGTCTGACAATAATTCAATGTGTCTAACACTAATTCCTTGCATTCCCTGTGTTCACGAGGACGTTGTGTAACCGGCTGACCGTTCTTGATCCTCCCTACCCTAACATTGACACTTAACTTGCTACCTCTCTTGATGGGTCCCTATCCTAACATTGACACTTCATAGTGGATGGTGCCGCCAGGGGGAGCTGGTGACGACGTTGGGCAGGGAGATACAGGTGAAGAAGGATGGGCTCAGGGGCGGCGCCGACGGGAGGCACTTCCCTTTCAGCGTTTTCCACAGAGGGGAGAGGACGCACAGATCTGGAGCTCCGGAGATCAAGCACACGAGATATAAACCCTGTTACGAAGCGGGTTAGTAATGAGTATGCGATAGCTTAGCTTTTAGTTAATGCGGAAGAGACATTGTGAACGTAGAAGCAGTCGAGCGACTGCCGAAGAGTGTGGTAGAGATTGCCCACATTGCGTTTTAGTAAGTATATGCGTCATGACAGGGGGTTCACCACGACCCACAGCTTAGCTTTGTTTAGGCTAGCACCACAGTTTAGCCTGCATGTCGGCCCCCTTCAGCCCAGCAGCGGACGTCACTACACTACACGCTCCTCCAGCCCCTCCGAGCCGTTGCCCCAGCAGTCACCTGCCCAACGTCTACCCAGCCCGGCTGCCTGCTATCACAGGACCTCCAGACGGCCATCTCACCACACGGACGGTTGGTGGTGAGAGCGGGCCTGCCATTTGGATAAGTACAGCAAGCGCTCCGAGTGCTGAAGTTTTATCGGTAGACATTCGCCACTGGGCGGCGCGGGCTCTGTAAGGGCGAAGAGAAAACAGTGCTTTGAACTGATGCTGATAACAGTGTCTTGGGGCGCCCCGACCATTTATTATTTTGGGGAAAAGCCGGCTATATATAGGACTTTTATTTGTAACGTGGGCCCACTGTCATTTGGTTGAGTGTAATAATAACGTGTGTTCTTTTACAAAAATCCCATTGAACTCCTTTATCCCTCTCCCTCTTCTTCCCCTCTCTCCCCCACCTACGGAGAAGCGGAGCAGTAGATAACCCTTAACACTTTCCGTGCCACTCACGAGATTTCTCGGGTTTTTTTATAGGTGGTTGCGTGCCACTCACTTTTTTTTTTTTTTTTTTTTTGCGATCTGAAAAATTATTGCATCACCCGAGCCTACCCGAGTATAGCCGAGCTGCGCCGGTGATCACTGTGGAAAAAAGCGCCCCCTGTCGTCTCCCAGATGACATAAGTGATTTTGGAATGGACTCAATGAAAATGAATGGGGAAAAAAATCCGGTACTCCACATTTTCCAGTTCACTGATCCAGCCAGGGTTACCACAGTTCATTCTGGAGCCTCAGATCCCTGCGGATCATGGAGATCTACAGTCTCGCGTTGGATCCATACACTTATCGATTTTTTCGAATGGTGATCAGGAATTGGAATATACCAGTTGGATACCATCTGATGTCAGGTAAGGACTCTATGTTATCAGTGGTAGGATAATCAGAGTAAGTTTGATGAAGTTATAAGCTGTTTTGTGAAATGTCTTCTTTCGGTTTCACTGTAAAAGTCTGTGAGGAAATCAACGGAGCGATTATCAGTGCGCGGCCGTAATGTGCTTGCGTGCACGTATAATATTGATCATCTAGCGTTTATTTGAAAACGATTCATAAAAAGGCCGACGAATATCAACGTTGTGGAATATTCCACTAAAAGACGATTTTCATAGAATGCTCCAGAATGAGCTGTTTTTTATATCAAAACGGGGGCTTTTCTAACTGCTCTGAAATGGAAACGACGCGATAAAAAAACAATCTGCCTTCACAGAACTGACTGGAAAATAGTCTTTGATAATGCGATGGGCAGATTAGACACATAATTTAAAACATAGATTAGGCGATATTAACATTAACATTGGCGCCGATGGTGGCATTCAAGCGGTAAAACGGAAAACCAGGCGTGGCGCTCAAAGTGTTAAAGGGAAGAGGTTATTACTGTGTCTAGCCCAGTGTGGGAATAACTTGAGTCTGTAGTATAGAGCGAGAGCACTAGGTGCCCAGTGTGGAAATAACTTTCATAGGTGTGTAATAATCTGTAACGTGCATCAGACTTCCAGTAAAGGAGAAGTAAATGGGACCACTGTGTGCGTGTCTGTTAATGTGCATTCTGTCTAACCCTTTCCTTCCCGGGTAATGCTCATTACAGTTTAACCCTTTCCCCACCCCCTGCCTATAGTTCATTGTGAAAGGTCTCTACTCATCATTAAGGAAGGGTACTGCTTTGGGGAGCGAATATATCATCCATCTTTACTGCCATCGGGTGTGGGAGGGCCCAGGAAGTATTGGGGGAAGTGTGGGTGTGTGGGGAGCTACTGCTGATCGCCCTGGAGGGCAAGAAGGACCAGCGTAACATCCCTAGGTCAGTGAATCCTAGGCCCCATCCGCTCCTGCTGCTCGACCTCCACTTCAACATTCCTGGCCTAAAGTCGGGGACTCAGCTGGACCCAGCTCTGCTGCGTCCTCACTACCAGGTGGCCGTGTACATCTACTCCCATAAAGCAGGGATAATCCACCCTGCTACATACAGTTTTTACGTCAAATGTATATACTCTCTTTTCTGGACTCTTTTTGTATCACAAACAGTACTGTATTTGCAAATCTGGTATGTCATAAATGTATAGATGTAGCAGTACTGTCTAGTATCTGTATGTCATGTATGTCATATATGTACTGATGAATTGAAAATGGGGGACCCTGATGTAAACAAGACGAAAGTCTTTCTCTGGACTGCATGCCCTTAACAATTGTGTGTATTGAGCTGTACTGTACTGTACCCATTCTGCAATCTGTTAATAAAGTTTTCAATCAATCAATCAATACAGTACAATACAGCTCAATACACACAATTGTTAAGGGGATGCAGACCAGAGAAAGACTTTCGTCTTGTTTACATCAGGGTCCCCCATTTTCAATTCATAATGACATTTATGACATACACAATATACAGATATACAGATATAAAAATCTAATCTAATCATCTAATCTAAACTAATCATGACATTTATGACATACATGACATACAGATATGCAGTACTGTTACATTTGTTGTGACATACAAGATATGCAAATATGCATTACTGTTAAACAGAGATCCTAACAGTAAATATATACATACGAGGGGGAGGGAACTGTACATTAGGAGGGGGTGGGTGAATGAATGAATGAATGAATGAATGAATGAATGAATGAATGAATGAATTAATGAAAACTTTATTTAACAGATTGCAGAATGGGTACAATACAGTACGGCTCAATACACACAATTGTTAAGGGGATGCAGACCAGAGAAAGACGTTTGTCTTGTTTACATCAGGGTCCCCCATTTTCAATTCATAGTGACATTTATGACATACACAACATACATGACATCATGACATTTATGGCATAGGCCATAGGGACATACATGACATACAGGTATATAGTACTATATAGGTGCTCTTTGAGAGCGGTTTTGAAGGTGGGTAGGGATTCAAATTTTTTTACGGCTGTGGGTAGGGCGTTCCACATTGATGTGGCATAATTGCGAAACGTGTTTAGACCCTTGTTTGTGCCGAATCTGGGTTGAACATGATTTGTGGAACTCCCTCTGGTGTTGTGGTTGTGGTAGTCACTGACCTTTGGGAAGTATTTCAACATGTACATGGGTACCTTCGTGGTGTAGTGTATCTTGTAGACCAGGCCCATTGCATGTTGCTCTGTCGTCTATAAGCCATCCTAGGTTGTCAAAATGGGCAGGGGTGAGGTGGGTTTTAGGAGTAAGGTCAAGCAGTAGTCTGACCAGTTTGTTTTCTGATGTTTGTAATCTTGTTTTTAGTGCCTTTGAGGTGCTTTGGTACCATGAGGTGCAAGCATAGTCGTAGTACCCTTGAATGAGTGCTCCTGCTAGAGTCTTCAGGGTATTCTTGTTTACCAGAGTGGAGATCCGGTACAATTTATTTAATTTTTATGTTCTTCCATTTCATTGGTTGTTTTATTCATTTTAATTGTTTTATTCATTAAACTTTTTATCTTTATCTCCTGTAGCACTTTGAGATTTTCACAAATATAAAGTGCGGTACAAATTGAATTTATTATTATTATTATTATTATTATTATTATTATTATTACAAGAATCTTGTTCTTTGGTTGACTTTTTTGATTACATTGGATGCCATTTTGTCACAGGAAAGATTTGCCTCTAGGATGGAACCCAGCCCAGGTAATTTCATCTTTCCTTGTGACAATATTATCACTCACTGTAACAGTCACATCTGTAGAGGTCAATGGTTCAAGGGTTGAATGCTCCCAAAGACTGCATGGTGTAGGAGCCGCATTTAAGTTATTTTTGCCACTACAACTGGAATACACAAACATCATGTAGAATGGGTACCTTTGATACTTACATTCAAGATCAAATACTTCTGAACTTTTACTTAATCCAAATTTTGAATGGAGGACTTTTACTTTGACCAGAGTACTATTTTATCTGGGTATTTCAACTTTTACTTAAAGGTCCCATGTCTTATAAATGGCATTTTCCAGTGTTTAGCATTGTTTTCTAGCAATGTGGGGTTGTATCAATGAGGTCTGTGTCTCTAACTCATTTTGGCTCATCAGTCCAGTCTCGAGTTTTGATTTTGATTTTATTTTATTAGGGATCCCCATTAGCTGGTGCGATAGCAACCAGCTATAGTCTTCCTGGGGTCCACACACAAAAAAACATACAAAAACAATCACTATTGCAAAAACAAAATTATTAAAAGTCAGTACACACAATGCATAATGAAACTACTGTAACAATTAAGATAGCTAAAATTACATTAGTGTAAAACAAAAACAAAAAATTACTTTACAGTGTTAAAAACAATTTAAAAACAATTTAAGATTCTTTTTAAAAGTGAATCTATACTGTAAATGCAGCAGAGGTTCCGAGGCAGGCCATTCCAAAGAGTTAATGCTCTAAAAATAAAAGATCTCCCCAAAGCGCTGGTTCTAGGACCTGGCAATTCAAGCTGCCCACTACTGGAACCTCTAGTGTAATGCTCGTGCACAGTATTACTAAAAACAATCTGATTATGTATAAAAACAGGAGTTTTACTGCTCATGACCAACTTGAACAGCACAAGTATATTAAAAGACAATCTATTTTCAACGTTAAGCTAAGAGAGGCGGGCATGCATACAGCTCACATTAGACCTTAGTGAGCAGCCCAGTACCAATCACGAGATCCTCCCTCACTGAATTAAGCCATTCTGATTTGACTCGCTCCCTGACGTCAGTTAACCTCGTTCCCAGTTTTATCTCCTCCGTGAGCACTACGATCGAAAGTGTGAATTTCCGGTGTACTGTATGTACTTCCCCTGGAAGCTGCCTCCGAACGGACCAAACTTTTCCCGAATCCTGTCGGCAAACAAGCTAGAAAGTCCCGGTCATGTAGTATATTCTTCAGGCAAAGCCATTGCAGTGGCTTAAACGAGGAAATATTGTGCACTTCACACGTTTCTATAATTGTTTTGTCAAAACCGGAAAGCCTGTAGCCGGTACTTCCTGTACTTCCGTTTACACACTTTAGGAGGCATAGCTTTGCTTTACCAGCCTAGACGTCAGTAGGTGCTGCTGATCTGCATAACTACGCCCCCTCTATGGTTGTAGCGCACTCAACAACAGAGCAAGTGGAAATACTGACACTTCCTCAAACGGGTTGACGTGGCGCGGGTGCCGACTGAGAGAGCAGAGAACGAGCGAGCGAGAGAGAGAGAGAGAGAGAGAGAGAGGGACACGGAGCACCCCACACACACTCCCGACCGCTCGCAGAGAAACACACGCAGTCGGGAGCACTCGCATATCACTGTCAACCTGCTGCAAAATATCATTGCGCACGCTCCCGCGCGCGCGCCCGTATTCCGATCCGTGCAATAATATTCACAGGGGTATATATTGTCATTTGAAACAAGTTACCAATACATTGTCCCGTGGGATTATGCCCCTCCACGGCGAAATTAATTAGTATCCCCCTCAATCGCTCTATGTCTCTCTCTGTCTGCAGACTGTGGGTGACTGTCACTCAAAGCGCTTTGCGAGTATGGGCGGAGCCCAGCCCAAAACAGCTTGAAATCTTCAAGTGGAAAAATGCTGCTTTAGAGTACTTGATTAGACATACAAAACAATGAATTTTTTTGAAAAAAAACATACAGATGTGTTCCATAGACTCACAGGAATTGTGTAACATTGCCCAAATAGTGAAAGGAATAGCAAAACATGGGATCCAGTACAATGATGTTTGAATTCAGTCATAAATAGCTTATTGTGGAATGTTAATTTCATAAATATAATCTATTCAGCTTCAAATGCATAATTTGATTTGTTATACGTGTTTTAGTGCACCCTCTCTGGACATAGCCAACTCTCAATAGGCTGAGGGGATGTGGCCTTCTGTTTACTAGAAAATAAAAGAAAAATCGGAAGTTCCTCAGCAGTTCCTCTAAGATCCCCTGGGTTCCCGCAAGAACATAAGGGTGCCTCAAAGTATGAAATGGTTCCTATGAGAAACTTTGGAAGCACTGTCCTCTCGGTTAAATGTGACAGATGGACCAATCAGACATAGTGGGATTGACTGATGGGCCAATCAGAGCAGCTACAATAGATGTGACTAATGGGGCAATCAGTGTAAACTGTGTGTATTATGCAATATTTCAGAGGAAGCAGATTGGATATCTGAAATGTCTTTATTTTGTTTATATTCAGGGTATAGTGATCAAAGGGCTCATCATTTTCACAACAACAGTTCTGACAGAAGGACAGACACGCACTATAGCACCACCATCTGGCTAAATGGCACCATTATCAATACTGCACTCTTCTCTCACTCTCCTCACTCTCTAAGTGTGAAGTCGATTGGATAAACAGTTCTCGAGATATGTGAAGGAAATAACAGACATGCACACAGAGATTATTTCCTTCATAGTTAAATGGTTAATGGCTGCATATATATAGCAACTTTTATCCAAAGCGCTTTACAATTTGTTCCTCACATTTTAACCATTCACTCACACATTCACACACTGACGGCAGAGGGTTAAGTGTCTTGCTCAAGGACACTTAGACACGTTGCCCGGGAGGAGCGGGAATCGAACCGGGAACCTCCGGATTACCAGACGACTGCTCTACCTCCCGAGCCACTGTGCCCTAGCACTATAACCAGTGCAGGGAAGCAAAGCCCTCCAAAAGTACCCCCGTCAAACCCACCCATGTATCGCACAAGCATCAGTTCATGCAGGACAGGTTGGACAGGCTGGCTGGGAAAGACTCCTCACTGCTTATAAGAGTGAGAAGTCCTAAATTAGAGACCCCTATATTGTGTTGAGTTTCCAAGCCCTAGACATAAGTACATAAGCACAGTACTATCCCGGGGCTATACGCACTGCTTCACTCCCTGTCACATAAAACATATACAGTACGTATTCTATAGATACATGACATGTATATGTTTAGATGTACAGTATACCTGAAAGGGTTGTTGTGAACCCCAACCCGTTCAGTAGGTGCATACCAGAACAAGTCTCGGCAGGAGGAGAAAGTAACTCACGTCGTCTTCCAAAGTAAGTAATATTTATTTAAATAAAGGGGAATGGAACCCACAAGAAAGGCCTAAGGTAAGGGAGAACAAAACAGAAATACAATTAAACAAACAAAGCACAGCAAGGGGTAACACTACAGCAATAACCCCACTTAAATGGGGAAAACAAGGGGAAACACTAACAAAACATAAGTAACCCAAGTGTCACAGGGCACAATCACACTCACGTGGTAAATACACCAGCAAGAACACAATAAGGCTACTGAGCGTACAAATGTATAGTCCCACAACAGTGGCATAAGGCAATGAAGGTGTGTGGGATCTCAGGTTGTATCCACCTGCCCCTTAATGAGTAATTGCCCTCAGCTGTAGTCATCACCGGGCACTCAGGAGACTCTACAGGAAGGGGGGCGGGCGGTACCTGAGAAGGGGAAACAGAAAGGGGGATTACTAAAAGGTACTCAGCACCATACTATATACCAAATACAAAATCACTTACCTATACTAACCTGACCTGATGTTTAACATGTTATTATAAATACAATACTAATGACCAACCTACCTATGTAACACTCCCTCACCAAATTCAACACAGATTGCGAGAAGGAAGAAGATGACACATCCCTTAGGTAGACCTTGACAAAGGGACAGGGCCAAACACATGTCCTTCTCACTGATCCCAGGAATCATCAGTTCAAAGGGAGCCTGTGACATACCAGTAGCATTCAGGACGATGAATAGGTCTGTCTGACCACAGGCTTCATTCTCCTTGCACCATAGAGACGTCTCTTCACCAATGATTGGTTAGAGACTGATTTCTGACAGGAAGATATGGCACATGCATACATTTACATTTAGTCATTTAACCGACACTTTTATCCAAAGTGACTTACAAGTTCTGTGGGACAAGTCAGCAGGAACGGTACAATTTTTACAACTCTTTGAGTAACAATGTTCATCAAACAGTGCTGAAACTTGTGTTGGATTCTTCGGTAATCAGCCAGTATCACCTCGTCACCTGTGGTTCCGTGAAGTTTTCTGCGTTGTGTTTATCTCTTTCTTATCGTACTGACTGATTCCCTCTCTCCTACCCCGTGGATGCATTCGTCTCAAAAACAATTCGACACTGGCAACGTGATCTCTTTCCTTAGATTGTGATGTTATTTTCATAAACATAGACTTGTACAAGATGGAAACAGTCTGAAAGTCTTTGAAAGTCTTTGAAGGAACTAAATTCATTATTCTAATGATCTCTCCTGTTGCCTGCTCGGTGATTGTTGCGGCCTAGCTGTTATTGATTGATTGATTGATTGAAAACTTTATTAACAGATTGCAGAATGGGTACAATACAGTACAGCTCAATACACACAATTGTTAAGGGGATGCAGACCAGAGAAAGACTTTCGTCTTGTTTACATCAGGGTCCCCCATTTTCAATTCATCAGGACATGACATACATGACATACAGATAGTCAGTACTGCTACATCTATACATTTATGACATACCAGATTTGCAAATACAGTACTGTTTGTGATACAGAAGGAGTCAAGAAAAGGGAGTATATACATTTGACGTAGAAACTGTACATTGTAGGAGGTTGGGTTTTGATTGATTGATTGAAAACTTTATTAACAGATTGCAGAATGGGTACAATACAGTACAGCTCAATACACACAATTGTTAAGGGGATGCAGACCAGAGAAAGACTTTCGTCTTGTTTCCACCAGGGTCCCCCATTTTCAATTCATCAGGACATATATGACATACATGACATACAGATAGTCAGTACTGCTACATCTATACATTTATGACATACCAGATTTGCAAATACAGTACTGTTTGTGATACAGAAGGAGTCAAGAAAAGGGAGTATATACATTTGACGTAGAAACTGTACATTGGAGGAGGTTGGGTGGGGGGGGTTGGGTACACTGGGATATTGACAACCATACTGGGTAATTTACATTGGAGGTGGTTGGGGGGGGGGGGGGGGGGGCACACTGTATAAACAAGCAAAACTGTACATTGAGGGGGGGGAGACTCTGTACAAACAAACAAAATTGTACATTGGACTATTGACAAAACCATACTAGGTAAATGACTGTACATTGGAGGGGGTTGGGTTAGGATATTTACAGGGGCCAGTGTTGAATTGCAGTCTCCCGTAGGTGTCTCTTGAGAGAGGTTTTGAAAGTGGGTAGTGATCCACATTCCTTTACAGCTTTGGGTAGGGCGTTCCACATTGATGTGGCATAATTGCGAAACGTGTTTAGTCCCTTATTTGAGCCGAATCTGGGTTTAACATGATTTGTGGAGCTCCCTCTGGTGTTGTGATCGTGGTATTCACTGACCTTTGGGAAGTATTTTGCCATGTACATGGGTACCTTGGTCGTGTAGTGTATCTTGTAGACCAGGCCCATTGCAAGTTGCTGTACTCTGTCATCTACTCTAAGCCATCCTAGGTTGTCAAAGTGGGCAGGGGTGAGGTGGGTTCTAGGAGTAAGGTCAAGCAGTAGTCTGACCAGTTTGTTTTGAGATGTTTGTAATTTTGTTTTTAGCGCCTTTGAGGTGCTTTGGTACCATGAGGTGCAAGCATAGTCGTAGTACCCCTGAATGAGTGCTCCTGCCAGAGTCTTCAGGGTATTCTTGTTTACCAGAGAGGAGATCCGGTACAAGAATCGAGTTCGTTGGTTGACTTTTTTTATTACATTGGATGCCATTTTGTCACAGGAGAGATTAGCCTCTAGGATGGAACCCAGGTAGGTAATTTCATCTTTCCTTGTGACAATATTGTCACCCACTGTAACTGAGAAGCCGTCGGTCTTGCTGAGTTTGTTATTTGAACCGAAGAGAATGGACTCTGTTTTGCCCATGTGTAATGATAGTTTGTTATCAGCGAGCCATATGCAGATTCTGCCTAGTTCCGAGCTGAGGGTTTTTTCAACCTGTAACTTGTTCTTGTCAGAGACCAGCAGGGCTGAGTCGTCCGCAAACAGGAACAAGTTGCAGTCACAAGCTGACGACATGTCATTTGCATAAATTAGGAACAGTAGCGGTCCTAGTATGCTTCCTTGTGGAACACCACAGCTCACTGTGAGAGGGGGGGATAGGGTACCGTTTACCTCCACCATCTGTTCCCTCCCCTCAAGGTAGGATTGCATCCAGCTCACTGATAGACTATCAAAACCAATTGCTTTTAGCTTGTCAATCAGAATGGAGTGATTGACCGTGTCAAAGGCCTTTTGTAGGTCCAGCATGACCATGCCGCAGTATTTGCCTGCGTCCACCTCTTGTTTGATGTGGTCATTCAAATAGAGAAGGCATGTGTCAGTGGAGTGGGATGTTCTGAAGCCAGATTGGAATTCGTAGATTAGATTTTTTTCCGCTAGGTACTTTTCGACCTGTTCGTAGACTATTTTTTCCATGACTTTTGAGATGGAGGTGAGAATAGAAACAGGGCGGTAGTTGCCTGGGTCTAATTTGCTGCCCTTTTTGTGCAGAGGGGTCACCCTCGCAATTTTGAAGTCCTTGGGGACGTGTCCCTGTTTTATGGAGAGGTTTATTATGTGTGTGATGATTGGGGTGATGGCGGCTGCTGAGTCTCTGAGGAATTTGGAGGGGATGTTGTCATGGCCAGTGGCCTTGTTAGGTTGGAGGGCGCTCAGTTTATTGGGTGGGGGGGGGGTTGGGTACGTTGGGATATTGACAACCATACTGGGTAATTTACATTGGAGGTGGTTGGGGGGGGGGGGGGGGGGCACACTGTATAAACAAGCAAAACTGTACATTGAGGGGGGGGGGGAGACACTGTACAAACAAACAAAATTGTACATTGGACTATTGACAAAACCATACTAGGTAAATGACTGTACATTGGAGGGGGTTGGGTTAGGATATTTACAGGGGCCAGTGTTGAATTGCAGTCTCCCGTAGGTGTCCCTTGAGAGAGGTTTTGAAAGTGGGTAGTGATCCACATTCCTTTACAGCTTTGGGTAGGGCGTTCCACATTGATGTGGCATAATTGCGAAACGTGTTTAGTCCCTTATTTGAGCCGAATCTGGGTTTAACATGATTTGTGGAGCTATCCAAAAAGCCTTCCCTGTTAGCCAAAGCTAGCTCGTGGCCACCGGAGGGTGGGGCTATGCGTCCCTTCCCCCCACCCTCTAGCTCCGGAGGTCTCTGTCCACGTCTACACGTCTCAGCCTCGTGTCCTAGTCTGGTTAGTCTTCTGAAGAACTCACAGCTTACCGTCTTCAAGTCTCGCGATGTCGGACTCTCTCTCTCTCTCTCTCTCTCTCTCTCTCTCTCTCTCTCTCTCTCTCTCTCTCTCTCTCTCTCTCTCCCAAATCGAACTATGGTTCAAAATGTCCCACACCCTATCTCATCACCATAACAACGGCTTCTCAAGCACCTCAGCCGATGACCCTGAGCACTATCTCTAACACCATGCCTGCTGCTCTGAAACACACACTCTGGCTGTTGTCCTCCTCCTCTGAGATCTACGAGTAGATGCTGTCATCTGCAGATATTTACATTATATACACATTGAAAAACAGGGCCATTCTATCACTTGGGTGCTGCAGTTTTGAGTGCATAGTAGTAAAGACATATTAGTATAGTAGGAAGAGTGCATGATAGTGTAAGAAGGTTAGTTATTTTATTTTATTTCAGATATTAATCAACCAATCATCTTTATTAACAGACACAGGGTCCACAGAGTAAAAAAAAAAACACACAAACATAATCAACAGATTACATCACACTAATAAAAAAATAAACCAATAGCAGCTCTACAACAGGGCACTGTACCAATATTTCCAGATACAGGACTGGAACGAATGTCACTGAGACTAGGTTGAGTCAGCAACAGGATGATCCTGTTCTGAGACACATTGATTGATTGATTAATTGAAAATTTTATTAACAGATTGCAGAATGGGTACAATACAGTACAGCTCAATACACAGTACACAATTGTTAAGGGGATGCAGACCAGAGAAAGACTTTTGTCTTGTTTACATCAGGGTCCCCCATTTTCAATTCATCATAACATATATGACATACATGACGACATACAGGTAGACAGTACTGTTACATTTAGACATTTATGACATACCAGAGTACAAAAAGAGTCTAAAAAGAGAGTATAACATTTGAAGGGGGAAGAAACTGTACATTGGAGGAGGTGCGGTGGGGGTGGGGGGGTTGACGACAGATACATTTGATTGATTGATTTAGATGACAGATACATTTTGTACATCAGGTGTCTCAGCAGAGCATGAAAGGAGTTAACTCCAGCACCAGGGGCGGGGCTAGGGGGTGGCTACTTGGGCTCAAGACCCGAATGTTTTCTGAAAAGCCCCGAATTTATTTTCAAAACAAAAAACAAAACAAAAATTGTATAATTATTTTTATTTTTTATTTTATTTTGGACAATTAATCATTGTTACATGAAAATATGTTTGCACCAGATTTAGCAGAAGCTATAATTTCCATCTGTAGTCTATCCAGCTGCTAACTGTATTTGAGTGAGTTAAGTCGTGGTGTTATGGTAGACTCAGACCTAAGCTTTAAATCACAATCAACAAGTTGACAAAAACATAATTCTTCCACCTTAGAAACATAGCTAAAGTACGGCCATTTATAAATCAAAAGGACGCTGAAAACCAGATCCATGCCTTTATCTCAAGCCGACTCGACTACTGTAATGCACTCCTTACCGGCCTGCCGAAAAAATACGATGATAACTATTTTATTGCAATGCACTATTGCATAATTTTATTCTATTTTACTAACTATTTTATTGCACTGCACTATTTTACTTTGTATCAGTGATAATCAAACCGTAAACAAAGACGCATATTAACACTTTCAGCGCCAGATGGCGCTGTTTACTGTTACTGTTGAAAGGCCAGCGCCTTTTAACATGGGGATACGTGGCTGTGTTTGCAGGCCTAAAGCTATATTATATATTATAGCTATGGATCTAATAATATAGTCGATTGTCATTGAGTTTCTTCCGGTCAAGATGCAAAAAACAGATCATTTTTCCATCCATACATTTCCGTTTTATACCGTTGTGAATATGAGTGTAGTTTAAGGGTGGTCTGGTGTCATTTCCAAAATGACAGACACCAAGCCACATCATTTCAAATGGAGTGCAATAGCGGCCGCAAGGTGTTAGGCGGCGGTATTGGACTTTTGATATCTCAGACCCATCCCCAGTGATAACACAGTCTGCCGGCATGTCTTTATGAATGGAAATATCGAATAAAAGAAACAACGATGAAAACCCGACTATACTCTGGTTTTCGGGGGTCCTGGCGCTCAACGTTCGGCGAGTTAACCCTAGATCTTAGATCCTAATATGAAAAACGATGTGATTTAATGTTCTATGTCTTACCTTGACTTTGTCTATTTTACTGCTATCTATTTTATGCTTTATGTCTGCACTTTATGCATTGCTCTTGATCTGCCAATGTTGTGCTCATTTTATGCCTGTTTTTTTGTACTGCTGTGAAGCACTTTGAGCTGCAATTCTTGTATGAAAGGTGCTATACAAACACAGTGTATTATTATTATTATTATTATTATTATTATTATTATTATTATTATTATTATTATTATTATTATTATTATTATTATTATTATTATTATTATTATTATTATTATTATTATTATTATTATTATTATTATTATTATTATTATTATTATTATTATTATTATTATTATTATAAATTATTATAGTTTGCTTCATTAATTAAAGGGTGTGAATTTAAGTGTTAAATTCTAGTGCCTTTTGTCCGCTTTAAGGTGGTGGTATAAGTTAAAGGTTGTGGTGTCGAAGTAAAAAAAATCCGTGCCCGTTTACGCGGGCACCAATCTGGGCTAAGCCCCGGATCTCCTACAATCCTAAATCCGCGACCAGCACCACAAAACATTTCACTGGCGCTGCAGTACCTAGGCTTCCTCAGCAGAATCCTCAGGCAATCATTATAAGCAACCTGGAGCTTATCAAAGCTAGCCTGCTTAAACTTGACACACAAGGGGGCAGTATAGAGAGGAGTGCAATATGCCCTAAACAGGTTAATTTTCACCCCATCAGAGCAGAAATGGAACTTCTGCCTCAGCATGTTCGCTTGAGCATACAGTACTCGCCGTTGTCGGTACATGTCATCATCATCACTAATTTGATCAGTAATAATGTGACCCAAATATTTTGTACTACAGCAGACAGATAAAAAGAAGGAAAAGAAATATCCTCATCGCTTTTAGTCCTGCAAATCAGAATGACACTCTTCTTAGCATTGTATTTCACGTCATACCTTACTCCATAATCAGAACCGATATTGAGCAGCTCTTGAAAACCACTACTACTTGGCGACAGGATGGCCAAATCATCCGCATACATGAAGTGATTCACCACCATGTTACCACACACATAACCCGTTCGGCAATTACCAAGCTGTACAGAAAGTTAGTTCATATAAAAATTGTGCAGAGTAACCCCCCCTGCCGGACGCCATTCCCAACACCAGACGGAGCAGAGACAGCCCCTCTCCCTCAGCTTTAAAAACAGTTTCTGGTGGATAACTCGTCGAATGACTTAGAGGCATCAATAAAACCCACTAACACAGAGGACTTCTAGTTACCCTTATACATATTAATAACTTCTTTCAAAACATAGATACAAAGGTCAGTGCCATGCTTGGCTTTGAACCCAAACTGATTGTCAGAAGTGACTAAACGACTTAAAGGACTTAAACGATTCAATAAAATTCTCTCTAAGACTTTAGAAAGTACACTGGCCAGCGCAATGGGTCGGTAGTTGTCCAAACTCCCCACCGGCAGCAGCCCATGTGTCATGAGGCCTGTAAAGCAGATAGAGAGCAGGACATCAACCCTGGTTGATTGAAGAAGTGTGTTTTTAGTCAATGGCGAAAGATTGGTCGGGTTTTGGCTGTCCTAACTGTGGTGGGAAGTTCGTTTGAGAATAGCGAGGCCTGAGAATAGGCAGCTTCTCTTTGATGGCCCTCGCAGAGCTCGGATAGGAGTGGATCTGAGGCGGCCAGAGGATGCAGAGCGGAGGGGTCTTGAGGGTGTGTAGTTCGAGACCATTGACCGGAGATAGGTGGCAGCCGTTCCCTTCGCTGCGCTATATGCAAGTTCGAGGACCTTGAAGCGAAATCGTGCGGCGATGGGGAGCCAGTGCAGGTCCCCAATAAGTGGGGTAACATGGGATGACATTGGTAGGTTGGAGATCAGATGGGCGGCTGCGTTCTGAATGAGTTGAAGAGGCTTGGTGGCGGTGGTCAGTAGACCAGCGAGCAGTACATTGCAGTAGTCGAGGCAAGACATGACTGTTGATTGGACAAGGAGTTGGGTGGCTTCTTTTGTCAGGAAGGGGCAGATCCTTCTGACATTGCTCAGGAGGAATCTGCAGGTTCTGGTCGTTGCGGCGATGTGAGCGGAGAAGTTTAGCCGGTCATCAAGGACTACACCAAGGTTATTGGCAGTCAGGGACGAGGCCACGGCTACATTTTCCACTGTGATGGAAAGGTCGGTCAGTGGGGAGGATTTGGCCGGCAGGTGAAGCAATTCTGTTTAGCTTAGGTTCAGTTTGAGGTGGTTGGTCGTCATCCAGGCGGAGATGTCGCACAGACAGGCCGAGATCCACTCAGAGACATGGATATCTGAGGGAGGAAAGGAGAGGAAGAGTTGAGTATCATCAGCATAGCAATGATACGAGAAATCAAATCAAATCAAATTTATTTGTAAGGCCCGACAACACACGTTAATGTCCCCATGGGCCGGACACGTCTTTAAACAAGTCAAGAAGAAACATCACAATAAATCAAGAACAAAGCAAAAACACCATGAAGTCAAAAAAAGAAAAAAGAAAGTAAAATAAATGCAACACTCCCAGACATACCCCACGTGAAGGTAAGGAAAAACGCACTAAAACCTAGCAATAGGAAAAAATGCACCACAGGCAATGTGGAGGAGAGAAACCTTAGAAGGGCCGTTCAAGGGGGGATCTCCCTTCTTAGATGTCGGTGATAGTAGTGTTGCAATAAAACAGGCAAAACAGTTGGTAGGCATGCACACATACGTGTAATGAAACACAAATAAGTGCATGAGACGTGATAATGTTACCCAGAGATTTGATGTAGAGGGAGAAGAGGAGGTGTCCCAGGGCCGAGCCCTGGGGGACACCTGTCCGAAGGGGGCGGGGGGCCGACAGGGGCCCTCTCCATGATACTCGGTATGAGCGGTCATCGAGGTAGGATGTCAGCCATGCCAGCGCAGAGCCAACCACTCCCATTCCTGCGAGGGAAGCAAGGAGGATCTGATGGTTGACCGTGTCGAAGGCTGCTAGCTAACTGAAGAGCCTCTATGACCGCTATGAGGGCCGTCTCTGTGGAGTGACCAGTCCTGAAGCCTGACTGATTAGGGTCTAGGAGGTCATTCTGTAAGAGTTCATCAATGAGTTGGTTGGATACAACATGTTCAAGTGATTTAGAGAGGAAGGATAGAAGAGAGACAGGACGATAGTTGTCTATGACGGTGGGGTTCATGTTTTTTTTTTCATGAGCGGTGTGACTCTGGCTTGTTTTAGGGAGGTGGGAACCACCCCCGAGTTGAGGGAGGAGTTAATGGTTGCCATTAGGAATGGGAGGATGTCTGGTGCTATGGTCTGGAGGAGTGGGGAGGGTATCGAGTCCAGCTGGCATGTAGTAGGACGGTTCGTCGTCACCAGTGTCAAGGCCTTGGCGTCTGTAATGGGAGAGAAAGATGACAGAGTAAAGGATGAGGTTCTCGATTCAGCATTTTGAATGGGCGAGGGTTGGGAGAAGCAGCTGCGGATTTTCTCAACGAAAATTGCAGTCTTCGGCAGAGAGAGAGGAGGGGGGGGGGGGGGGTGGAGACTTTAACAGTTGAGTGCAAAATGCCTTCAACCAGTAGGTCAGAATGTTGTTCACCTGGCAGGACAGGGTTCACATTGTCTCTGGACATGATGTCCGCAACAATAATTTGTGATACCATGGGTACAAATAAAAAAATTCCTGCACCAGAATGCAGGAAATGAAGTCTTTGTAACAAAAAATGTCCTGGTGGGGGACCCCCAGACCCCCTGCTTAAAAGGTGGCCTGACTGGGGCTATATTTTGCACTATATTTCCTGGCCTGAATGATTTCCCCAGTCCGGCCCTGGTTAAAAGCCTCCAATGCTTATTAGTGTGTGCGTTTGAACGTTTGCATGTTTCAACCATACATTTTGTTAACAGAATTCGGCTATAGGGCGACAATAATGTGGTCAAGAGGCATGGTTTCTATCTTAAGCCTGAACTGGCGTGGTTTCTTTTATTCACATGAAAAGAGCAGCAGTAACATACAGGTCTTCTCTCACTGAGAGACATAGGGGGAGAGAGCGAAGTGGGAGGATACATTTGCTTTTATACTCGCCACAAGGTGGTGTACCTGGGTGGCTCCGCCTAGAGCGCCCTCTAGTGGGAACAGATATATATGCAACTAAACAGTCACTGGTGGAGACAGTTATATATGCAGTTAAACAGTTACTAGTGTAAACAGCCATATGTACAGTTAGACAGTTACTAACAATCCTACACAGAACCTCTGATCTCAACACTCCCACTTAGGTTTGTATTAGCACACTGGCTGACATCTTGGAAAAACATTTTACAGAGGAAATAATATAATTTCAAAAACATCAATAGGGTATGACAGTCAATATCTTCACATTAAACATGACCCTTGCAAATCCCTTCCATTTTTATTTGAAACAGGTTCCCTCATAGTATCTACTACTCTGTCGTCCATTGGACAGTAAACCGGTGTCATTCGTTCTTATCTGATGACATACCTGATGAGATGATATTATTTATAATGACATGTTTACATCTATATTGACACATTGGGTTCCTAGCAATCACAATGGTCCCCTGGTTGTCCTCATAAACAACCGTCTCCATATATACACAATGTCCATCATTTTAAACGGTTTTGACAGAACGCCCATTCTTTAAAAACACCATATTCGGTATAGAGGATACATTTCAATTACCTACTGCCTTTTGAACAGTTGCTCTAGATAAGCACATTGTCATAGCTAGAAACATATACTCAGCTTCACCGGCTGATAATATCGCTGTAGGCTTTAAGCCTTAAACCTTTGTTGTCTTTCCTGAAACACCGCTGTCCGTCTGCTGTACCTCTGGGATAATGAAAAACATATTTTTGACGTAGTTCAATGATTCTCTGTGGGGTCAACAAAAATACTATGACACTCTTACTCACTACAGAACATAGGTCAGGGCGAGTACAGGTTGTCCAACAGAATGAAGCTACCCACAGTTTATCTATACATTTCTTACTTCAGTCAAAAACATCTCAGGACCTTTTCCCACATATCTATTTTTACACAGTTGGCAGACTGTTCGAAGTCCATACCTATAACATGGTTTAACCTGCATAGGTCTTTCTTTTGTGGTCTGGAGCGATGATCAAATCCTCCACTTCTGTATTTTAAACATAGATCCTCTTTTGTATTTAAACATTGAAAACCACCCACCTCTGTACTTAAACATGGGGTTAAACATAAGATCCATTTCAGTATTTTAAACATGGTAACTCATCCACCTCTGTACTTAAACATGGGACCAAACATAGGACTCATTTCAGTATTCAAACATGGTCTCTAGTCAGACTCTCAAACCTGGATTCTATTCCTTCAGCATTTAATCAATTTTCTACGAACCATACTTTGTATTTACCGTGGTCTTCAATACCCTCCTGGATCGAATACAACCATTTCCCTCCCACTGTCTGTCTGTCCTCTGGTAACTTGGTTGAATACACCCATTTCCCTCCCACTGTATGTCTGCCCTCTTTGGGGGACAATGTGGCCTCCTTAAAGGTCGGGTTTACCCCACTGACTACCCTGTAGTAGTACTCAATGGGGGTAGGTGTATTGTCCTCCTCCTCACTCCCTTTCCTGGCATAGTCTGGCAGATATTCTGGGGGTTTGTGTTCCCTTGAGGGATACCTCCCACTGCTTGGGGCACTTGACGTCACCCTCAGGTGCTCCTCGTCATCGCCCTCTGGGGGTTGCTGACTGTCTGTCTGCACAACTGTACTAAGTACACTGGGGTGATGTGTTTCTGTTTCTACACACCTTGCTCTGGAGTCCAGCTCTGGCTCCTCTGTCTGTGTCTCGCTCTCACATGTTGTCTTTGTGACAAACTTGACTAGCATGTGTTTCTGCACTCTCCCTTTACCGGGATGATAAATTAGGAAAGCGGGGCTTCCCTTGTCGTACCCTACAAAGAGTCCTTTTTCACATCTGGACTCGGGCTTTCCCCTGTCCTGCAGGTACGCATAACACACTGATCCAAATCGGTGCATTCTAGCTAGATTACACTTCTTTCCTGTCAGTGCTGTATACGGGGTGGTGCCCGTGTGCTTATTAAAGCACCTGTTTCTGGTGTAAGCGGCTTCTTGCACCGCATAATGCCATAGGCTCTTAGGTAAGTTACTGTCTACTAGCTTACACCTAGCCATTTCGAAAAGGGTGCGCCATTTCCTCTCTGCCACTCCGTTCTGGTGTGGGGGATATGGACATGACGTCTCGTGTCTTATCTTGTACCTTCTCAACAGTGATTGGAACTCTCTGTTTGTGAACTCGGTTCCGTTGTCGGACCTCAAGCATCCTACGTTACCATAAGGGGCTACGTCTGCCAGGAATTTCTCCGTGGCCTGGAGTGTGTCACTCTTTGCTTTGAGAAAGTAAACAAACACTGCTCCTGTGCACACATCTGTAAAAGACTGTACATATCTAAAGCCTCCTATGGACTCGTTGCTTACTGGACCGGCTAGATCCGTGTTAACTAGCGCAAGTGGTACCTTTACTTTTTCTGTGGGATTTCTGTTTCTCGATTGAGTAAACGTCCCCGTTTTGCACACTACACATTTTTTGTCAGGTCTACGCTTTTCACCTTCAATGTGCATGCCTTCTGTCACTGCTTGCAGTTTCAGTAAATCCTCGTAATTACAATGACCCATAATCTCGTGCCATGTCTGAATATCGTGACTGACCGTCACGCTACACATATCATTATTATCATCACACTTGTCATTGTCATTACACTCTGTTTGCAGATAATACATTCTCTGGTACATCTTTATGTCAAACCGTGTACCGTCAGGCTCTACAAGAAAATGTTTACCTTTATCGAAGAATACCTTGGCACCGCTTCCAATAGCAGCTATTACAGAGAATAGTCCTTGTGGGAACGATGGTACGTAGAGAGCGTTCTTCAACGTCACTGTACGCCGGCGCCCCCCACTGTCCGTGAGGCATACCTGTGCGTCTCCTCTCTCTTGCGCCAACCCGTAGGTGTGCTTCCCGTCTGCCAGCTCCATGCTGTACCTCTCCGGGTGGAAAGTGTTGTCAAAGTTCTTGAACCGACTCCTGTCGTTGATGACATGGGACGACGCACCTGTGTCCACGATCAGTCCCTTCCTCTGGGCCCGCTGCAGCTGCGCCGGCCTGGCGATGCACGCTGTCCGCGCCCCGAAAGCGAAGTCTTCTTGTCCCGTTATTCTCCGGGCGTCGTCTCGATCCGTCTCATGTCGACCGTCGCCGCCATCTTGTCCACAGCCGCCATCTTGTCTATGGCCGCCGTCTCGTCCATGGCCGTCATCTTGTCCATGCGCGTATCGCACGCTCTGGTCGTGTTTCTTCATGCACGCTCTGTCTGTGTGCCCCGTGGATTTGCAGAAGCTACACCAGACAGTCTTTGTGCAGTCGCCTCTCCGATGGCCTTTCTCTCCACATCGCCAACACGCCAGCTCCGCCGTGGTCCTGGTCCTCTCCCTTGGCGTCACTCGGGCCTTCAGCACCCTCTCTCCCGCGGCGGCTGGGTGGGTATCTTCTGAGGCCTCCAAGTTTCTTAACTTGGCCTTGAACTGTCCCAGCGTCATGTCCGCTGAACCGTGTGTTACCAGGAGTGTGAACGGTTTGTACAGCTCCGGTAGTCCTCTCATCACCATCGCCATCATTAGCCCATCGCTTGGTGCTTCTCCTGCACTCTTCAATGCCGTCATGGACTGTTCAGCTCTGATGACGTATTCGGTCACCGTCTCGGTGTGTCCCTTCCTCAGTCCCGTCAGTGTTATGTAGACTAGGGCCACGACTCTGGGTCTTCCTCGCCCGATGTAATGCTCTCTCAACACCCCCAGGCTTTCTCGGCCTTTGTCTTTAGTGTCACGGAATATCAACCCCAAGCTTGTGTCGTCGAGCAGTGGCGCTAACTCACAGTACGCGTCTGCGTTACGCTGGTCGTCCAGGGTTTGCTCTTCCGCCGTCAGTGCAGGTTGAAAAAGCCCTCAGCTCTGAACTCTGCAGAATCTGCACCTGGCTCGCTGATGATAACAAACTATCATTACACCTGGGTAAAATAGAGTCCATTCTCTTTGGATCAAATAACAAACTCAGCAAGGCCAACGGCTTCTCTGTTACAGTGGGTGACAATATTGTCACAAGGAAAGATGAAATTACATACCTGGGCTCCATCCTAGAGGCAAATCTTTCCTGTGACAAAATGGCAACCAATGTAATCAAAAAAGTCAACCAACGAACAAGATTCTTGTACCGGATCTCCTCTCTGGTAAGCAAGAATACCCTGAAGACTCTGGAGCACTCATGGCGGCACGGTGGTGTATTGGTTAACACTGTCGCCTCACAGCAAGAAAGGTCCAGGGTTCGATTCCCGCTTTGGGATCAGGTTTCCGCGTTGCCAGGTACCCAGGTGGGGTATCTCCCAGGCCTTTCTGTGTGGTTTGCATGTTCTCCCCGTGCTCGCAAAGGTCCCCCCCCCCCCCCAATAAGAGAAACACAATGGAAAAACATGCACAACAGATTGCTGACGCTGCCGCGTCCATGACGAAGACGGGCAGGAGCACTTGGATTGGTCCCCGGGCGCGGTACCTCGCCGACGCCCTGTCTGCTCCCGGCTGCCCTTGGGGGAAAGGACGACGGGATGGGTCAAGCGCAGAGCTCAATCGCATCGGCGACCCTAAAAAAAGAAACAGTGCATGTGTGTGTGTGTTCCTGTGTGTGTGTGCCGCCGATCACTGCATGTCGTTGCATGCCGAATAAAGACTTCTGAGTTAAGTCCTGCATTATTCAAGGGTACTACGACTATGCTTGCACCTCATGGTACCAAAGCACCTCAAAGGCACTAAAAACAAGACTACAAACACCACAAAACCAACTGGTCTGTGCCGACCAACTGGCCCCGGTATTCACTGACATCTTCAACCTGTCCTTGGAACAGGCTGTCATCCCCACCTGTCTGAAGAAGTCCACCATCATCCCTGTACCCAAAAAATCTACGCCCGCTTGCCTCAACGACTACCGCCCTGTAGCCCTCACCTCCATAGCCATGAAGTGCTTTGAGAAGCTAGTGAAGGGCTACATCTGTTCCTCCCTCCCCATCAACCTGGACCCTCTGCCATAGCCCATGTGCTGCACACAGCAGCATCACACCTGGACAAGAGGCAGGGGAACTATGTGAGAATGCTGTTCATCGACTACAGCTCAGCATTCAATACCATAGTCCCCTCCAAACTCATAGCCAAGCTCAGGGACCTGGGCTTGAACTATGACCTCTGCCAGTGGGTCTTGGACTTCCTGACGGGCAGACCCCAGGTGGTAAGAGCCGGCAACTGCACCTCCTCATCCATCACGCTCAACATAGGGGCCCCCCAGGGCTGTGTTCTGAGCCCCCTCCTCTACTCCCTGTACACACATGACTGCGTAGCACAGCGGAACAACAACACCATCATCAAATTTGCTGATGACACAGTAGTGGTGGGCCTGATCTCTGCCAACGACGAAAGGGCCTACCTGGAAGAGGTAGAGAACCTGTCACAGTGGTGTCAGGAGAACTGCCTCTCCCTGAACGTCAGCAAAACAAAAGAGATGATTGTGGACTTCAGGAGGTCGGGGGTCAAGGACTACAGCCCCCTCAGCATCGACGGGGCACCGGTTGAGAGAGTGAACAGTTTCAAGTACCTCGGAGCCCACATATCCGAGGACTTGACATGGACCACACACATTGACAGTGTTGTGAAGAAGGCACGACAACGCCTCTACTTCCTCAGGCGCCTAAGGAAGTTCCAAGTCAGTCAGAAGATCCTTAGGAACTTCTACTCATGTACAATAGAGAGCATCCTGACCGGCAACATCACCTCCTGGTTTGGGAATAGCACTGCACAAGACCGTAGCAGACTACAAAGAGTGACACGTTCAGCCGAACGCACAATTGGAGGGGGGCTTCCCACCCTCCAGAACATTTACAACAAGCGGTGCAAGGGGAAGGCTAAGAGAATTATTAAGGACTCGAGCCACCCGAACAACTGCCTCTTTGAACTGCTGCGGTCAGGCAAGCGATACCGGAGTCTTAAGGCGAGCACAGAAAGACTCAGAAGAAGCTTCTATCCCCAGGCCATCAGGCTGCTAAACGAACAATAATCACTATGCAACAACCATCAAATGCACACAGCACACACACCCACACGCACACACTCACTCAAACAAACAACACACTGCAGCACCCACTCTCCACACTTTAGATCACACAAACACACTTACACTTTATATTTATTGATAAAGGATTTGCACTACAACTCGTACACCTACTGTGAATTGTACCTAAATTGCACCTCGTCCCATTTCTCCATTTCTGCCTTGCACTATATAGTATTGTATATTAGTACACTGCACAGTATTGTATATTGTATGGTAACTACGTCTATTCTGCATCGAACATTGTACATATGTCTAAACTGAACACTGTGACCTCATTTTTTTTACTTCTAATTTTACTATGTTATTTTATTTCATACTTATCTTGTCTTGCACAGTCTCTGGAGCGCAACAGTAAGAAGCATTTTGTATAAAAGTATTCTGTACTTCTGTATGACAACTATTAAAGAAACAAACAAACAAGAAACAACAACAAGACTACTGCTTGACCGTACTCCTAAAACCCACCTCACCCCTGCCCATTTTGACATCATAGGATGGCTTGCAATGGGCCTGGTCTACAAGATACACTACACCACTAAGATACCCATGTACATGTCGAAATACTTCCCAAAGGTCAGTGAATTCCACGACCACAACACCAGAGGGAGTTCCACAAATCATGTTCAACCCAGATTCAGCTCAAACAACCCGTCCAATCTTTCGCTGTCGACTAAAGACGCACTTCTTCAACCATTATCTGAATTAAAATTAAAATTAAAATAAAATAATAATAATAATAATAATAATAATAATAATAATAATAATATCTAACCCTAACTAACCTTACTGTCATGCACTTGTCCTAATAAACTAACCTACACTGTAGCACTCAACACTTTGATGAACATTGTTACTCAGCTGATAGAGTTGTGCCCTTCCTGATGACTTGTCGTACAGAACTTGTAAGTCGCTTTGGATAAAAGCGTCAGCTAAATGACTAAATGTAAATGTAAACAAGGGACTAAACACGCTTTGCAATTATGCCACTGTAGCCGGTCTCGTATTGCCATCTGTAAGTTGTGTTACAGTTCGACCCCTGTTAAGGGATTGCCCCGAGTGAGTCTCAAACCCCGGTCTCCCGCACGACATCGCAGACCACTATACCAAGAGGTGAATTCACTTCTTGGTAACGTGTCTGTGGGAGCTATTAACTATTTTTACATTTATTTGTTATGTGATTTTGTAGTATTAATTTGTTTACGGCCATATTATTTAAGTTATGAGTCGCAGCTAAATGCTTTTACTTTGAAGGGGTTCTGGGCAATTGGGAAGCACAGCTGGGTGTATTTAGGTAATTAGAGGCAATAGCACAGTGGGCATCAGGGAAGGTATATGGTTTTTACCAGCGTCAGGAGATCATATAGAATCAAACATAATTTTTCTGTATTCTTTGATTAACAGACAATAAACACCACAAAACTGTCAAATGCTGTCTGGACAATGGACTTCCTGATCTGCGTGAGATTCGCTGCCCTGGTGCTTCAGTGGCTTTTTAGTTTTTATTAGTTGTTGTTGACAAATAGCCACTACAGTGTCTGTATGCCATTTAAGGGGGAGTGAGTTTAACTTGCAGTACCGCTAACGTCCACAGTCACTTCACAACACTTGAAGTCCATCGTGACTGTGGATATACTTGCGGTACCTCCGTTACACTCACCTCCCTAAACTCACTCCACCCAGGGCATCCGGGTCTATCGGCACCACTGTAGCTGGTCTCGTATTGCCATCTGCGTTGTGTTTCAGTTTGACCCCTGTTAACACTTTGGATTCCAGCCACGACATAACACGTGTTATCAGCCGCCCCCCTGAATGCCCACCATGACAATTAGCATGATTTTTTTTTTATTAGCGATCTGAATTCATATTTCATCAACCGAGTCTACCGTTGGGAAACCAGCCCCATCAGGAGCTCAGATGTGAAAAAAGCGCCCCCTATCGTCTCCCAGATGGTAATGCACCCTTTTGGAATGGACTCAATGAAAATGGATGAGAAAAGAAAAATCCGGAATCCACATTTTACTTCTCACGCATGTAACCGGAGATGATCCCAGTCATTGATGTGGACCATCAGAACAGCGTGTAATATGTGTTTACAGTATGTAGCGTTGGATCAATAAAAGGATTGATTTTTGGAATGGCGATCAGGAATTGGAATAATCTTTTTGGATAACATTTGATCTCAGGTAAGGAATCTATTTGACCAGTCTTAGGATAATCAGACCTGTTTTCACGGAGATATAAGCTTTTCCCCTATGTGTGATGTGGCTGTTTGGCTGTGTGAGCGATCAGGAAATATATCAGATCAGATATCAGATCGCCTATATAGCGTGCATATGTAGACATATACTATCGATAATCTAGCGTTTATTTGAAAACGATTCATAAATAGGCCGAAAAATGAGAACGTTTTTGTGTATTCTAGAATATTCAGTTTATTATGGAATATTTTTATTTTCCTTGAAAACGAGGGCTTTTCAAGATGCTATAAAATGGAAATGAACTGATAAAAAAAACAATCCGCTTCGACAATGTTGACTGGAAAATGAGTCATTGATAAGCGATGGGCAGATTAGACACATAGCCATAATTTAAAACATAGATTAGGCGATATTAACGCTAACATTGAAGTGGATGGTGGGCATTCAAGCACTAAATCGTGCGCCCCCTGCTGGCACTGAAAGTGTTAAGGGATTGCCCCGAGTGAGTCTCGAACCCCAGTATTTCGCGCTGCGGGCGACATCGCAGACCACTATACCAATTCACTTCTTGGTAACGTGTCTGTATGCCTTTTAACTCAATCAGCGCCAGACCCGAGGATAGTCGGGTTATCTCGCCATGGGTTGAGCGCCAGGACCCCCGAAAAACCAGAGTATAGTCGGGTTTTCATCGTTATTTCTTTTATTCAATATTTTTATTCATTTCTCTCACACGGACCTCTGGGTTACCATAGGGAATCACTCTGAGATCACTAGAGTGCAATATCGTCCGCATCCAGGTAGGTGGCAGTATCGCCCACCCTTCTAAACCTTTTTTTCACACACGGTGTTACATTCAAATGTCTCCTGGGGCAGTTTTCTTGGTCAGGCGAGTCTAGCGGTTCACTCGATGGCACTGAGACGTGTCCAATGCTCCCGATTCATGTGTTGGGGATGGATTATGTTGGAGACACAATGGACACCAATACTGGAAATCGCGATCAGATAATTGGAATCTTCTTTTTGGAGTACCTCCTAGTGAAGGTAAGGACTATGATCCAACCATGATTTCACATTGATCGTTACTTGCGACCATGTGTAACATACTCCAGAACGTATGCCGTTGGTGATGATCAAAGCATCAAAAAACGACCCCCCCCCCTTTTGATTGATTAATTGATTGATTGAAAACGTTATTAACAGATTGCAGAATGGGTACAGTACAGTACAGCTCAATACATACAATTGTTAAGGGGATGCAGACCAGAGAAAGACTTTCGTCTTGTTTACATCAGGGTCCCCCATTTTCAATTCATCATAACATATATGACATACATGACATACAGATAGACAGTACTGCTACATCTATACATTTATGACATACCAGATTTGCAAATACAGTACTGTTTGTATAATATATAATATAATTTAGGACCTGCTCAGAGGTCATCAATCGGCACACATGCGATGCATGCATGCAATTCGTATCTGCGATTAACCCATCCCGTCGTCCTTCCCCCCCAAGGGCAGCCGGGAGCAGACAGGCGTCAACGTGAGCCACGCCAGGGGACCAATCCAAGTGCTCCTGTCCGTCTTCGTCAAGGACGCCACAGCGTTAGCGATCTGTTGTTGTGCATGTTTTTCCATTGGGTTTATCTTATCGGGGGGGAAACCCTTGCGAGCACGGGGAGAACATGCAAACTCCACACAGAAAGGCCTGGGAGATACCCCACCTGGGTACCTGGCATCACGGAAACCTGGTCCCCAAGCGGGAATCGAACCCTGGACCTTCTTGCTGTGAGGCGACAGTGTTAACCACTACACCACCGTGCCGTCTTTTTGTGATACAAAAAGAGTCCAGAAAAGAGAGTATATACATTTGACGTAGAAACTGTACATTGGAGGAGGTTGGGTAGGTGGGGGGGACTGTACATTGGAGGTGGTTGGGTGGGTGGGTGGGGGACACTGTACAACTGTACAAGCAAAACTGTACATTGGAATATTGACAAGACCATACTTGGTAATTTACTGTACATTTGAGGGGGTTGTGTTAGGACATTTTCAGGGGCCAGTTTCGAATTGCAGTCTCCCGTAGGTGTTTTTTGAGTGTTTTTGAAAGTGGGTAGTGATTCACATTCCTTTACAGCTTTGGGTAGGGCATTCCACATTGATGTGGCATAATTGCGAAACGTGTTTAGTCCCTTGTTTGAGCCGAATCTGGGTTTAACAGGATTTGTGGAGCTCCCTCTGGTGTTGTGATCGTGGTATTCACTGACCTTTCATGCATTCATGATGAAACATAATACCTATTATATACATTTGATTTGGAAATAGTAGCTGTATTGTATTGTACCCATTCTGCAATCTGTTAATAAAATTTCCAATCAATCAATCAATCAATCAATCAATCAATCCACCAATCCCTCATCTGGCACATCCGGATTCAACAGCATAAAGTCTGAGGCTGACGAGAGGAATGTGATGGAGGGACAGAGACGAAGTCATTTTCTTCTCTCCCAAACTACACATTGACAGAGAGAGCGCGAGAGTAAAGATATAGTAAGGGCCAGGGGTGTCAGAATTATTATGATTCCTCTTTATTCTCTGAATCAGCTGAGGCACACTTCTGTTCTGTATCCCCATTTCCAAAACGAAAATCCATCATTGACCATGACCAGTGATTATCATTCCATTCGCTGTAAGTCACAACAGCGCACAATATGATCAAGACAAAACTATTTTCATGTTTTTCGTTTGGAGAATAACATTGGGAAAATTGATTGGACGTTTAATACATTTCCGTTTTTAATTTGACAAAAGGAAAGAACGGTATTTGATCCGATATTTCATGTGGTTTAATAAGAGAGAAGACAAAAATGCATTGAAAATTAGACGTGAATTGAACATAGATTGGACACTCCATATACAGACCTATTTACGTTTATTCATGCAGCATTTGTTCACACGTTCAAATATGGTCATATGTCTAGAGTGTAAAACGACGAGCTCAAATGAGTAATATTATGACCCTCCTTCAGCCCAGAGAGCCGTCAGCTACGGAACTTAACGTTAGTGTTAGCAGCTAATTTACTAGCGCTAGTATATTAGCGCATATTATTATCAAAACTAAATGTATACGGGCGTTAGCTACTATCAAAGCAATATGCTAAGCTAAATGTCGTTATTATCATCTAAGGGGAGCCATTCATGAGAATCGTCCGATTTCGCCTGCGTGTCATGTTGTTGTCAAGAGCTTGTGATTATTATTCCGTGAATGCAGAGAGAGAGAGAACACCTAACGGTAACGTTAGCCCACTTGGCTAAGCTAGCTAGCGGGTAGCTAACGTAGCTCCGGCTAATTGAGCAAATTAGACTAGTTGAGCCAGATATAGCGTTATCTCGTTCGGCACATTTCGCAAGTCTGGCAACATTTGGAAACTCCTTTCGTTCACTTGGTGGCTAGGTAAGGCACATTATGTTTTGATACAGTTGGTTATTGTGTGACTTGTCAGCTAACGTGAGCCAAACATGAAGGCTTGGTGGCTGGCTAGCTAGCGAGCTAACTTTACAACCCTGTGATTGTCAACAATCAATGCTGCAAATAACCAACAGCGACAGCATATGACCAACATTTGGGTGAAAACAAAGTGTCCTGTTTTTCTAAGACATTGTTCGCTTGATAGCAACCGTACGGTTAGGTTATTGCTGTACAGTAAATGCCTCCTTATTTCATCATATATTGGCTGGCTAGCTACAGAAATATCAGCATTTATCTAATAGGATCTATTGGTCACGCTGAGATTTAGGTTGGCTTTGCTCAGATGACTTAACAGTAATGTAATTTCAGTGAGGTTATACCACAGACTGAACATGTATGTTCTTATCTTTCTAGTTTCACTTCCCCTGTTCTCTGTTTGGGGTATTCCTTCAGGTGTGTGCGCCTAGAGGAAGTGAGAGAGAAACGGCTTGGACCTTGGACTAGCAGCATTTATAATGCTCGGATCCTTCTATAATACGACATCTGACCCTTCCCAGTCAGTCTAAGCCGGCCAGTTACAATCTTCCGGTCCCACCATCCCAGCCTCTCCGTTTGGGACCAGTATGATAAGTGACACTGACCCCACCCGGCCCGTCGGGATGAGACTCCCCCAAACCAAGCGCTGTAAATGATATGATAGTTGCCGCTTGGTTAGCTTTCTGTGCCTGCAGGAGCCTTGTGCAGGTTCTGCTCCTCCTTTCCTCCACAAAACCCCATCCTCCATTCTGGGAGAACCTCGCCAACGCGGTCTCTGGCTCCGTAACCATGGGCAACAGCTGCGTGTGCCGGGAGGACAGTGACTTGGAGGATCACCATCACGGGTCGTCACGAGCGACCCGAGGCCAGGCCAGGCGGGTGGACCATGGCACCGGGGTCAGTGTTGATACTGAGGCACGGAGCAGCCGGCCCAGAGACCCGGTCCGTCCGCCTCGCAGAGGCCGTGGGCCCCACGAGCCAAGACGGAAGAAGCAGAATGTGGATGGGCTGGTGCTAGATACTCTCGCTGTCATCAGGACACTGGTAGACAAGTAAGTATCAATTCACCACAGCTTGGTTCTCTTTTTTTTGGCCATTGGGAAAGAGTTGTTCATGTTCACAAGTATTGATGGGCTGTCCTAGATTAATAGGAATAACATGAATTCTTCAGCTGAGTTGTATTCCCCATAGTGACAATGGGGTGGCCCATTGGAAAGGTTTAACGGTACAAGCAGAATCAGAAAAACATTGTGGTTTAGATGTTAGAGCATTTCCAATGTACAGTTTCTACGCCAAATGTATATACACTCCTTTTCTGGACACTTTTGTATCACAAACAGTACTGTATTTGCAAATCTGATATGTCATAAATGTATAGATGTAGCAGTACTGTCTATCTGTATGTCATGTATGTCATATATGTTATGATGAATTGAAAATGGGGGACCCTGGTGTAAACAAGACGAAAGTCTTTCTCTGGTCTGCATCCCCTTAACAATTGTATGTATTGAGATGTACTGTACTGTACCCATTCTGCAATCTGTTAATAAACTTTTCAATCAATCAATCAATCAGAGGTAAGCCAAACATGTTTCACTGTTATCAATACCATTGTTCACAACAATAGCAGTGTTTGCTCTGTAATTGTTTGATATCATTGGTGGCAGGGGGTAATTTTTGGTGTTGGTTCCACATCCATCACTGTTGCCTTAGTTTTGGTTCTAGTGCAGGTTGTAGCACTGCAACTGTTAATATTTGGATACTGAGGGAAATTTAACTAGATTATAATGTTTTGGTGATTTGATTTCCAATTTTCTCTTATCTTGCTATGGTGGTCCAGGTCCACCATGTCTGAAAGAATGTAAAGGAAACACTAATGTAGATACAACATGTATGGCACGGTGGTGCAGTGGTTAGCGCTGTCGCCTCACAGCAAGAAGGTCCTAGGATCAAACCCCAGCAGGGCCTTGCTATGCAGAGTTTACATGTTCTCTCTGTTTGCATGCATGCATGGGTTTCCTCCGGGTACTCCGGTTTCCTCCCACACCAAAAGACATGCATGTTAGGTTTCCTGCCGTTGCCCTTGACCATGGTACTGGCTTTACAACTGGAGTTGGTCCCCAGGCTCCGCACTATGTGTGGCTGCCGAGTGCCGACTGCTCCTAAATAGTTAGGATGGGTCAAATGCAGAAGACTAATTTCCCCAAGGGGATTAATAAAGTTTCTACTTAAAAAGTGTATTCGCGCTTAGGAGAGGAGGACTAAACACAGCCTCAACTGTTAGAACTGTTTACATAAAATATCCCCTCCACACATGTTTTTAACACTTTAAAAGTGTAAAAAAAATGTTTAACAATTTATTTGGTATGGTTTTGTCCACCAAAAATTGTCAATATACAACTGAAAATGTCTTGGCAGCATCCCTACACCTTTGCCCTCATTGAGAATACAAGGATCTATGAACGCCCGCCCCCCCTCTTGGTTATAACTAAGAGATTCGCTGAAAGAATACTTGTTTTATGCATATAGCACTAGATGTATCAACTTATAATACGAGTTTCATGTTAGCATTTATTTCACATTAGCAATTAGCATTTGCTGAATGACAGCGTGGCCAGCTGGGCAATAACAACCATGATAGGTTCGCAGGATTAGTTAGGTCACACACATTTTGTGGAAGTACAGAGAAGCCCCCCTCCAGTGGAAGAATGTGAAAAGGGTGCTCTGGTGACAAGTTCTGCACAAATACAATCTGTACAGTTACGCCTATCATCTCACCCCTGCCCACTTTGACAACCTAGGATGGCTTAGAGTAGACGACAGAGTACAGCAACTTGCAATGGGCCTGGTCTACAAGATACACTACGCGACCAAGGTACCCATGTACATGTCAAAATACTTCCCAAAGGTCAGTGAATACCACGATCACAACACCAGAGGGAGCTCCACAAATCATGTAAAACCCAGATTCGGCTCAAACAAGGGACTAAACACGTTTCGCAATTATCCCACATCAATGTGGAACGCCCTACCTAAAGCTGTAAAGGAATGTGAATCACTACCCACTTTCAAAAACACTCTCAAAAAACACCTACGTGAGACTGCAATTCGAAACTGGCCCCTACAAATGTCCTAACCTAGTTGTACAGTAAATGACCAAGTAAGGCTTTGTCAGTATTCCAATGTACAGTGTAAAATGTGTGTGTGTCCCCTACCCAACCCCCCCCCCCCCCCCCCCACACCTCCAATGTACAGCCCGCACCCAACCCACCCAACCCCACCCCACCCATCCAACCTCCTCCAATGTACAGTTTCTACGCCAAATGTATATACACTCCTTTTCTGGACACTTTTGTATCACAAACAGTACTGTATTTGCAAATCTGATATGTCATAAATGTATAGATGTAGCAGTACTGTCTATCTGTATGTCATGTATGTCATATATGTTATGATGAATTGAAAATGGGGGACCCTGATGTAAACAAGACGAAAGTCTTTCTCTGGTCTGCATCCCCTTAACAATTGTATGTATTGAGCTGTACTGTACTGTACCCATTCTGCAATCTGTTAATAAACTTTTCAATCAATCAATCAATCAATCAATCAATCAATCAATCTCCCGGATGGTAATGCACATCATTGGATTGGATTGGCTGGGGTTGTGCATCAGAAAAAAAGTCCGGTCCGGGGTTTTCCCATCTCGGGCATGCAGTATCGTGTTACCAGATTGACTGAGGACCCTCAGAGAAGCGTCGATTATGTGTTTCGGACTATAACGTTGGATCAATAAACGCGATCAATATTTGGAATGGCGATCAGGAATTGGATTAATCTTTTTGCAGAACATCTGATGTGAGGTAAGGACTCTATTTTACCAGTATTGGGTTAATCGGATGTTTTTTTTCTCAGCCATCGCAGCGTGTGTGTGTGTGTGTGTGTGTGTATGACGTTAGCGCTGACCAGGTCATGGATAATAGATTTTTCAGCCCGCTTCTCTAGCGTGCATAAGTACACATATACTATCGATAATCTAGCGTTTATTTGAAAACGATTCATAAATCAGCCGAAAAATGCCAACGTGTTTTGTGTATTCCACTAAAGAGCTATTATCACGGAATTTCTCGGGAATTACTAGAACTCTCAAACTATACTCGTATTCAAAACGGTATAAAACGGAAATGTACCAATGAAAAAACAATCCGTTTCTTACATGTTGACTGCAAGCAAGTCATTGATAAGCGAGGGGTGTTTTAGACCCATAGCCATAGCCATAATTTAAGATATAGTTTAAGCCTTCGCAAATTTCCCCGACCTCTCATTGACTTCAGCGCTGGCACTCTAGCCCATTATGGTCAAAGGGGTGTGGCACTCAATGTGTTAACAAGGAAAATATGATTGCATAATTATGAAAACATTGTTTTGGTGTCACTGGCACACTTAACGCTCAGTTAAATAGTCAAATTGGAACCCAGAGGGTCCGGGTGAATGAGACGTTAACATCAAACGGCTGCAGCAGAACTGATCCGTCACAAATTATATAACCCACACACACACATATATGATGATAACATGATGAACTATGGCTTAACCTGTTAACCTGTTAAATTGGAGTGGCTTAAATAGAAAGCAAACGAATACGTATTCACACACACACCAAAGATGCTAGCTATGCAAACTGTTTATTTTCTTCTTTCTTTCAGTGATCAAGAGCCCCCTTACTCCATGATCACCCTGCATGAGATGGCAGAGACAGGTGAGATACACACGCACACAGATTCTCTAATTATTTCTGCAGTGAGGCGTGTCTGACTGCATGTCTCCTCAATCTAACCCGCCCCCCATTTATCATTATGTATTTTAAGAATGGTCATATATTGCAGCCTTTGCAATATTAATATCCTGTCTTTTCATATTCTCTTTACCGAATTTCCCCAAGAGGGATCAATAAAAGTTATCCTTATCCTTATTTCAAAATCAAGCCGATACATTGTTCAGCGGTGTCTCTCTCATGCAAAAACACACTCCTCTTTTACTTTTGTCTCTTTCTCTCCCTCCCTCCCTCTCTCTCCTCTACGTTCTCACACTAATCTGAAAAATCAGCCTTGTCATACTTCCTATTATATGGTAGTTTAAGTATAGGACTTTATGTTCCTATGTATAACGGCATTGAAAACAGTTCATGTGGGTTGTATTTTATTGCAGGGGGCACAGTAGAGGAAACACTTAGTTTGCGTGACAAACGTTAATGCCATTGGTTGGTGACAAATGGTGAATATTCATATTTTACATTTAGTCATTTAGCTGACACTTTTATCCAAAGCGACTTACAAATTGTGTACAATAGCATAGTAGTATAGGCATAGTAGTATAGTAGATGGTAGTATAGACATAGTAGCATAATAGGTAGTAGTATAGGCATAGTAGGTAGTAGTATAGGCATAGTGCATGCATAGTAGTATAGACATAGTAGATGGTAGTATAGACATAATACATAGTAGCTAGTAGCATAGTAGATGGTATGGTAGTATATACATAGTAGCATAATAGGTAGTAGTATAGGCATAGTAGGTAGTAGTATAGGCATTAGGGCTGTCCCCGACTAAGGATTTGGATAGTCGACTTTCATTGGCCGAAATTAGCCGATAGTCGACTATTAGTCGACTATGAAAAAAATTATTTGAAAAAAAAGGTATAATTTTATCATTCCATTTGGGCTGTGGGGGGTGCTTAATGTCTGAAGGAGTCGACGGAAGGCTTCTTGTCCTCTGCAAAAGCATGCAATTGGTCCACTGATGGATACATCTTGATATTTGTCTAGTCTAGTGTGTTCATTAGATGGGTGAAATCCTCTTTCAGTGACTCTGTGCCTGTTTTCTTAGGCAGTTAGCCTCTGGTATGCGTGCCGTTAGCGTTAGCCACGCTTCTAGGCCTCTTTTCTTTTGGAAAGAATGATACAAAAAATATATAATAATAATAATAAAAGTATTATTTTTTATTTTTATTTTTGCATTCAACTATGAGGTTGACAGTCGACTACGGCTCCTTTCGATCGATTAGTCGACTATTCGACTAATAGGGGTCAGCCCTAATAGGCATAGTAGTATAGACATAGTAGATGGTAGTATAGGCATACTACATAGTAAGTAAGTAAGTATTTATAAAGCACCTTACATGTCATGTAGCTCAAAGTGCTGTACACAAACATACGCATATATAAAGCATCACATTAATAAGACGACAGTAATAAAAGTACGGCAATAGGCAAAGCACAGTAAAATAACATTTCAGTCAAAGATCAATACATAAAATTAAATTAAAATTAAAAACACAATAAAAACATTTCAATAAGATACTCACTTTCCCTAAGGCATGGTACACTATTTGTAAGCTAGACTGTATAGGTACGTTTTAAATTTTCCTAGTAGCTTAGTAGATGGTAGTATAGACATAGTAGCATAGTAGATGGTAGTAGTAAAGGCATAGTGCATAGTAGTATAGACATAGTAGCATATTAGATAGTAGTATAGGCATAATACATAGTAGCATAGTAGATAGTCGTATAGGCATAATATATCTACTTAGTAGTATAGTAGATAGTAGTATAGACAAAGTAGCATAGTACATTAGAGTTGGGCTCCATATTCCGATCGTCCTATCGTCACCCTGCGAGATTGCCAATAGCCGATGCTATTGCCCATATTTCTCCCCCTCTCCAGTCCTATGTTCTCCTGTGTTCCTGGGTCGACAGCAGCACACGAGATTCTAGGCTATTGTTCAAGTCATGTGATAACTAAACTTGATTTCTCCTGTGGATTGTGTCGACTGATACAGCCGTTCGTCAGATCGTTGCATTGTTAATTGTAGCTCAGCAAATACTTGTTTGTGTCATCTGACTGGATTGTCAAAACCTTGCAACCGCAAGAGAGACTTGGGCTGGAGGAGGTGAGAGAGATAGTGTGGTAGAGAGACATCCACTGCAACAACATTAGAGCGACCGGAAGAATGAAACTCACACAGTGAGCACAGTCAAAGTCCAAATTTCAAAACCGTCAAACCTAGGGGTGTAACGATGCGACCTCACAACGATTAAATTCGATTACGATTCTTCAGCCAACGATTCAATGCATCATGAAATCTCTTAATTTGACCACGATTCGATTCGATACATTTTCTATCAGTTAATTCCTAAAAAATACACAAATGTGGCAGGGGGAACTGATTCACTCAGCATGAATGGACTGTCTATAGGTCAATAAAAACAATACACACACAAAAAAAACATTAAAAAAAATCTTAATTTTCTATTTTAATTTCGATTATAATCTATTCTAACATTTTCAAATCGATGCAGTTGAATAGTCACATTAGGATCGATGCATCGATGCATTGTTACACCCCTAGTCAAACCTAATCAAAATATAATATATGCTTTTATGGCATTATAAATGCTCTAGTGTTTTATCTTACATATTAGATAATTTTATGTTAAGATTGTTAAACTATTGCAAATAGTAATGCAATGAACTTGTCAGTGCCACTTTTGCAGTGGTGCTCTCATTTCTGGTGAAAGAATCACAATTGATAAAAAAACATGACGTTGGCAATCGCTCTGAAGGTCATCAAGCCTCAAAGTCATTGTACATTGGCACCCATAGTACCCTATACTACATAGTAGTACTATAGTACCATATAATACATAGTAGTAACCATATAGTACGTAGTAGTAACCCTATAGTACCATAATAGTACATAGCAGTACCCTATATATAGTAGTAACCCTATAGTACATAGTAGTAACCCTATATAGTACATAGTAGTAACCCAAATTACCAATCAGGTCTCTGACATCAAGGCCACCTAATCATCCCTCCCCCCTTAATTGGCTGATATCAATCCCCGTCTCCTGAGCCGTTCAGCCATTGTGTAGTGTGATGTGTGCCTCGTGCCAGTGTATGGCAGCCATTGAGCCTGCGTAGCCCAAGGTTGGGTGCTACCAGTGGTGGTGAAGGAGGCAATTTCCACCCTACATTGTGGGGAGTGCTTTGAGTGTCTAGAAAAGCGCTATATAAATGTAATGAACATTCATTCATTCATTCAACCCGGCCTATAGTACCCTATAGTACATAGTAGTAACCCTATAATGCATAGTAGTAAAGACAGTAAGATGGTCCGTTTCTTTTATTCAGATATTGATTAAAAAACTGATCCTTTTGTCGAAGGTGGAAGATTGGGGAGGTTTCAGCTGTCCTGACTGTGGTGGGACGTTTGTTCCACCACCATGGAGCCAGGACAGAGAATAGCCATTCAGAGAATGTGTTGTACTGTATATGTGCACTCTCACGTGTGTGTGTGTGTGTGCGCGCGCGTGCGCTGTTCTCGATTTGTTGTCCTCTAATGAAATAATTAGTGTGTCCTGTCCCCTGCCTTGGCGGCTGGCCTCATTAGGGTATGTCTCAAACCAGCGGCATGCATCTGAGAACAGGGAGCAATGAGTTTTCCTTTTATCACAGTTGTGGTGAAAGTGCATTGATAGCCAGAAATGCCTGGGACATATTTTTTTGTTTGCTGTTTGTTCAAGAGACATGCCACTTCTCTGGATTAGTGGCCATTGATTCTAGTCATAAATTTGATTATTCAGTGAGGCTTACATAAACAAACCTTTGATCCTATTACGATTGCCATCACATAACAGGGAATGCATTTGGCCCTTTATTGATATTGGGTTAAATATTTTGACTAACAGACTCAACGACCCGGAGAGACCTGGGGGCCAGATCAATACGAGTCTCAGTTGCTTACTGACTGAGTCACTGGCTGGCTGGCTGGGTGTCTGGCATCCCCATAGTTGAAACATACATGTGTGAGTGTTGTAGCTACTGACCAGACCAGAGCATCTGAGTGTTGTAGCTACTGACCAGACCAGAGCATCTGAGTGTTGTAGCTACTGACCAGACCAGAGCATCTGAGTGTTGTAGCTACTGACCAGACCAGAGCATCTGAGTGTTGTAGCTACTGACCAGACCAGAGCATCTGAGTGTTGTAGCTACTGACCAGACCAGAGCATCTGAGTGTTGTAGCTACTGACCAGCCCAGAGCATCTGAGTGTTGTAGCTACTGACCAGACCAGAGCATCTGAGTGTTGTAGCTACTGACCAGACCAGAGCATCTGAGTGTTGTAGCTACTGACCAGACCAGAGCATCTGAGTGTTGTAGCTACTGACCAGACCAGAGCATCTGAGTGTTGTAGCTACTGACCAGACCAGAGCATCTGAGTGTTGTAGCTACTGACCAGACCAGAGCATCTGAGTGTTGTAGCTACTGACCAGACCATCTGACCAGAGCATCTGAGTGTTGTAGCTACTGACCAGACCAGAGCATCTTAGTGGCTGGACCTGCACAGACTCGTGACAACAGCATATTCTGTATACAAAATAAAGCAAAATAAAGCATGTCACGTTAACTTGGTACAGCAAAAATCTAACCCTAACTAACCTTACTGTCAGGCACTTGTCCTAATAAACTAACCTACACTGTAGCACTCAACACTTTGATGAACATTGTTACTCAGGCTCAGCTGATAGAGTTGTGCCTTCCTGCTGACTTGTCGTACAGAACTTGTAAGTCGCTTTGGATAAAAGCGTCACCTAAATGACTATGTATGAAATGTAAATGTAAAAAATTTAAGCAGTGTATTTCTGACAGTAGCTAACGCTACATTCACTCTGCATCATCTGAGACTTGGAGTTCTATCAGTTGCTTGCATTGGATATCAATTCATTGTCAATTTCATTGCTTTGTTTCCTTTTGCATCTTTGCTTAGTTAATTTGTATTTGATGCTATTTACTCGCCCTTATTGAAGCAAAGATACGGCCTGGGGGGTGACGTTGGCTTTGCCCACTTAGTATTGGTCGCCTTTAGCTTAATGTTAGCGATGGATGCTAGCTGGCGCAGCTAACGTTAGTGTACGGAATTCTGTACCAGGTATCAATTCATCAACTATGTTCCTAGCTTGGCTTTCTTTTCCATATTAGCAGCAAAGCACACATGGGTTGTGTGGTGGGTGGCTCAACCTTCGCTAGCCAGTAGCCCTCAAACTGTAGTGCATCAAGTACCACTGGGTGTTAGACAGGATATACAGTACAGTAATACACATGGTTGTTTACATTAATCATACATATATCCCCATTCCCCACTGGCACGTATCCAAGTCTGGCCTCGTCTTGTGGTCTTCCTGTCAGCCGACACAGCCCTGTCGGAGCCTGCAGGTTGTTGACTTATTATTGCAGATCTCGGCTGCATTTAGTAATTCTCAACATAATCTCGGCAGCTGTGGCTCCCCACTGCTCGAAACCCGCCTCCACTGTCACAAGAATAAGACAATGACAACAAAGCATAATACATTACATAATACATATACATTAGCCTATATCACAAAATGTTTGTAGAATATATTTGAAATCTATGTAGCTGCCTTTTTGGAACAGTAAATTAAATGGCGTGACTGGATCCAGAAGTGAAACTCTAAGATCTCCCAGAGAAACACTGGTCGTATTCATCCTAGCTGGTGTATGTTGGTGCTGCAGTGATCGGAGAGGAAGCTGATCATATCATCAAAGCATTTGCATCTGAAAGTGTTTCGTGTGGAACCTTGTCAACCATGTTTCTCCCCCTCCTAATGAAAGGTTGTCATCTGGGACTGTATCTATCTATGGCTTGACATTAGCCCATGGAACATTCTGTCGGGAGTATTGGGGAACTTGCTGATTCCAATGGCATAACCTTTCCAGTACCACTACCACAGATCAGTTTCTTGTTGGGCTTTATAAAATCTACGAGTCTGCTTATGTAATAAAAACATGATAGCCTGTATAAATAGTGTTGTTATTGATCAGCGGAATTGTGTGTGTGTGTACAGTACAGCCTCATTCATCTAAATCTAGAGAGATGGGAAGTGAGTCAACGGGCTTCGTGACTGATATAGAAACACAGACTCAGATTCCCAGTCGGTGTTCACTCATTGCGGACCACGGGTCGGGTCATAGCAAGTTCAAGTTCAAGTTTCAAGTTTCTTTATTAGTTGTCATACAGAAATACAGAATACTTTGCATGAAATGCTTCTTTCTGTTTTGCTCCTGAGAGTGTGCTAGATAATAACAAGATAGTATAAAATAGAAAGTCATGTACGTAAAACAAGTGTAAACAACAAATGTTCAATATACCTATATACAGTATATACAGTGCAGGGTACAGTAGAAATGGTGAGGTATAGTTTAGCTTGTGGTGCCACTTTGTGGTGGTGAGGTGCAATAAGGAATGAGATTGATGTGCAAATTTCCTTACCAATAATTATAAATATGGGCGGCTACGTGGCGTAGTGGGCAAGGCGCTCGCCTGTTCGAGCCCAGCGCTCCACATTGCTTTCAGTTTAGCTGGTCGTTCATACTAATACACATTGGCCGTATTAGGGGGTGGGAAACTGATGGGTGGGGATCGGGCGTTGTGGACAGCGACTCCTACAGGTCGGTTGGTGCGCCTGCGCAGTAGAATCAGGAAGTGTCGGGGGCAGCGTGAGCCTCCCACGCGTTACTCCTCGCCACTGAGAGATCGAGCTGCGCAGGTGAAAAGATGCGACTGCTGTTACCTCAAGTACCGGAGGGGACTTGTGCTATGTATGACTTAGTCCACATTGCAGCCGGCTTGTGGGAGGCAAGAAACAGCGTTCGTGACAGGGGAGGGTTGAATTGGATGATACGAAATTGGGATGGGAGAAAATATAGAAAATGGGAGAAAAAGTGGATAAAAAAAAAACCCAATAAATATAAATATAAAATGTGTCTAAAGTGGGTGCTACAGTGTGTTGTTTATTTAAAGCGATTGTGCGTGTGGATGTGTGTGCTGTGGTTGTATTGATGGTTTGTTATTGTTCATTGTTCATTGAGCATCCTGATGGCCTGGGGATAGAAGCTCCTTCTGAGTCTCTCTGTGCTTGCCATGAGACTCCGGTATCGCTTGCCTGACCGCAGCAGTTCAAAGAGGCAGTTGTTTGGGTGACTGGGGTCTTTTGGGTGGCTGGCGTCTGCATTCATGCCACACTTTCAGTTTCATTTAGCTAGTTTAAAGAGGAACCACGTCAAATTTCAGAATTCATACATGTTATTCCTCTGGTCTAAGACGGTACAAAAATATTAGTGAAATTTAGCAACTTTCTCCCAAATCCAAAAACTAGAGTGCTGAAACTTGATGTTATCAAGGATGACGTCTGAAGCTGCTCCATAGACAATGAACTGGGAAAGACTTTATAGATGATGCTGAGAGAGTATCTAGTGAATGTTCTTAGTTAATTACATTTTAGGTACATTTTCTGTTTCAGATCTGAGAACATTACTATAGAATAAATGTCATTTGGATATGAAAACATGTTCTGTGGGTCCACACAATTTGTCTCCCATTCATCGTCAACGGAGCAGCTCCAGACTTCACGTCAGATGTGACATCACAAGTTTGACCCGTGTGGTTTCTGGCTCTGGGAGTAGCTCATGTTCACAAATATTCATTCAACTGTCTTAGGCATATTGGGAATTTTTATTTTAGTGGTGTTTTCCTTAAGATGAGCTCAGCTCACTCCATTTTCATTGTTCTGGCTGTGTGTGTGTGTGCACTGCAGCATGTTAATAAACACGTCACAGGGACGGGAAGCCAAATCATTCATTCTATCATTACTGTTTGTTGCTGTTCCATTGTTTGCTTGTGTTTTGCTTTAGTATTGATTGCAATTGATGGGCCCGAGTCTGTTTTTGGTACTTATTCAACAGAGCAGCTTGAGTGTGAAGGAGAGTGAAAGTGAGAAGGAGAGTGTGTGTGTTGGTGATTGTTTTCTTGTGTTTGGGTGTCATGGGGTGATTATACCCACATAACGTGTGTATTATAATGATTTGCATGTTATGTCACTGTGTGTGAGTTTGTGCATGCAACAATGGAGCATAGCTGGGTATTAACCACCAACTACTGGACTCTACAGCCAGCCAGCCTCTTGTCGCCTCGTTGCTAGGCTGTAATGTTGACTTATATCGAAGGTCTGTTGTGGCTTTGATGTGTGGGAGCGATGGGGATGCTGGTGAACAGGGAGCTAGGGGAGGTAGAGGTTTGTTTCTGCGTCACCTTCTTCTACACAGGAGGGAAGCGGAGGCTTTCACATGTAGCTGACGCTCGTATCCAAGGCAGCTTAACACTTTGAGTGCCAACGACGCTATATGTCGTTAGTTCATGCCGACCGTTGAATGCCAGCGACAACATATAGCGTTTGTTTGTCGTTTTTTTTTTATTAGCGATTTGAATTCATATTCATCAATCTAGTCTCACGTTAGTGCTGCAACCTCTCTCTGAGCTCCATTGGGAAAATACCGCCCCCTATCGTCTCTCCCTGTTGTTGGATTAGACTGATGGGGGGGGGGGGGGGGGGGGGAATCCAGTTTCCTCATTTTACTTATCCGGCAAGCCATCCGAAGAGATCCAAGTCTTCGCCGACCCTCAGAACAGCGTGGAATCGGTATTTCCAGTACCCAGCGCTGAATCAATAAACGCGATCGATATTTGGAATGGCGATCAGGAATTGGAATAATCTTTTTGGAGAACATCTGATCTGAGGTAAGGAATCTATTTTACCAGTCTTAGAATAATCGGATCTGTTTTCACAGAGATATCAGCGTGTGCCATATGTGTGTGTGTGCTGATCAGGAAATGAGAGAATAGATTTTTCAGCTCTCTTCTCTAGCGTGCATAAGTACACATATACTATCGATAATCTAGCGTTTATTTGAAAACTATTCATAAATAGGCCGAAAAATTAAATTTTTTTGTGTATTCCAGAATATTCCAGTAAAGGCCGTTTATCACAGAATCTTTATATTTCTCTGAAACTTTCAAGAAAACGAGGATTTTTCAAAATGGTATAAAACGGAAATGACCATGTTTTGAGACGGGGACCCGTGGCATCCAAAGTGTTAAGAGACTATCGCCGCCTGTAGGAAAAGCTAACATGTAGGCAACATCCCAGGTATTACAGCTGTCTGAAAGATTAGAGTGTAAGAGATGGCAGAGGTAAAAGAGCCTATTTGTTTATTTTAGTTTTCATGCACCAGACTGTATTAATTCGTTTTTTGTTTTACTTCTTACAGCAGAAACATAATTTCCTCTCACAGCATCGCTAGAGCTCATATCTGTAGCCTCATCTCGCCAACTTCCTTTAAAAATGTATGCTTTCCCGTTGCCCTGTGGCTCGTAGTGTGAACTTCCAGTCACAGTGAGTCGCTGTTAGTCACTGTGGTTTCCAAACTGGTGCGTCATCAACTTTTACCCCCCCAAAATGTTGATGACGCCACATCTGACGAACGTGCTCTTGTTACTGAAGATCCTGAGTCAGCTCGGTGGGACACTTGGCCCGACTCCGGTCATGCTTCTCCTCCATGTTGAGCTCTCAGGTGGCCTAGTCAAGTCAAGAGTATTTATATTGTCCAATATCACTATTACATGTGTCCACGGGCCTCACAGGCTCACGTTACAATGGAACGGCAACCCCTGACCTTTTGTCTTCTGACCTAAAGAAAAATATCAACCATAACATGTCTTGATGGTCTCTCTCTTGCATTAGGGCTTCAGGATAAGTTCTAGTAACACTGTAATTGCACATAAAGGTTATGTGATGTTAGAGGGCATTCAGCCCTCCACAGCAAAGTACCCATCTCACTCTCCTCTCCTCTCCTCTCCTAGACGATGGTTGGCTGGAGGTGGTCCAATCTCTCATCCGAGTGATCCCATTGGACGATCCGCTTGGGCCTGCTGTGATCACTCTGCTATTGGATGAGTGCCCCCTGCCTACCAAGGTCGGTAACGGTTATGTGTGTCATGCACTTGTTTGTGTGTACATCCATGTGTATTAGTGTAGTAACTAGGGATGCTCGATATTGGCTTTTTTACCGATATACCGCTATTGTCCAACTCTTAATTTCCGATACCGATATCAACCGATACCGATATATGCAGGGTTTCCCCCCCCCAAAAAACGGAATAATTTCAGGTAATTAACATTACATATCTCTTGTCGTGTAATTAACACAACATTATGCATACTTTGACAATAAATAAAATAATTTTGTTCTTACTTGCTTGCCTGGGTAAATAAGGGTTAAATAAATGTTAAAAAAAAAATACATTTTTTTTGAAAACCGATACAGATATTTTCCGATATCACATTTTTATGCCAATATTGGCCGATAATATCCGACATCCCTAGTAGTAACCCATCTCTCTCTCTCTCTCTCTCTCTCTCTCTCTCTCTCTCTCTCTCTGTCTGTTCAGGATGCTCTCCAGAAGCTGTCAGAGATGCTGAGTCTGAGTTCTGCCGTAGCTCGACAGGATGCCCTCATCCCTGCTAAACACAGAAACACCACGGCTGTATTGGGATGCCTAGCTGAGAAACTGGCTGGTATGATGTATTCAAACACCTACACTATGGCAGGAAACAGTCAGCGGCTGATGTATTCAAACACCTACACCATGGCAGGAAACAGTCACTGGTGGATTCTTGAATTTACATTAATTCATTCAGTCATCATTCTACCTGCCAAATATAATTATAGAAGAGTTTGGTTGCTTACCTCCCAAAATAACGAATGGAGTGCGCATTACCAGCCACAGAGCCACAGCATTTAGCATCTGGTGTTAAGAGGATAGTTGTGATTTTTACTTACCAATGATGTTATTAATTGGTAGAGTCCTTTCTCAGCACAATCCATGTTGTTCCTTCCTTATACTAGCTCTGTCTAGTTTGCCGCAAAGTCAATGGGGTCACGCTCATGTCTGTAAGCAAACTGAAGCTCACTAAAATCTACATTGCGTGCAAACGGGAGTACATTTCAGTGAGCTTCAGTCAAGCTTGTACAGACGGGAGCTTGGCCCCATTGACTTTGCATTAGTCTGTGGCTAACTAGCTGGAGCCATTATGAGGAACAGCATGGATTGTGCTGAGAGGATTCTACCGATCAACAGTATTATTGGTGAGTAGGAAATAGGGCTAGGGTTCCAAAAATCACAACTATCCCTTTAATTTCCCATCTTGAGCCTCACACACATGCATTGGCACTGCAGCACACACACACACACACACACACACACACACACACATCTGAGTGTGTATCTGTGATTTAATTTCCCTTGGCACGCCCTTTGCTCCTAGCAGGTATCTATAGCATAACAAGTAGGGAGAAAGTGAAAGAGAGCTGTCTAGGCAGGTTTGAGCTGTACCCTTGTTGGCTTATTATCACACCACAGAAAGTCTCTCAGGGGACAGGACACACGTGTGCATGCACACGCACAGTATCCCAGGGCTCAGGCCCTTGGCCTAAGGAGAGAAGAGTTACTAGTTCACAACAAGTACATTTATTGAAGTGATAACTGGAGGCGTTGTGGTGTTTCTTTGGCCTGGACATTCGGTCACTCTTGGAATCTATTTATTCTACACTGTACAGACGGAGGTTACTAACAGAAAACCTCAGAGCCTACCTCGTGATTGCAAAACTTTCAGATGTGGGATATATATCGCACGCTATCGCATGCACTTATCTGTGTTTCATTACACATATGAGTGCATGCTTATTGCTTACCATTGCTTATTGCAACACTACTATCACCGACATCTAAGAAGGGAGATCCCCCCCTTTAATGGCCCTTCTAAGGTTTCTCTCCTCCACATTGCCTGTGGTGCATTTTTTCCTATTGCTAGGTTTTAGTGAGTTTTTCCTTACCTTCGCGTGGGGTATGTCTGGGAGTGTTGCATTTATTTTAAATTTTTTGGACTTTATGGTGTTTTTGTTTTGTTCTTGATTTATTGTGATGTTTCTTCTTGACTTGTTTAAAGAAGACGTGTCCGGCCCATGGGGACATTAACGTGTGTTTGATAAATTTGATTTGATTTGATATAAATTAGTGCTGTCAAACGATTAAAATATTTAACTCGATTAATCGCATGATTGTCCATAGTTAACTCGCGATTAATCGCAAATTAATCGCATTTTTATTTTTAATAAATTTTTTACCTTAAACAGATCTTTTTCAAGTTCCAAGTTTTAATACTCTTATCAACATGCGAGTCAACAAATGCTTGCTTTGTGCAGCCATTTAACACAAAAGGATGACCCTCATGCATTGCAAATTTGCATCAAATTCAAAACAGAGTGATGCACAAAATAACTTAAAAGAAAATAATAATTTAAAACAATGAATAAAGTGTGCATGAAATAATAGGGGAAAGAAAACGTTAGGAACTTGTTACATTCACACACACAAGGGCTGATTAATCACACACCCCCCTCTCTCCCTCACACACACACTCTCCCAGATCTTTTTCTCTTTTGCCCCTTATCTCTCTCACCCCCCTCTCTCTCTATATCTCACACACACACACACACACACACACACACACACACACACACACACACACACACACACACACACACTTCAGAAACAAACATAGTATCAATGAGAGCATCAATAATACACCTGAGTGAAGTCTAGTAAAAAGAAAAAAAAAAAAAAATTTAGTTAATCTTGAGTTAAAAAAATTAGTGGCATTAATACAATCGGGAGTTAACGCGATATTAACGCGATATATTTGACAGCCTTAATATAAATATATTTGTGGTGATCTTGTATTCACCGTGTTTTAGTCCACTATCAATAGCTTTGATAGAAGCATCACTCTCGTCCTCCTGCTCCTCCAACTGTTTTTAACTTGAGGAAGACTAGCATGGTTCAATATTAGGGGTGTAGCGACCGCAGTACAGTATTGAAAATTACATTGAATACAGTATCAACATTTTAAAACTATTGACGCTTCTCCTTCGCTCCTTCTCTTTCCGAGGTCTTTAGTTTTTTCCTCTCAGTTTATCATTACACCCTCTACTGAATTGAACGTGTAACTAAAACTAAGACCCAAATTACCCAGAACATTTAGTCCCAGGAACTACTTTAACTAAGACCCAAAGTACCCAGAACATTTAGTCCCAGGAATTACTTTTCAGGCACCGAAAAGGTTTGTTCAGCCCATTGTTGTCTGCGTTTTCACCTTGGTCTAAAGATCTGCCAAGATTAGGCAAATTAGTCCGTATGAAAAAGGTTCAGGCATTCCAGTGTCTGATTAAAGTCTGGTATAGTTAACTATACTAGAACATGACGGAAAATCTTCTCTGATCAGATCTTCGTGATCACGATTGAAATTAACAGACCAATGTTCCCTGCAGATTCTGGCAATATACTCTATTGGTCCTCGCATTGAACAGGAACAAGCAATAGACTGCACAATACACTGACAACATGGAGTCCAGATGACTCGTAGTGTATTTCCAAACAGGGCCTTGTAGATTGGCCTCTCTCCGTGCCAGTCGGGTTCCAAACCTTCATGTCATCATTGCCACACAGTTGTTGTTGAATTATTGGCTCTTTTCATCTTGCTGAATAGGCTTGAATTTGATCTTCAATCCGCTATGAAAGACGTAGTGTCCGTCAGTTAACAGCTCAAATTTTGTTGAGAATTTACTGATCATAACGTTGCCTTTCTCTTTGTCAGGTCCAGCCAGTATCGGTCTTCTGAGCCCAGCAACCCTGGAGTACCTCCTAGAGAGCCTGGTGAGAGAACATGAATGAATGAGTTTATTTATTTCGAACATAAATTAAAAACAAATGAAATAAATATTTATTTTTTAAAATAAAACAATAAAGTAATAAACATCCATATATCATTCATCTGTGCTCACTTATCTCCCCACAGTTCTGCAGTGTTTGTTGCTTTTGCAATCAAAATACACTTGACTTTGCTGTTGCTTTTCTAAAACTTTCACAGTATTTCAGAAAAACCTTTGTTTCTTTTTGATAAATTGTGGGGATTGGCAAAATGCTTTGATTAGACCATTTATTGTGATAACATTTAGGGATGCAGCTATCTGGATTCGATTTAGGCTTTTATTACTCTCTTTCTCTCTTTCCCTCCTATCTATCTATCTCTCCCCTTCTATCTCTCTTTCCATCTCCCCTTTCTATCCATCTCTCTCTCTCTCTCTCTCTCTCTCTCCTCTCTCTCTCTCTCTCTCCAGAGTTCTGAGGCTCACCCTACAGTGATGCTGTTTGCTCTTATCGCCTTGGAGAAGTTCTCACAGACCAGTAGGTTCTCACTCACTCACTCACTCACTCACTCACTCACTCATTCACTCACTCACTCACTCACTCACTCACTCACTCACTCACTCACTCACACTTCTCTTCCTTGGCTCACTGCGTCCTCTGCTGTCCCAGGTGAGAACAAGCTGACTGTGTGCGAGTCGTGTATCAGTGACCGACTGGCCGTCCTGGAGTCCTGGGCGGATCAGTCCGACTACCTTAAGCGCCAGGTCGGATTCTGCTCCCAGTGGAGCCTGGATAACCTCTGTGAGTATCTGTGTCTTCATGTATGCGTGTTCAGGATGCGTGGGGTCGTGATAACTGATGATTCGATGAATAAACAATAGATTGTGTCCACACGGTATCTTTTCACCACAGATCAACGTTTCCATCCAAATGATCCAAACGGACTCTATTATTTATTGATCTGTCCATCAGCCCCGCACCTGATACAGTTGGATGGGTGTTTGCCTGAGGCTGTAACTGAGGCATCACTGCGGATAGGGAGAGAAAGTAGAGAGTTATGGTCGTTCAAATGAGATGAAAGCATGGATGACCTCCTCAAGGTCAGCAAATGATAAGAAAGACATGATGTATAACCTCTCCTCTCCTCTCCAGTCCTGAAAGATGGCCGTCACTTTACTTATGAGAAGGTCAACCTCGGCAACATCAATGCCATGCTCAACAGCAACGATGTCAGCGAGTACCTCAAAATCTCCCCCACTGGACTAGAGGTAAGGGTGTGTGTAGTTGTGTGTGTGTGTGTGTGTCCAATGCAAAACTATGTTGGTGAAAAATGTGTTGGCCTCATAGAGATGCATAAAGTGAGCACTACCTATTGACCTAAAGTGTTCCCACTGCTACTGAGCCGTTAAGACAACACTGCTTCTTCCTCATTTGAGATTCAGTTGTGGTTGGAACCACAATTACTTCCACATAGCAGACAGAGCGATTGGGCTCTGTAATCTCTTTACAGACTAAACGGGAGCCTCTAGGTGGCGGTCAATCGCCTCCCCCACACATGTTGTAGAAGAAGATTGTCTGCCCCACATGCAGTCAGGCCATGAGGAATGGGATCTTTCAGAAGTACTCACTCTCTGTATCTCTATGGATGGCCTATATGGCCAGGTTATTAAATACCTCTCTGTCCCTCCCTATCACTCCTCACTCTCCCTCCCTCTCACTTCTCTCTCTCTCCCCCTCTTTCTCCCTCTCTCCCCCTCTTTCTCCCTCTCTCTCCCTCCCTCTCTTTCTCTCTCCCTCTCTCTCACTCCCCCCTCTCACTTCTCTCTCTCTCTCGCTCCCTCCCTCCCCCCTCTCTCTCTCCCTCACTCTCTCTCCCACCCTCTCTCCATCCCCTCTCTCCCTCTCTCTCCCCCCTCTCTCTGTCCTTCCCAGGCACGGTGCGATGCCTCGTCCTTTGAAAGTGTGCGCTGTACGTTCTGTGTGGACTCTGGGGTCTGGTACTACGAGGTGACTGTTATCACATCGGGGGTGATGCAGATCGGATGGGCCACCAAGGACAGCAAGTTTCTCAACCATGTACAGTCTTTCACTATCTTTCTTTTTCTTTTCCATATCTTTTTCTTCTGGTCTGTCTTACTAATTTATTTATTTGATATGTGAGTCTCTTTTGATAAGATAAAACATATATATTTAATATTTCCTACCTTAATTTATATATATTTCTTTTAATAAATGTAAATATAAACCACTGAACATAAACCAGTTGTACAGTATTTATATATATATAATATATATATATATTACACAGTCAGGTCCATACATATTTGGACTTCAACACAATCTTCCTCATTTTGGCTCTACACCACCACAATGGATTTTAGGGTATTTACATCCAAATCAGGTGAACAGTGTAGGAATTACAACCTGTTTCTACATGTGCCTCCTCCTTTTTAAAGCACCAAAAGTTATTGGACTAAAACTAACGATCATAAATCAAATTAAAAGCTGAAATCAAAGCTGAAAGTCTGAAAAGAAAATGGTGTCAATGTCCAAATATGTATGGACCTGACTGTATATAATATATAATATGGATACAAGTATAGTGTGTGTGTGTTCCAGGAGGGCTATGGGATAGACTAGAGTACGGTGTGGGTGTGGGGGTGGGTGGGTGGTTTTTCTTTTCTCCAGGAGGGCTATGGGATAGGTGATGATGAGTACTGTGTGTGTGTTCCAGGAGGGCTATGGGGTAGGTGATGATGAGTACTGTGTGTGTGTTCCAGGAGGGCTATGGGATAGGTGATGATGAGTACTGTGTGTGTGTTCCAGGAGGGCTATGGGGTAGGTGATGATGAGTACTGTGTGTGTGTTCCAGGAGGGCTATGGGGTAGGTGATGATGAGTACTGTGTGTGTGTTCCAGGAGGGCTATGGGGTAGGTGATGATGAGTACTGTGTGTGTGTTCCAGGAGGGCTATGGGGTAGGTGATGATGAGTACTGTGTGTGTGTTCCAGGAGGGCTATGGGGTAGGTGATGATGAGTACTGTGTGTGTGTTCCAGGAGGGCTATGGGGTAGGTGATGATGAGTACTGTGTGTGTGTTCCAGGAGGGCTATGGGGTAGGTGATGATGAGTACTGTGTGTGTGTTCCAGGAGGGCTATGGGGTAGGTGATGATGAGTACTGTGTGTGTGTTCCAGGAGGGCTATGGGATAGGTGATGATGATGAGTAGGGCTGGGTATCGCCACTGATTTCCCGAAATCGATTCGATTCACAAGGTCCCGAATCGATTCGATTTCTGATCAATTGATTCCGATTCACAAGGTCCCGAATTGAATCCATTTCCGATTAAATTCGATTCAATGCTATAAAATGTTGCGTTGTTAAAAATATCAATGTTTACATTAAGAATTTACTCTCAAGCAAGTTAAATGAATGTACTTTTTATTGGAACATTGGCTTTTGCATATGTCACGTCTGGGTGATGTCTCAGTAAGTGGTTTCGTAGATTTGTTGTATTTCCACAATCAGTATCCATGTCTGTCACTATAGCCAATGGAAATGCTAGAAATGGTCACGTGGGCTGGGAGAACAAATGGAAAATGCCTTTTTTTTACCCAGCCCTAATGATGAGACTGTGTGTGTGTTCCAGGAGGGCTATGGGATAGGTGATGATGAGTACTCGTGTGCGTACGATGGCTGCAGGCAGCTCATCTGGTACAACGCTCGCAGTAAACCCCACTCACACCCCTGCTGGAAGGAAGGTACATGCTACACACACACACACACACACACACACACGTGCCCCCCACCCTACACACACACACACACCCTACACAAACATAACGCCTGAAGTAACCCTTGTTATGCAACTCCTCCATGAAAGGATATGTGTGAGGCACATTGACACTTTATGTGTGTCTTTGACATTTCTGATGATGGTGTGTGTGCGTGTGCCTGTCTGCTAAACCTTTGGCGTGGGGTTGTGTGTGTCTGCTGTAGGAGATGCCATAGGGTTCCTGCTGGACCTCAGTAAAAAACAGATGCTCTTCTATTTGAATGGACATCAACTGCCTCCCGAGAAACAGGTCTTCACTTCAGCCACGTAAGCACACACACAATCACTCCCCCCCCCCCCCCCCCCCCCCCCCCCCCACAGGTGTGGTAGTGAGTAGAGCCAAAGTACCCAGATACACTGGTCTGATTAAATGCCAGCTTGCCTCACTTCACTTCTCTTAGGAAACATTTAATGTCCTCCATTCTGTTACATAACTCCACAGTATTAATTGCCTATAATTGACCCAATGGGTGCCTGGTGGTACTAAACCTTTCCTCTCCTTCTCTCCCCTCCTTCACTCTACCCATCCATTTCTCTCACTCTCACTCTGACTCACTCAGGTCTGGCTTCTTTGCAGCAGCCAGCTTCATGTCGTATCAACAGTGCGAGTTTAACTTCGGGGCCAAGCCTTTTCGTCATCCGCCCTCCGTCAAGTTCAGCACCTTCAACGACTTTGCCTCCCTGCTGCCCAATGAGAAGATCATTCTGCCCAGGTAGAGACCGACGCTGGAGGAATCATCCCATCCAGACAGAGATAGATGAGGCTTCTGTATCCTGCTGCTCACACTGCAGCAACCAGGATATCTTATAGCTATATCTTTATATGATAAAATATACAGTTGACTTAACCTCTTAACCTGTTCCACCCCACGGGGACGGTACCGACCCCTTTTGACATTATTATCATATATTAATATTTTTATGAGTGATGCAATAAATTAGCGTTTTTAAAATCAAACGTTTTCAAGTATTAATATCACTACTATGTTACAAATGCATGTAGAATGTAAAACGTTAGGTTGGCAATAGTTTAGCAATAGGTTAAAAGTGGACTTATATCGTTTTAAGTTTTCTATTTCCAATCGTTTTTTGAACCGGAAATGGAAATGTTGAACCATGGGAATTGGAATCTTTTTGCGGCCATTTTGTAGAGGACATCGCTAGCTATCGTTCAGCGTTGGAATTTCTCCGTTCTACACTTCCTGTGGTCCACTGATAGATTTATTTCACGTCACAAATAGATCAATACAGTCCGTATTAAGTGATGTTATGTTTCTTTTTCAAATGTAGCCAAGAGTAAAGACCCTAAGCCTATCAAAACAGCAGTCAACGTGTCTATTTCCAGCACTACATTTGTTTAGGAATGATTTTAAGTGTTCCGAGGATTTCAAAATTTCATAAAACTACACTATCCAACTCACACCAGCCGCAGACAACGGAAGTCCAACCATTTTCTTCTTAGAAATATTGACGTGATTGTTGTGTTTATATCTTACGGGTCGAACAAACCTCAGCGGTATTGCCATAAAATACAAACTATATTGTTTATTTACCTTTACTGTGAACGTCTAGAAAAGAAAACGCGTCACAATCCTGTATACCCTATACCGGGTGCCTGGTGGTACTAAATCCAGATTCAACTCTTTAATTTAAAGAGGAGATTTGCCCCGATCCATAGATGTATGACTTGGCCACAATAAGGTCATTTATATGCCTGATATTCTTTATTCATATTTCATATTGCATGTGTCTGGATTGGCAAAATTCAGTACTGTATCTACAAACACTCTTGTAAATCATCTGCCCTTTGTTCATTTGCTTAGGTTTTTAGTACACTTGATCTGAAGGAGGTCCTGAATGAGCTCACTTTTGGTCAATGTTAGCATGGTGTTATTCACCGTCAAAGATGGGGAGAAAATGAGCATTATTCAAGCATAGTAACAGACACAATATTTCTGACACTGGGAATACATTCCATGAGGTCCATAGATGTCCCTAGATACCAAGAACATGCAAATGGTCCTTGTAGAAGTGGAGTAATCTTCAATTTTTTTTTAAACAATATATTTATTGGGTTTTAGTTTGCAAATTACAACATGTATATCAGCAGAGCAGTATTCAGCAAACATTTTCACCCCGTTCTCCCTCCCCTAACCACACAAAATAATAATTAACTTCAAAAACAGGTTCACATAGGAAGGATACAGATTTAAATAATAAAAAATAAAAAATAAACATAAATAAATAATAATACAACCAAAATGTTTTACACATTAAGTAAAGGGTGTTTCTTGTCGTTTTTACACAATAATAAGAGTTGTCCCACAGTACTCCCCCTAATCCTGTTCTTGTTGAAGCAAGTTCCCAACATTCGTATTATGCTTTAAGAAGTACACAAATGGTCCCCAGGCATTATAAAAAATGTTTTGTTTACGTCTAACAATATACACCATCTTTTCCATTGAAGCCATTTCTTTAATCCACATACCAATTCTTGGTCCATCAACATTTTTCCAATTAAGAGCTATTACACGTTTTGCTTGTAATATGCACATATCTATAAATCTAAACTCTTTGCGTTGTAGATGTGGGGTGGTAGGATATAAACCAAGAATAAAAAGCTTGGGATTCAATGGCAACTTCTTTGATAAAATTTGATCGATCAGATCAATAACATCTTGCCAGAAGGTTTTCACTTTCACACATTCCCATATGCAGTGGAACAGTGTCCCCCTTTCCTCACTACACTTAATACAAGTATCTGGAATATTATCATTAAACTTGTGCAATTTAACAGGAGTTATATATGTACGCATCAGCCATTTATATTGTATACGTTTTAGGTTGCTACTGACTGTCTGACTCTGTGCCTCTTTACATTCCACGCTCCATTCTTCTAAAGATATTTCCTCCTCTATGTCTTCGTTCCATTGATTCAGTTTTGATTCAGATGATTCATCTGAACCAGATACAAATAAGTCGTATAGCATTGAAATTAGACCTTTACCATAACAGTGTCTAGTGACTGCTACCTCTAAGATGGAAATGTTCGGTATATCCAATGAATGGTTCTGAGATGATATAAAACTCCTTAGCTGAAGATATTTAAAAAAGTGATGTTTCGGAATATCATATTTTGTAGATATTTCCGCAAAGGACATGAATACTTCATCCTCCTCCCTGTATATGTCTTGCACTTTCCTTAACCCCTTTTCAGCCCATACTTTAAATCCACTATCGTTTTGCCCTGATTTAAAATTGGCATTGCCCCAAATAGGACTGAACCTGGATCGGGACGTATTTATATTCAAATATTTGAGTGTGTAAAATAATGGGGTTAGTAATCTTCCATTTACTTGGGTATGTACTTTTAGGCGAATCTTCTGAAAATATGGCTAGGGCTTAACAGGTTAAATTGGAAAGAACTGTCTGATACTTAATACTGTGCAGCAAACTCACTTTTAAATGATTTGGTGTGAATTGCAACTCACAATACCAACTTCTCTGTAGAGTTTCGTGCAAAAATAATATACATTATTTATGTTGTATTGCTGGAGGATAGATGCAAATGCTTAATTTCCCCTTATGTGCCTTAATTTATGTCTGTGAATAATACATGTTTTGTTTTGTGTGGGCCTGTGTGTGTTATTACTGTTAACTCATTCCCCGCCAACGACGATTATACTCGTTATTGGCCACCAATCGTTGAACGCCAACAACGAGTATACTCGTTATTTGATCGTTATTTCTTTTATTCAATATTTCTATTCATTACAGGCCCACTGACTCAGGGTTAACATTGGGAATCGCATTGAGAATGCCTAGGTGCAATACCGGCCGCATCACGCTAGACGGCGGTATCGAGCACCCTTTCTAACATTGTATCCTGGGCTGTGGGACGGTCCCAGGTCTCAGGTTTAATTTTTCCTTCTCGGGCGAGGCGAACGGTTGTCCCGGTTACATTGAAGCCCATCAAATATGCCCGATCCATATGTTATGGTAGATTATGCCGTCGAGCAAATGGACATTGGATATACCAGATGGCGATCAAACAATTGGAATATTCTTTTTGGATTACTCCCGGCCACAGGTAAGGGCGATTTGACATACATTTTAGCTTGATCCTGCAAGGCTTTTGTACCGATCGGGCTGATAACCGTTTTCAATGTTGTTCAAATAATCAGAAACAACCCCCCCCCTTTCATGCATTCATGCTGGAACATAATACCTATATTGTAGATTTTATTCCGGAACAATAGCGGGTTCAGGCAAGAAACTGCAGCGTCTACAATGGAATCGATACAACACGGGAACGTATAGATGGAAAAATTATCTCTTTTTTGCATCTTGACCGGAAGAAACTCAATGTCAAATGACTATAGTATTTTATCCATGGCTATAATATAGAACAGGGGTCAGCAACCTTTTTGACATGGAGTGCCTGTTTGAAATATAGTTGTAACTAGTGTGCCTCAACAATATTCCATGCATCGTAATTATTTTTTCTCATAATCAGGTATTTTTAATGATAATTTTTACATTATTACATCATTATTGTTATTGTTATTATTAACAATATTATTATGATGGTTGTATCAACCCTAAATCTGAGTTGGGGAGGGGGTGCAATGCAGACAAACAGTTTTGCTTTACTGAGCTCCGTTATCTGGGGGCTGTAGTTGGTCACTTTAAGCTGCACACCGGAGCATCTTTTAATCCAGCTGTTTGCTGTTCTCTGATATTTTCTGACATTTCGTTGATGCGTCGCTCGACACTTCAAGCTGACATGGGGATATATTTTATCCTTGATTTGATTGTCTCTTTGTTTGGCAAGCCTTCAAACAAAACATCTGAGCTACAGAGAAAAGCCTCCTTGATATACTCTATTTACAAAAAAGAACCTGTGGGAGGATTTCAACAAGTTATATTATAATATAAAAAAAAAAAAAAAAAAAAAATGTATTTATTTTTAATGCTGCCCCCTATGCCAATGAAAATGCCCCCGCGTGCAGGGCGGCTACGTGGCGTAGTGGGCAAGGCGCTCGCCAGCGCTCCACATTGCTTTCAGTTTAGCTGGTCGTTCATACTAATACACACACATTGGCCGTATTAGGGGGTGGGAAACTGATGGGTGGGGATCGGGCGTTGTGGACAGCGACTCCTACAGGTCGGTTGGTGCGCCTGCGCAGTAGAATCAGGAAGTGTCGGGGGCAGCGTGAGCCTCCCACGCGTTACTCCTCGCCACTGAGAGATCGAGCTGCGCAGGTGAAAAGATGCGACTGCTGTTACCTCAAGTACCGGAGGGGACTTGTGCTATGTATGACTTAGTCCACATTGCAGCCGGCTTGTGGGAGGCAAGAAACAGCGTTTGTGACAGGGGAGGGTTGAATTGGATGATACGAAATTGGGATGGGAGAAAATATAGAAAAAAAGGGAGAAAAAGTGGATAAAAAAAAAAGAAAATGCCCCCGCGTGCCTATGCAGGCACGCGTGCCTAGGGTTGCCTACCCCTGATATAGAATATAGATTTAGCTCTACAAACAAGGTGACTAACTCCCATCGTTTACAGCTTGACAGTAGCTACCACAGGATAAGGCTAATAGCTGGCAGCCAAGAGTTAATGTATGTGTGTTTGTGTTGATATTAATGTGTGTTGATATTAACTCATTCAGCGCCAGGGGGCGCTGTCTACCTTCTGGCTAGAACGCCATTGCTTTAATCAATGGGGAGACTGTGAAATTTGCGAGTGCATAAAATATATCTTATATTATAGCTATGGGTCTAATAACACCGTCGATTGTCAGTGAGTTGCTTCTGGTCAACATGCAAAAAACAGATTGTTTTTTCATCTGTACATTTCCGTTTTATACCGTTTTGAATATGAGTATAGTTTTGGTGATTCTTAGTAATCCCAGGAAAAGACGAGATAATAGCGTTTTAGTGGAATCCACTCATCACGTTGTAATTTTTTGCCTGATTATCGAATCTTCCTGAAATCAACGCTAGATTATCATTATTATGTCTCCTCGAGCATTATTATTATGTCCCCCCCCCCCCCCCCCCCCCCCACCGCAGCCAACGGTAAAGAGCCACACACGGCACACACAGACAGCTTTGATCGCGGGAGAAAGAAATATCAGATCAACGCAAGATTTGATATAGTGTTCTTACCTTGTCTCTGATGTAATGCAAAAAAAATAATCCAATTATCTGATCGCCATTCCAAATACTGCTTGTGGAGGTCCGTCCCACGTTGTCCGGCATTACATATGAAGGGGGGGGGCCAGCATCGCAGATGTATCGTTGTAAACGCTTGTCCAGCCGCAGTATTTAAACCCCGCCCGCACGACTCAGATCGGTCCAGAAAAGAAACTACAGCATTTCTAATGGAGTGCAATACCGGCTGGAAGGCGTAGGCGGCGGTATTTGCCCTTTTGCGAGCTCAGACCCATTCCCAATGATAATATCAGGCTGGATGGATGAAAAATTTATGGATATAGCTAATAAAAGAAATAACGATTAAAACCTGACTTTTCTCGTGATTGGCGCTGAACGGTTGGCGAGTTAACCCGACATTTCTCGTGACTGGCACAGAATGAGTTAATGTGTGTGTGTTTATATTAATGTGTGTGTTGATATTAATGTGTGCGTGTGTTGATTGTTAAACACTTTAAGTGCCGAAAACGTGTTTAGGCGTCTTTCCTAGCCATGCTAAAGTTGCCGAGGACGCCCTAACTCGTCTTTAATATCAATATTTCAAAAATCTGTGATCGGAATCATATTTCCCCTCTGCAGCCTTCACACACAGTTCTGAGCTCCTCTCAATCCTCTAGCGGTTCAAGAGCGCCATCTGGTGGCCGATCGGCAGAAGCGCCAAACAGGAAGTCATGTGGATGAAGTGGTGATCACCCATATTACTTCCGGGCACTTGCTATAGGTCCCGGGACTCGAGCTCGACACAATACATAGCGATCCGTTGCCAATAACTCGATAAACAACATGATTTGGACTTATATACTATTATACAACCTGGAAATGGACCGGGTATTTCGACATCCCATAATGGAAAACTGTCTACCCCACGCTGATCGCCCAACGGCCCGAGGAGACTGGGGTGAGTTTTAGCGTGTAATATTACCGTGTTCGATACTAACTGATCTAATGAACATATGACCCACATTAGATGAATGGTATAACGCTGCCCACGGAATTATAAACGCCCCCTCGCCCATCCGGTCAACATCAGATGACGTGTAGTAACTTCCAGAAGTACGTTCAGTTGGAATTTTTTATATCGCGCCGATTGCTATCAAACTGTATTTCATCATCAATATAATGCATTTGGGGCTATAAATCATGTTCTGGAGAAAGCTGCAGAAAGAGATGAAAACATACTTATACCTTAGACCATATTTTAGTATGAATATGTGAATGAAAAAGTTTAACGTTGCTACACCATGAACAATACATATAGGACCTTGAATGGGCCCTAATAATGGCAATCTAGAAATAGAATTTAAAAAGTTATATCCCTGCAAAGAAGGGGAACTTCTCCATCTTAAATAGAGCTGGCAACGGATGGTATATCATGAATTTAGCCTTAGGCAATCAAAGTGTTAATGTATGTGTGTGTTTATTAATATATATGTGTGTGTGTGTTTTCCAGACACCGACGTCTGGCGCTGCTGAAGCAGGTGAACATCAGAGACAACTGCTGCACGCTGTGCTGTGACATCATGGCTGACACCGAGCTACGGCCCTGTGGACACGGGTATGTGTGTGTGTGTGTGTGTGTGTATATTTATTAGGGGTGGGAATCGCCAGAGACCTCACGATACAATCGCGATACTTGCGTCACGATACTAAATATATCGTGTTTTTTTTTTTTTTTTTTTTTTTTTTTTTTATTTAATTTATTATCTTTTTCAACTGCAAAGTAAAACTTTGTCAACATGTTTTATCTAATAAAATAAAGTTCAGTCTGTTCATCTCACTTGAATAATTTTTTCTCAAGCAGACAGATGTAAACACTGTAATCTGTGTTGCACGTACCTGACAAACTGAACTGTTTGTATTACAGTCATATTCCAACTTAACTGAATGCACATGTGTGTGTGTGTGGACTTGTACTATTACAGGTATTAAAATGAACAATGCAACTTCCTTATACAAAAAAAATTTATTTAATTTTTATGAATAATTAAATATCGATACTTGGCGATTTCCCCCCCCCCCCCACCCCTAATATTTATATGCATGTGTGCACATGTGCAACAAAAACTATATATTCCCTTTTTAGATTTTGAATAACTTGCATGTTGTTGAGAGGTTCACTAATACATTTTCCAGAACTGATTACTTTATTAACACTTTGATTGCCGTTCACGTAGATCTACGTTTCTGTCGCCCGATCGTTGAGTGCCGGAAACGTAGATCTACGTTTCTGTCACAGTATTTATTTTATGTGTTTTATGTGTATGACTGTGTGCCGTTGGGTTGCAGGAGGGGGGGGGGGGGGGGGGGGGGGTGCGCCGGTCTAAATCACATTGCATGCGTGCATGACAAAGGATAATAGTGATCTAGCGTTGATTTCAGGAAGATCCGATAATCAGGCGAAAAATGTCAACGTGTTTATTGAATTACACAAAAACGCTATGTTTTGACTATGTTCATATTCAAAACGGTATAAAACGGAAATGTACGGAATAGCATAACGGAATAGCCAGAAGCTCAGCCCTCCCCTCCCTTGGTAGGAGTGACAACCTCTGTGTTGTCCTTTTGCAAAGCAGGATCATGTGCAGTAATTTGTGGGTTTGTTTTCCTCTGTGGTAAAACAACTCTTCTAAATACAAGAGACCCAGAGTGGAATTCCCTTTTTTAATTGTATCCGCGATCTGAGAACGTTCATGGTGTCTAGTTTCTCTGTTTTAATGAACTGTCTCTCTCTCTCTCTCTCTCTCTCCATCCTCCCAGTGGTATGTGTATGGAGTGTGCCTTACAGTTAGAGACGTGCCCCCTGTGCCGCCAGGAAATCCAGACTCGCGTCAGACTCATTGCGCATGTCTCCTGACACACTTCCTGCTTCTCCTCCAATCACGGACACGGACGTGGGACCCTACCGGCCTGCCTCTCCTGCGGTCTTCTCTCGCCAGTAATCAAATCGACCAATAGGACTGTGAGGGCGGCGCCAGAACTTTGTGAAGACAACAGAACCCTGGGCCCAGCCACAGGGGAGAGTGATTGAGAGACGGAGATAAGAGCGAGAGAGATAGAGAGACATCGTCAGAGAGAGGAGGAGAGTAAATCAAGGGTTGGATTGCACAACCGTCTCCTCCTCCTCTCCCTCCATTTTCTCTTTTGAATCCTTCCAGGGGGAACTTGTGGAGGAGGCTAAGGAAGTGTCAGCCTCCCCGTGTTTTTTTCCAAGGAAAAGAGAGGAGAGCGGGAGAAGCAAGAAGAGGAACTATTTCATCCATATATATTCAGAACTGACAAATCACCTGCAGTCCACTTCTGGAGCTTTCATCTGTAAGAGAGGAGGAGCCCCACATTTTATTTAAACCCGGTCCAGAAACGATCGATTCCCACTTTCCCAATGCATCTTTTCACATGTTCAGATCTGAAGGGGTTGGATGGGTGAAAGCTCTGAGGGGGGAAGCATGAACACAGCCTACTAACAACTGTAGATCTACAATCCCCAGAGATGACAGATTTCATATTGTACAGTCGTTCTGTATAGGTGTAGGTACAACAATTGGTGAGGCTCTCTCTACGTGGTGTGCTCATTCTCTCAGCTCATATCTGAATGGAGGAAACCTCTCCATCTCACTCTACACGCCAGATGTAACCGACAAGCTGTTTCTCAGGCAGCATCAGCCACCCCCAAAATATATTCTGCCCAGACACATGAAAGGCAGGAGAAAAGAGGAGAATTAGGGGGGGGGGGGATAAAATACTGAGAGCATAGGAATGTGCCTAGTCAATTGATTAGTTGATTTAAATTGATACATTTCCATCTCCCACTCTCAATCGTACACAAGGCTCTCTTTAAATCCTGTGCTTATCAGATATGTGCTTTTTATTTAGTAGGAAATCACTCATTTAGAATGGAGGGGCATGAAAGTGACTAATCAAATAAATTGTTCTTAATCGACTAAGACCTAAACAACTGATTACTTAATGAATGGGTTAAATGGTGTGGTGGTTATAGGTTATTGTTTCAGTGTGGACCAGTGGTCTGGTCTCCCCACAGCTAGTTCTCTCCCTGCTCTCCATCTATCCAATCCTCTCAGATTCAGTGTCTCTACATTCTGCTATATATGTTCCTGTCATCTCCAGTCTGCTGAGATCTTCATGTTATCTGTGATGCTCCCTTTTCAATCTCCATCTCTATATAAAGACCACAGCAGATCGAAAAGCCGCTCATTCACCAATCAACCCTTCTTTTAAGGGGGATGTACAGAGTGTTGCCTGATGCTCAGGCTGAAATGCATTCTGCTTCACTTCATTATTCGACGAATGAATGAATTGCGAAAACAACTCGGCGGTGGGCGGGGCTTGCGGCCAGCGAATCGGGGGACTGTATCCTGGTCCAAGTACAGAGAGAACCTCTGAACGAAACGATGATGTAAAATAATCTTCACCCTGATCTACTACACTCGTTCAACAGCTTAATTAGAACTTTCTCTCTTGACATGTCCACCCAAGACGGACACGACTCGACACCGTATTGGTCTCAGACCAACACTGTAATTGCCAACCGAAGGGCAGCCAGTTAGGAGTGAGCAGCCTGTTTTTTTTTTGGTGTTTTTTTCGGGTCAGATATTCTGCATGTATCTGTAATACTCTAAATACTCTGTATACCTTTAAATCTGGACTTGTGGTGACGACACAGTCGGCGGGTATGCAGTCATTCAGTACAGCAGTTAGATGGACAGTAGGCTTTAGCTACCGGGCTCCTTACAAGTGAAAGTGCTTTAAGTTTGAATCGACCCGTCTCAACCCCCCCCCCTCTTCTCTCAACCCTCCCACCACTATCGTTGCTCGCTCCAAGGGAAATTAACGGTTGTGAATGGAGGATCAAGAAGAGAGGGCGAAGCTTGAGATAGGCGAGTTGAGCAACATGTGAGTTTCTGTTAATTTTTTATGTACCAACAAATCTCTTTCCTGTTGTCTCTCCATTCAGTCTCCTCTCCATGACTCCCTTGCTGTCTTTGTGTCGTCGTCGTCGTCGTCGTCCCCCCCCCATCGCTCGCTCTCTCTCTCTCTCTCCATCTTTCACTGTCCTCTACTTGAATCATCTCTGGGTTGATTGAATAACAGTTTGCAAACAGGTGGGGTCATTAAAGAAAAGCTCATTCAAAAAAAGAAAAATTTACACAAAGAAACCCTCAATCAAATAGACATTTTGAGACGAATGACAACGAATAATTTAAAATGTTCTTTGGTCAAATTGTTATCAAAAGGAAACCTGGAACACTTTGTACTCTGCCAGTTTGCATGGACTGAATGTTTAAAATCATTCAAACATTTCCAGAATGATCTCAGAAGATATCTCTCTGTTTGATTATTTAATCGCCGTTTGCTCCGAGGACCGTGTATATCAAAACGAGAAAAATTTATAAGTTGTCCCTTCTGCTGGAGAGGTTAAAAAGAAGTCTCAGACCAAGTTGTATTTAAACATCTTTAAAGGAACTTTGCCCCAGGGTTCCCAAAGATGTGATTTACGGAAGAATTGTTGTTTTCTGGATTGTGATATTTGTAATAAATGTATGTTCATGTGAACTATGTAGCATTTCTTTTTATATTCCAAAATGACCCAGCTCCATATCCCTCTAAAAAAAGAAGAAAAAAAAATAGGGTCACAGTGACCTCCAGTGGCCAGTAAGCATAAAGACATGACATTACATGTGGGGACAAGGACAGGAGAGAATAATTCATTTAATTTAAGTTAACATATTTGTCATTTAAGAAAATGACAATGACTTTCTACTGATAAGGCATATTCTTTTATTGACCTTGAAAGATGAGGAGAGGGTGTTAGCAATCAAATATTTATTACAGAGTGAATATTCAATATTACAGAGTATTTACACAAACAGCTGAGAGTGGAGAGTTCCAACTTAGCTTTGGTGAAGGCCAAGCAGAAGTCTCCCGATCCGAATCACATTGTCATTTTTATAGTCAGGTGGTTGGTGTTCTGAGCGAATGAGGTGCCTTCCTTCCAAATTAGCATGAAGAAAGGTTCTGGACTTTAAACAATGTCTATATAAGGTAAACAGTTGAAATGACAAGGGTCTAGAATTACATCTGTCTCCTGGTAGTTTCAGACAGCTGGGGTCATGGTGACACATAGGCCTGTTTTAATACCATATCATAATAACACATTTTAATGGTACACACATTTGTAGATATCTTATGGTTCTTACAATAGATAAATGGATTGATTCATAGGTATTATACATTATTCTAGATCCTGACAATGCTCCCTGTCAGTGGTCAGCCAAACCCGTCACCTCATCAGTTCTTGGGGCTGTGTGGCTTTTTACCAACAGCTGCGCTGACCCTTCCGGTAACAAATAGATTGTGACACCTCAGTCAGGCCACAGACATGCTAAAATAACTACAGGCTGAGACCTGATAATAGGAATACATTAATACATGTATCTAGGGACATAAATTGATTGATTTTATCCCACAATCCCCCCTTTCACATCATTAATGATGTGAACAACCTAAAGATATAAAATAAAATGACCAAAACTCTCAGAACACCAACCATAATGATATGAAAAAAACCTCCAACCCTTTGTATGAGCGCGAAAACCCCTGCGACCAGTCGTTACTTTTGCAGGGGAAACTCTTACTCACCATCCCACTGGCCTTAGCGATCGTATTCCTCAGAATACACAAAGGGTGAGACTGCATAAGCAGTAGAACATAAGGCATAAAACTGAACAATAAGAGCATCAATAGTACACAATAAGAGCATCAATAGTACAGTTGTATAACACATCCATAATACAAGGAAATAAACACTGGCTCTATAAATCATCAAGGAAAAGGGAATGGAAAACCGGGGACCCTCATAGTTATGTATTGAAATAAAATACCACCCCCCTTTTGCGTGGTGAATCAAAATATAGCAATGATAATCAATATGAGGAGAACTTTCATTCACTCAAAAATTCCTTTCATTTTACCAGTAGGGCAAGCCTGGGGTGGAAAAATGTTCCGGAGTCTTTATTGACTTCCCATCTGGTTCACTTTCATACTTTTCATACTCACTTTCAATCGATGTAAACCTTTGTATGCAACAGTGATATCTGTTTCCAAATTTAAATGAAAAGGCATAAATAGACTACATCTGCTTACCTATGTACTGATAATATAACGTATATAACTCATATCATAACTGGTTGCGTCAGTTTAATTCATATAACATATCAAACCTTATATCGGATTCCAGGGGCAGAGACATTTTTATAAATGAAATAAATCCTATGATCTCCTACTTGTTATAGTATAGTCTTCTGCTGTTGATAACATATATACTGTATGTAACTCCTGCAATGTAGTTGAGGGTCCAAGGGTTACTGGTGATGAAGGGTCCAAGGGTCACTGGTGATGAATTGTCTATATCAAAAGTGGTCAACATTGTTCTTTTCACAGTCTAGCATGTGTTGTGGCCGCTCTTACTCACACCATACTCCTTTCCCAAGTCTGCAATCTGCGGGAGACAACATATTTTCCCCCTTCATGTATTCTCCGCTGCTTCGTGCTGAATGTATAGCAAGGAGGTCGCTCCGTGTGACACCGGGCTGTGTCCAGGCTGGAGACGTCCACGAGTGAAGAGTAGTCCGCGGTTTGTGTGATCCACGGTGGTGAAGCCTCCCTTGGGTGGGGAGTGGCAGGGGCACAGGCCTCATATCCAGCCTCGGTGATGATCTGATGAGCCTCAGGTGTGTAGGTTGACCAGGTAGATGGCGTGGAGAAGGAGGGACAGGAAGCTGCCCATATAAGGGCGTGGAGACTGCTGCCAGACAGGGGAGAGAGAGAGAGAGAGAGCCTGGCTGTGGCTGTAACATGTATCGGATTCTTCTCCCTCCGGTGAGCCAAATGTTCTAGATGTGTGATGACACTAGCAATGGGGCAACCAAACGTTTCTTGGTCCTTTTCCTCTGGGCAGGTATAGTGGCTCCTCAGCTAATTTGATTATATTCTAGAACCATTCAGGATTGACCTCTGAACTTGTTCATTATTTTGTTGAGTACTAAACCAATCTATAAGTCTAGTAAATATAGTGAAGTAGGAACTATTTTCCATAAAGTCTCCTATTGTGGCATTCTCTGTCTATATATTCTTAATTTTCTAAATTAATCTAATTTAGTATCTGTCCCTGGAATCCCCCCCCCCCTTTAAATTTACCTTAAATTTACTCCCACTGAACACAGTAACCCGAGAATTTAATCTAAACTGCGCGGTAACGGAACAACCATGTCAAATTATTATTGTTAATATTATTCCAATCGTTCTCCTACTTGAACCTATCAATAAACAAATGTAAAAAGGTGCTACAAAGGTTTCTATATTCCTACAATACTCTCCTCACACTCTTTACTTTCAAGCTTCCTCAATTTTTCAAAAGCAGAAGGAACAAAACAAATAAGATACACATTGAAACACTTATTAATGACTCACTTAAAGAAACAAACAGACAGACAAAACGGAGCACAATAAGGTAATTCAGGGTTTACCCCCCTTTCGTGATGACCTTATTATTTAAACCTAAATGAAAGATACTTAAGCTATTTATTCATTCCAAATTATCCCTGTGGTTTTATCTTATTTTAAATGTATTGTCTTTCCAAGCATCGCAATACCGGTCTTAATTAAAATAACTTAATTTTGGCCAAAATTAGGTAATATCAATTATTTTATCTGTCTTCTAATTTGTATCGGAACCAAGTCTTAAGATATGGAATTATAGGACAGGATGATAGGATGCACTTTTTGATTGATTACCCGATCCATGAAAAACCTAAATTCAACTGCAGTATACCTTTTCCCCAAAAGAGAGTGACATCGATCGTGCCATGACTACCAGAATGGTCTAATCTAAAGGAGACCAGGTCCCTGGACACTGGTCAGCTGCTGTTGTCAACCAGCCTTAAACCCAAACACCTATGCTAATGTTGACTTACAGTATTTACCCCCTAATCAGAACCCCTCTTTTACCCTGTTTTAATGAACAATTGGACCAGTATAGTAAGTTAGGATGGGCCAGTATGGGTAGGAGAGTTTTTGATGAACCAGTACAGGTAGGTTAGTTTGGATCTTTTCCGGCCAGAATAGAGGCTAAACACGCCCCTTTAACTTGAATTTGGTTGCCGGCGGCCATCTTTTCACCAGAAAATCCTAGCTCCACTGTAGTCATGAATTTTTGGACTCGTCCAGACAAAACGTCTTGATAATTGTTCCCTTGAAAGGACATTCGTTTTTTGGTAGAAAGAAAATGTTGAATCAAAGCGGTACCGTCTGACAACATAACGCCCATCCCTGACATGGTTTGAACATGCAGGGCAAGAGAGAGAGAGGCAGGACAACAACTGACTACTTCCATTGTAGTCCATCATATTAATACATCTCTTATCAATAGTCCCCCAGAGCTGTAATTCCGTGTCAACCAGGTTGAACACTTCATAATGAGATTTAACTATGCCAAGAATGACAGCATCTAATCAGTACAACAGGAAGCCGTCAATATATAAATTATGATGTAAATCACTTATCCGCAATGCACTACTTACTCACAGTTGATCTAAAAATATACTCAATTACTTTCTGTCACTCAATTGTCAACCACTCATCCATTTATCAATCAGACACCCCATTCATCAAGTCAGCAGTCAATACTCAATCACTCAATCCACCCATCAAAGTTGTGCTTCTATTGGTTGTAACTTAATAGGCCAGGTTACATGATTAATGAATTATATTTTATATGTTAATATCGATTATTGTTCACATTTACATTACATTAAAGCCAAGAGATACTATTATTTACGTCCATCGTCACATTAGTTGGTAGGAATACAAGTTCCAGAATGCCTTGCGTCTATTTGTCTGCTCAGAGCTAGAGAGACACACAGGCGCGAGGATAGTGTATTGGAACTTGACGTTTGGACAATCTATTATTTTTGGGAAGTAGTTATTCTACACGTCTATCTTTTGTCCTTTAAACTTCTATTAATTTCCCAGGCCCTCTTTTAAACAAACACTCACCTTAACACTAACTTTAAGCACTTTAACACTACATTTTATTTATCTATTATTGAAGAGATTTGTACTATATTCATAACCCATTTGCACCTTACCTTAAAGTTTTGTATTGTCTGCATAATTGTACCTCACTGTATTTAGATTTTAAGTCATACTTCAGATTGTATTTTGTATTGTATAGTATACCGTATCTTCTCTAATATTGGACAGGTCTTGTATTTACCTCAGCTGCAAAGAGCACCAGGCCTTTAGAGGCCTATATAAGAGGCAGGCCTTAATTTCATTTATTTAGACTAACATTATTTAAATATTGATTAATGTAATTCACACACTGAAGTTGGAGAGTAGGGAAACCCGTTAATGTGGTCAGAGTGTAGTGGGAACGATAGAGAGAGTCAGTGCTTGACCTGAATTTTCCAAGAGTTTATCTCATTCTGTATCACGGCATGATCATGCAACCTTGTATTGGAAGCCGGCCTATATTTATTTTGTCTGCATTTATCAAAGAGGCCCGTCCTCTCCACTATTAGAGGATTTACGGCATTCCTTTTCTATTCACTGTTTTCTATACTGTAAAAAGCACTCTCTCCGGGGCAAGCATTTTACCGTAAAGTACATGTATTTTATTGTGATAAGTGATAAACAAACAGCCTTAAAAGTCTATTAGATTAACTAAGGGTTATTGAGTTTATTCAGCACCGCATGACTAATGTCCTATTTTGTGTGATTTTATTACTGCACCTTAAGTTTGAGTCAGAATTTTGTATGCATATATAATGACAATAAAGTATAATCTAATCTAATCTGGGGGACCCTGATGTAAACAAGACGAAAGTCTTTCTCTGGTCTGCATCCCCTTAACAATTGTATGTATTGAGCTGTACTGTACTGTACCCATTCTGCAATCTGTTAATAAAGTTTTCAATCAATCAATCAATCTAATGGTGGGACCATAAATGTATTCAAATTGACATTTTGATTGCAGTGTTGAAATAACTTTAAACAATTTTATTCCTAAAACATATGGTTTGGCTTGATTTATGGTGACATAAGATGCTTATGATATAATAATTTACCATTCATATTACATTGGACACAAATATATATTCTAAAGCTGGATTCTAATACAGAAAAGGTATTCATATTATTTCAGTTCTTTATTTTGTCCAGTATAAAAAGAGCTATTATTTTGTTATATAAATAATAATAAGGTTTCATCCATTTGGTTAGGAGAGCTGATGTCCTCCTTTTTAGAACCCACCACTTGCTCCTCACACGTGACTGACCCATTCACTTCACACCCTTGCACGCTGGTTACATTCAGGGCATTCTAAAATCCCCACATGCAGTATTTCGGTGTGCATCTGTCACAGATTTCTAGGAAGTTCTTGATAATGAAAGATTTAGCCACACATCGCTTATCGTAGCGCCGCGGAAAAGGAGGTTATTTAACATTTAAAAGGCCAAATACATTCTTAATTGTAGTTGCGAGAGGCAGTTGTTAGTGTGTGTTATTCTGGTTAGCCGGACCCCGATCCCCTCTCTTAAACTCGGATGATATTTGCGCGAATGGTCCACTCTGATTATGTTTCCACGTATCATATATTGGCGCAGTTAGCCTGCTTGTTTGGCACGGGGGGGGGCAGACGCTGCGGCAGAACACCCCATCCTCCAGACGCGATTAAATATAGTTTAAAAATAAAAAGCGAAATGTGACTTCTGTTTTAGCTAGAGGCGCTGTGGCCTGACGACAGCTGCGTCTGACGTCCACAAATACAACCAAAACACAATAATGGATTTAGCCCCCACCACCACCTCCTGTTGCGAGGGGGGCGATTGGAAAACGACGGAAATAAATGTTTTGAGTGATGGGACCAGCGAAGAAGGAGAACCGTTAGCACAGCCATTCAGATGTGCGCATATTGCTATAATCCTCTCATGTCATTGCACAAACACACAACAGGAACCTTATATAATGTTATTTACGGACTGATTTCCAATGTTTTAGTTATACGGTGTAATTATCTATGGCCGGGACTTTTACTTTGTTAAACCGGAAGCTTGATGTGTGCTCAATTTAGCAAGGCTAAACTCTGGTTTGGCTGCCTTGTGTCAGAGTGGAAGTACGTTTGAAGAATAAAGTGTGACAGCGTGAAAAGTTACGACGGGCACCGGAAGTTATGTTGTTGTTGTATATACGCAAGCGAACAGTTGTGTGGACTCTTAACAAGCGAGTGTTTTGGACATGTATGTACGTTTTGGTACAACCCGGGTGTGATCATTGACTCACACATAACAGAAGTCCATATTAACATTGCTTATACCGATTGTGAAAGGGTGATTTTGAAGAATACAGGGGAGGTGTGAGGTGTCTGAGGTGAGTGACATCTGATACTCCCTGTTATGAGATCGTTTACTTGTGGCGCAAATAACTGCTTTTCCTGCTTACAGTGTATACACTGACTTACTGCACTGAGCCATGCTCAAAATAACTAATAAAACAAGGCTTGATTATGATTAGTGACTATTCAATTAACTAAGGAGCTTTTTTTTTTTTACATTTATTCACGACTAAATTGTTCCCGGGATCTTCTATTCAAACACAGGCAGACAAAAAACAATTTCCACATTTATTCACACTCACCATGCATTCCAGACTCATGAATCTCACTGTCATGCTATAGATGTGTGTTCCTATATGTAATCTGTTTGCACTATAGGCTAGTAAGGGCAATAATGCCCTGTGTGTGTGTGTGTGTGTGTGTGTGTGTGTGTGTGTGTGTGTGTGTGTGTGTGTGTGTGTGTGTGTGTGTGTGTGTGTGTGTGTGTGTGTGTGTGTGTGCTTGCTTGTTAGAAAAGACAACAATTTATGCCAACTTATGCCAATTCGCCAGTCAAGCCTATGCTATTCCCCCCTTTCCCCTGTGTAAATCTTGAAACCTCTGAATGCTTTTGACTTCAATTCTATTAATATTTGATAGAATCAAATACATCAAGAATGTCTATTTCATCCAGTCTTTCTTGTTGAGATTTGTCTCTTAACCCACCCTTCCCTAATCACTGCAATGTAACCTGATCTTGAGAACTCCATGAGTTTTCAAGGCATAGACACTGTTAGGTTTAAAAACCACTGCTTCTGAGCCATTGCTCACACCATCAGAACAACATATAATAATACCTACCCAATTACTCTCTGTTTACACAAGTCATGCAGTTAAGATTATCAAGATTATCAACTAACCTTTTTAATCGACTAAGTTTACTTTGAAGACTAGGATTGTTGGCTGACGCAATTTAGAGACTAATACAGGACTAAGCGAGGCAGATCAATCGCTCGCTCGTAATCTGCTCGTAATTCCAACGCATTCCAGAACAGCAATCCTATTTTTTTGTCTACCTAATAAACTCTGGCCAGGGTTCAAGTCCCTGTATTACAGCCAGGCCCTGAGGGTCTTTGGGTTACCGGTTTACACTGACTATGGTCTCCTCCTACCAGGGTTCTAGTCCCTGTATAGAGCCAGGCCTCCGTGAGGTCTTGGGTTACCGGGTTACACTATGGTCTTTTCCTATAGACCTCTGGAGAGATTTCTTAATTGTACTGCTGCAGGCCTTCGACAGGACTTAAAAATAGAAAATAAGAAAACCCGGGGTTGTAATATTGTCTATTCACTCCTTTGCTGATATGTCCATTTTGCTTAAGCCAATTATAGAAATCACCCCACGGACAGGGCCTCTGACCAACACTCGTAGATTATAATGTACAATAGTTAATCTATGCAGATTTTGAGTTTAAACAGGCTCTGGCTCACCGTTTTTATATGGATCCGTTTCTACGAGTGTTTGCCAGTTGCCTTTCGTCCGTCCTTAACGTCAAGGTCAATCACGTCAGGGTCACCATCTGATAAGGCATATTCTTTTATTGACCTTGAAAGATGAGGAGAGGGTGTTAGCAATCAAATATTTATTACAGAGTGAATATTCAATATTACAGAGTATTTACACAAACAGCTGAGAGTGGAGAGTTCCAACTTAGCTTTGGTGAAGGCCAAGCAGAAGTCTCCCGATCCGAATCACATTGTCATTTTTATAGTCAGGTGGTTGGTGTTCTGAGCGAATGAGGTGCCTTCCTTCCAAATTAGCATGAAGAAAGGTTCTGGACTTTAAACAATGTCTATATAAGGTAAACAGTTGAAATGACAAGGGTCTAGAATTACATCTGTCTCCTGGTAGTTTCAGACAGCTGGGGTCATGGTGACACATAGGCCTGTTTTAATACCATATCATAATAACACATTTTAATGGTACACACATTTGTAGATATCTTATGGTTCTTACAATAGATAAATGGATTGATTCATAGGTATTATACATTATTCTAGATCCTGACAATGCTCCCTGTCAGTGGTCAGCCAAACCCGTCACCTCATCAGTTCTTGGGGCTGTGTGGCTTTTTACCAACAGCTGCGCTGACCCTTCCGGTAACAAATAGATTGTGACACCTCAGTCAGGCCACAGACATGCTAAAATAACTACAGGCTGAGACCTGATAATAGGAATACATTAATACATGTATCTAGGGACATAAATTGATTGATTTTATCCCACACTACCATTTTAATGTAGCAGTTTTACAATCAACTGATCATTTCCCTGCTTATACCATGACAGACATATTTTTGTGTGACTAAATTAACATTAATTTGTCAGTCGGGTAGTTTTTAAATTGTATGACTGTATGACAGCATGAAGTCAGGACATCTCCCTCAACTTTGATACCTGTCATGTATCCCAGAGCTCCACCATAAAAAACCTCGGAGTCATTTTTGATTCCTCCCTCATTTAATGCACATATAAAAAATGTCACCAAAATTGCATTCTTCCATCTTCGTAATATCGCAAAAATACGCCCCATTTTAACTCTGGCTGATGCTGAAACCCTGATTCATGCTTTTGTCTCATCACGTCTGGACTACTGTAATGCACTTTTTTCAGGCCTACCTAATTCAAGCATCAAAAATCTTCAACTCGTGCAAAATGCGGCTGCACGGATACTAACTAGAACTAGAAAATTTGATCACATCACACCAGTTTTGTCCGCCCTACATTGGCTTCCTATCCAAGCCCGCTCTGACTTTAAAGTGCTACTCCTCACCTACAAAATTTTAAATGGGCTTGCACCGCTCTATCTATCCGATCTCATCTCCCGATACTCGCCCGCTCGTGCTCTGCGCTCACAAAATGCGGGGCTTCTATCGACCCCTAGGGTTAAAAAGAAATCCGCCGGCCACAGAGCCTTTGTCTACCGCGCTCCCTACCTGTGGAACAAATTACCTGCCGTCATCAGGGGCGCCTGCTCTGTCGAAGCTTTTAAATCCCTGCTTAAGACTCATCTTTTCTCTCTCTCCTTCAACCTACCTTGATCTCACCTGGTCGGGGACTGACCTTTAGATTAATCTGTGTAGTTTAGTTATGGTACAGGGTACTACATGGTACCACTGGGTAGTCTACTATAGGGTAGTTTAGTTAGGGTACAGGGTACTACATGGTACCACAGAGTACTACATGGTACTGCATGGCATTACAGGGTACTACATGGCTTACATAGCTCTACATGGCACTACATGGAACTACATGGCACTACGGGGTACTACATGGTACCACAAGGCACCACAGGGTACTACATGGCACTACAGGGTACTACAGGATACTATGGGGTACTACATGGCACTATGGGGTACTATAGGGTACTACATGGCACTACGGGGTACTACATGGCACTACAGGGTACTACATGTCTGCTCCTTTGCAGCACCACAAACATGGGAACTCTCTAACTCTTCCCCCCCCCCCCCCTCCCTCCCCCTTCTCTCTGAGTACCCGTCTCCTGGCGCTGACCAAGGTGATGGATGCCTCAGGGTCTTGGCCAAGCTTGTAGTGACTGCTCTACATGCACCTCCGAGGCCTTGGATCAGTTATTCTCCGCCGTCTGTCCGTGGTCCTGTCAACTGATTAACAGACTGTTAACAGATTAACAGTCAACGCGGTTTCATTGCTGGGTTAAGTACTTCTATTCTATTCACATAATACGCTTACTTCATATATCTACTCCATTCACATATATGCCTACCACTTGTATCTATTGCTATGTCCGCCTACTACAATCTCATGAGCTGTCTAACGCCTGTCCCGTCTCCCTGTCTTCCTATGACTTGCTGTCCTGGAGTGTTGACCGGAGTGTTGGACGTCCCGTGACGAAGGCCGGGAGATTGCGACCCCCTCTGCGTGCCCTCCTGTCTCCGGAGGTCTCGTAGTGGTGACCGGAGTGCCGGATGTCCCGCGATGATGTCGGGGAGTTCGCGACCCTCTCTGCGCCACCCCCTATCTCCCTGTCTCCGGCTGTCCCTGAGCAACGACCGGAGTGTTGAATGTCCCGTGACTAAGACGGGGAGGACGTGACCCTCTTTGCGCCGCCCCTGTGCCTCAAATAGATCCGCTATCAACTCTATCTTTAATCTTTCAAAATGTTCAGTTGCTATCGCTATTAGCTCTATCTTTAATTTTTCAAAATGTACAGTTGCTATTGCATGCACTCATCTGTGTTTCACCACACACATGAGTGCATGCTTACCAACTGTCCGTCTGCAACACTACTATCACCAACATCTAAGAAGGGAGATCCCCCCTTGAATGGCCCTTCTAAGGTTTCTCTCCTCCACACTGCCTGTGGAGCTTTTTTCCCTATTGTTAGGTTTTAGTGAGTTTTTCCTTACCTTCGCGTGGGGTATGTCTGGGAGTGCTTGCATTCTTTCATTTATTTGCATTCATCTAAAAAATGTTTGGACCCTATGGTGTTCTTGTTCTGTTCTTGACTTATTGTTATGTTGTCTTCTTGACTTGTTTAAAGAAGACCTGTACGGCCCATGGGGACATTAACGTGTGTTGTCGGGCCCTATAAATAAATTTGATTTGATTTGAAATAAATTTGATTTAAGTGCGTTATGAAGTGTTAGAAAGACTCTCCAACAGCCTGTGTTTTGCTAATAGCTGTTTGGTCAGAAACATTCCTGTTCCTGTTCATCTTGGAGCCTTGTTGAATGACCTGGTTCAAATACAGTTGTCTCGAGGCCAAATTAAACCACATGCACACGTTAAAGTTATCAAGTTTTGTTTTATTTGTCACATATAAGGTACATGTACTGTACATTACAGTGCAATGCTTGGTTCTGTATGAGCCTCCTGAGATTGTGCTTCATACAGTAAAAAAAAATAATAATAAAGACCAAACGCTACAAAATATGCAATATACAAAACTAAAGTACAAAATGCAAAAATGAGGTAGAGATGTAGTGCAAGTCTTTTAGAAATAAATTTATAAAATGGGTCTAAAAAAGTGTCTAGATTGAATGTTAACACTTTAATCGCCATGGGTTAAATTCATAATTTACCATCCCTCGCCAGCTCTATTTGTCTATGGAGAAGTTCCCCTTCTTTGCAGGGCTATAACTTTTTAAATTCTATTGCTACATTGCCATTATTATGGCCCATTCAATGTCCTATATGTATTGTTCAGGGTGTAGCAACGTTAAACTTTTTCATTCACATATTCATACTAAAATATGGTCTAAGTATAAGTATGTTTTTATCGTTTTCTGCAGCTTTCTTCAGAACGTGATTTATAGCCCTAAATGCATTATATTGATGATCAAATACAGTTTGGTAGGAATCTGTGCGAGATGAAAAATTTCAACTGGACGTACTTCTAGAATGATCTACGTATGATCTGATGATGACCGGATGGGCGGGGGATCGTTTATAATTCCGTGGGCAGCGTTAGATGATTCATCCAGAGTGGGTCATATGTTCATCATAGCAGTTTATATGGAATACGTTAGAAAATAACGCTGAATCTTACCGTATGTTCCTCGCGCCGTTGGACGATCAGCGTGGAGTAGACCGTTTTCGATTATGGGATGTTGATCCTGATGAACCATTTCCAGGTTGTATAATACTATATACGTCCAAATAACGTTGTTTATTGAGTTAGGGCGAGCGATTGATCATCCAGTTTGTTGAGATGGAGTCCGGCTACCGATCGCGAGTGCCCGGAGCACATATGGATGAGCACTTCCTGTTTGGCGCGCCCCTCCCTCTCCACCAGATGGCGCTCTCGAACCGTTAGACAGTTGAGTGGAGCTCACCAGTACATCTCAGGGCTCCGGAAAGGAAATATGATTTCGATGACAGATTTTTGAAATATTGACATCAAATACGAGTTACGGTGTCTTCGGCAGAATGAGCATGGCTAGGAATGATGTCTTAACTCGTCCCCGGCGATCATAGTGTTAAAGGTGAGTGTGTGGATGGGTTAGTGTTGCATGGAGTCATTGAGCATTTTAGAAGCAGAAACCGACTGATGGCCTGCGGATAGAAGCTCCTTTTGAGTACTGGCCATGAGACTCTGTAGTGCTTGCCTGACTGCAGCAGTGTAAAGAGGCAGTAGTTTGGGTTGACTATTCTCTTAGCCTTGGCCCTGCAACGTCTGGTGTAAATGTCCTGGAGTGTCTCAAACCCTGCCCCTTTTCTTGATCCTCCAATCACAGCTGTCGCTTTGTTTGTGCGAGGAAGTCAGAGGTAAGCGACAGCTGTGATTGGAGGATCAAGAAAAGAGGGCAGGGTTTTGAGACAGGTCCAGTGCGTTCGGCTGATTGAGCCACTCTGCAGTCTGCTGCGGTCATATGCGGTGCTATTCCCAAACCAGGAGGTGATGTTACAGTCAGTCAGTCAGGATGCTCTCTATTGTGCACGAGTAGAAGTTCTTTAAGATCTCTCTATGAATTGAAAATGGGGGACCCTGATGTAAACAAGACAAACATCTTTCTCTGGTCTGCATCCCCTTGTGTATTGAGCCGTACTGTATTGTACCCATTCTGCAATCTGTTATAAATAAAGTTTTCATTCATTCAAGATCTTCTGACTCACCTTGAACTTCCTAAGGAAGTAGAGGCGCTGCCGTGCCTGCTTCACTACACTGTATGTGTGTGGTCTATGTCAAGTCCTGTAGTAGAATAGTTTTAGCTACTAGTATACTGGTATCCTACTAAAGGGCTGTTAAAGTGGAGACCGTCATTAGTGTTTTGACAGGTTTCATATCGAGACTGCGAGGAGACCTGTAGAGTGTCCAATATAGTCTGAAAATGGCACTTTGAGTGTAATATATGTGGCTTTGAGGGCTAGTTTGTACTACACAGCTTTTGCTTCGATGATACTTGGTTGTTGAATGAGATGTCTTCACGTGTTAGGTTTGACATAGGTTTCATGCAACACACTTTGACTTATGCAGTCAGTCTCCAATGTATTGTGTGCATGGCTACTAGACAGTCTAATCCAGGGGTCAGCAACCTTTTTGACATGGAGTGCCTGTTTGAAATATAGTTGTAACTAGTGTGCCTCAACAATATTCCATGCATCGTACATTTATTGTCTCATAATCAGGTCTTTTTAATGATAATTTTTACATTATTACATCAATATTGTTATTATTAACAATATTATTATGATAGGGCTGGGCGATATGGCCTAAATATGATAGCACGATATTTTCTGACCTTTCGGCGATACACGATACGCATCACGATGTTTTTCTTTTTTTCCCCAAACAATTCATTATGAGGCTTACCAAGACAGTATTTGAGTTTGCAAGCTAACATTAAAGACAAAATAAAATACCCATGCATTTAGCATTTTTATATATTAGATTTAGATTATTGGATTATTAGATTATATATTGCATATATTTAGCAATGAGATATTATATGATTTAGAATCAGATATGAAATATGATGAATTGAAAATGGGGGACCCTGATGTAAACAAGACGAAAGTCTTTCTCTGGTCTGCATCCTCCAGTCCACTGTTGACTGTTGTTGTATTGAGCTGTACTGTATTGTACCCATGCTGCAATCTGTTAATAACGTTTTCATTCATTCAGACCGCAAACAGAATCATTTTGATTGACTGTCGCGTCTGCCAATTACGTCACACCGCTAGCACCCGCCCTGCTGTTCTTAGCACCAATCGGCAAGCGCGTATTCATTTTTTACTTCCGCCATTGGAGAGCTCAATGACAACAACAATGGCAGCGGTAGCTCGCCGCGGCCGACGTTTAGCTTTTAGCTCCGCAGAATGACTAAACGACTGGAGGCATAATGATTTTACTGCAACGGATGTTATAATAAAAGCCTTTCCATACATCTGTCTGATTGAAAACTTTATTAACAGACCGCAGAATGGGCACAACTGAGTCAGCACGGGCTGAGATATGAACGACTAATGCTTGCTATATCTAGGTCGACCTCGGACGTTGCTATGTAAATACGCTGATGTTATTGAAAGTGTAACTATATAACGTTAATGCCACAAAACGAATGCCTTTGTTATCATAAGTAGTAACTTTTGATGCAGTAGTGTGTGTGTGGGGCGGCGCTGTTCAAAAGTGTCAACGTGTGGACCAGATTGACGCGACACAAGCCTCTTGGGCAAAACATCACGATATCCACGATACGTTTAAAAAGTGTATCGTTAATGAACTGTACCCGATATTTATATAATATCGTCATATCGCCCAGCCCTAGCGGTATCTTCCCAATTGAGCTCAGAGAGAGTCTGCAACACTAACCTGAGGCTCGATTGATGAAATATGAAAATATGAATTGAAATCGCCAAAAAAAAAAAAATACGACAAACAAATGCTATATAGCGTTGGCGGCACTCAACGGTCGGCATGAACTAACGACAAAACGTGTTGCTGGCACTCAAAGTGTTAATGATTGCTATGATTCACGCTCTTTCAAGGCAGCCCATCAACAAAAGGTAATACAAAATAGGTTGTTACAGTTTGTAGAGATATGCCTTCAATGCAAAATGCCCTTCTCAGGGAGAGTAGCTTGAACCACTAGTGTAATCAGTAAACAAACTGTAATCTCATTCGCCAGTGGGGTTAGTTTATTTTTAGAAATACAGCGGCAATGCTGCCACCTAGTGGCAAGACATTAAATGGCAAGTTGTTAAAATATATAATCAAATCGACAGCCATGTAAAATATTGCATTATTACAGAGATAACAGACAGACAAATTTAAAAACTGTATCAAAATGGGACTCCTTAAAAATGTGTCTTCTCATATAAACCCGCCCCTACCTGAACCCTAACGTTAAACTCATTGGACCTCTCGCCCGTCTTAAACCACCCATTGGACGCGGTACATGAGATACCAAGCTTTTAGTGAATCCTGTATCAAAATATGCAAGATCAAGTGATATTGATCTTCTACAGTGCATGTAGAAGATCAGTGCAATGAAACCTATCGATGGCATCGATCCTATCGGATTCTTTTTTAGAAAGTGTTGTTTTCGTGTTTTTTCTTGCAGAATGCTATTCTTTAACTCATTGACTGCCGGGGATTAGCCATGGCCCTGTGGTCGCATTGCCACGCTTTAAAAGATAGGACTGAGTAACCTTGTTTGTAGAGCTATAACTATATTCTATATTATAGCTATGGATACAATACTAGTATGGCCCATTTGACATCACCCATCTATCGTTCAATATGTGAAAAATAATGAATTTTTCCATCCATACGTTCCCGTGTTATACCGTGGTGAATATAAGTATGGTTTTAGAGCGGTCTAGGTTTAGGGTAATTCATGAAATGCTGAGATAAAGCCCTATACGTCGATTCCACTATAGACATTGCCATTTCTTGCCTGTATACGCTATTCTCCTGAAATCAAATCTATATCATAGGTATTATGTCCCATCATGAATGCATGAAAGGGGGGGGGGGGGTCGTTTCTGATTATTTGATTGTCAGTAATGGCATTCGCATTGAACACTAAAAACGCTTATCAGCCCGATCGGTGTAAAAGCATTGCAGGATCAAGCTAAAATTGACGTCAGATCATTCTTACCCGTGATCGGGAGTATTCCAAAAATAATATTCCAATTGTTTGATCGCCATCTGGTATATCCAATGTCCATTTGGCCCACGGCATAATCCACCACAACTAGGGATGCTCGATATTGGCTTTTTTACCGATACCGATATACCGATATTGTCCAACTCTTAATTTCCGATACCGATATCAACCGATATATGCAGGGTTCCCCCCCCCCCCCCAGGTAATTAACATTACATATCTCTTGTTGTGGAATTAACACAACATTATGCATACTTTTGACAATAAATAAAATCAGAATTTGTTCTTACTTGCTTGCCTGGGTAAATAAAGGTTATAGAAATGTTAAAAAAAATTTAATAAATTGAAAACCGATAGATATTTTCCGATATCACATTTTAATGCCGATATCGGCCAATAATATCGGTAGGCCGATAATATCGGACATCCCTAACCACAACATATGGATTGGGGTTATTTGACACGCTTCGATGGAACCAGCAGAACGGCTGCCCTCGCCCGACAAGGAAACATGAAACCGGAGACGTTTGGCCGTCCCACAGAGAAAGATACAAGGGTATAAAGGGTGCTCGATAGCTTGATGCGGCGGTATTGCACTTTTACATTCTCAGGCTGATTCCCCATGTTAACCCCGAGTCCGTGTGCCTGTAATGAATAGAAATGTTGAATAAAAGAAATAATGATCAAATAACGAGTACCGTACTTTTCGGACTATAAGCCGCGGCTTTTTTCCCCATTTTTCAACCCTGCTGCTTATATAACGGTGCGGCTTATATGTGGACAAACCCGAAAATCTAAATATTGCTTTTTTTACTGCATTGAAATGTTATTTATCTGTTCCCTTATTTGCTAAACTTAATACAACTTGTAAATGAGTTAATGTTATTTGTCCGACAGTATTGTGTCCCAATGGGAGTCATTCTCTGTAGAGGTGGGAACTTAAAGCTCAATATAAGAACGGCCATGCACCACCACTCACAGAATCGAGAAAGAGCAATCAATCTGTCAATCCTTTCCGTGTCCGGGCCGGGTGAGGTTTCCCGTGTTGAGTCAAATTAAGCCGCAGGCTCCACTCCTTACATATGGTAATTAAACATTAAAACACATGCGGCTTATAGTCCAGTGCGGCTTATATATGTACACATCATTCAATTTAGCTGCTGCGGCTTATAGTCAGGTGCGGCTTATAGTGCGAAAAGTACGGTATACTCGTTGTTGGTGTTCAACGATTAGCGCCCAATAATGAGTATACTCGTCGTTGGCAGTGAATGAGTTAAGGATACCCAATACAATACAGTACACTGTTTTTGGACTATTACTATATTATGTGTTAATAATTAGGGCTGCAACTAATGACTAATTTGGTAGTCGACTAATCTGCCGATTATTTTTTCGATTAGTCGACTAATCGAAAACCAATGTAAACAACAACAACATTTTTTTTTAATTTTTTTTTAATTACCTATCTTTGTGAAAGTGGCTTCTCAGCTCTGGTCCAGCTGAAGACAGAGCAGAGGAACAGATTGGACATTGAGCATGACCTCAGAGTTGCTTGTCTACCATCACCCCAGACTGAGACTCTTGTCAGGACCAAACAACAACATCATAACATGATGATCCCATAGCAAATTAAAATAATGACTCATGAAACATTTGAATTTGGATCTTTAAGCCACTTTAAATGAAAATGTATTTGAAGAACAATACAGCAATCACTCATAACAAGATAAATAAATTAAATAATACAAATTAAAGTGGAAGTGTACTTTAAATAACTTTTGTTTGCTGTGTGTGAGAGGAGTCCGTGTGTGTGTGTATGTGTGTGTGTCTTACTCTGATCGCTGTGTGAGTGAGAGGAGTGTGTGTACTGTGTAATTTGTGTGTGTCTTACTCTGATCGCTGTGTGAGTGAGAGGTGTGTACTGTGTAATTTGTGTATGTGTGTGTGTCTTACTCTGATCGCTGTGTGTGAGTGAGAGGAGTGTGAATGTGTGTGTGTCTTACTCTGATCGCTGTGTGTGAGAGAGAGGAGTGTGAATGTGTGTGTGTCTTACTCTGATCGCTGTGTGTGAGTGAGAGGAGTGTGTATGTGTGTGTGTCTTACTTTGATCGCTGTGTGTGAGTGAGAGGAGTGTGTATGTGTGTGTCTTACTCTGATCGCTGTGTGTGAGTGAGAGGAGTGCGTGTGTAATGTATTGTGTGTCTAGTCTGATCATCTCCTGCAGGGGAACAATGTTTTCAATGTCCAAAATTTGCTATGGGATCATCATGTTATGATGTTGTCTGGAACCCTGAGAAGCCACTCTCACAAAGATAGGTAGTGCACAAAAAAAAAAAAAAAAAAAAAAAATTAAATAAATATTTTTTTTTTTTTTTTTATGACTAATCGACGCAACAATTTCTCGTCGACGATTTTTTATAATCGACGTCGTCGATTATGTCGACTAATCGTTGCAGCCCTATTAATAATACTATTAGTGCAGATACGAGGTTTCTCCCCAAAAAAAAATGTCCATGCAGATCAGAGGTGTTGTTCTTTGGCCATCATCATGGAGTTTCTCTATTGTAAACAGCATAATACACTTATATGCTTCTGACTCTGTCGAACTCATGGGCGATCTTCAGCGCTGTGCCGTTGAGTCCCACAGACTGCATGTTGGTAATGATGGTTACCACTACCCCCCGCGGGGAGGCGGGACTCTGTCCTCGGGCCTGAGGGGTCTCATCGCTGGGCAACACCAGGAGAACGCTGCTCGCCCCTACGGCGCCCCCTGTGTGTGAGACATAGTGCCTGCGTCTCCTGCACTGGCCGTACTTGTGCAGCTTCTCCACCACCAGCCAGCCCTGGGCGTACAGTCCGTCCTTGTCCCAGCTGGCCTCCGTCCGGTCCGCCGGGGCCCACAGATCCCGGGCAGTTTGGGGTCTGAGGAAGCCGGGCAGCAGGCCTGCGGTGTCTGTCAGGTGGGCCAGCTGGTAGCTGTAGAGTAGGGCGTTGCCGAACAGCAGCAGGTCTCCCACCGTGGAAAGAAATCCACCTCCGGCCCACTTGTAGGAGTTGTCCACGTACGGGCAGTTCACAACGCGCCCCCTCTTGTTGAGATGGTAAGACCTGAGAGACGCACAATCTGTATTTAAAATGCAGGCTACTCAAAGAAAAAAATTGTTTCTGCACTATTCCTTTCTATTCTAATTAAATTGACCTGTCCCAAGCCCTGCTATAAACAGCTGGTGGGGGTGTGGGGAGACATTGGGGTCTCTGGTCACATGACCTTCTATAGCGACTTGCAGTAGGAGGGGCAAGATGAACAGCCTGTTTATAAAACTTAAAGCTGAGACAGAACTTGGAGGACGACCAGACCAGACCAGGACATATTGGGTGAAACTAACCTCTCTTCTGTTTCCCGTTGTGTTTAGGCTGCTTTAACAGTTGAGTTGGGTATCAATTAATTCAGTCTCTTCAATCACTGATTTGTTGTTTAGCATGTCATAAAGTCATGGCCTTATTATAGTAAAATGTTCATAAAATATGAAGTGATTACATTTGAATACGATCAAGAGGAAAGTAGTTTGTGCATCTATTTTATACGCATCACCTGCCCTTTTTTCTTAATCCTCCAATCACAACCGTTGTTTTTGAGGCCAATAGAATGCTATAGATCTGAGCGGAGCTCGGCCACTGGTTACCTAGAGCGGTGATAAATGATGGGGTCATTCTCGTCTGGCACCGTGTTGAGCATGCCCAGTTCCCGGAACATGTTCATCATGTGATCCAGGAAGCGCTGGCCGGCAGCTCGTTCCAGAACAGCGCTGAGCAGGGTGAAGGCGTGGGTGGAGTACAGGAAGGTGGTGCCTGCAAATGATGAAAGACGAGTCCCATTATGACATAAGACACAATCATAGGAAATAGAGATGGGCATTGATTTTCAAATAATTTTCATTAAATTATAAAAAAAATCAAATAGTTTATGTCTAATTAGTCCCGCCACAGTTGTATATATGTAATTTGTCAAGTAACTGGTCAAGTATATTATTATACTTATTGTTATGTGTCTTGTAAGCCCATATGGGCTGGGCATACACCTATATGTAAGACACGAAAATAAAAAACATCAAATCAAATCAAATCATGTATAATGAACAAAAAAAAGAAAAGTAATTAAAAAGATTTTTTTTTTTTTTTAATATAAAGTTTGCCAATAGGGATGTATCAGTAGTATTGGCAGTGGTAGTAGTCGTAATAGTAATCCACTATTTTTTTATTTTCTAAAAAATAAACCAGTTCAACACAGGTAACCACTTTTGCTTCATTTCTTTGATGGCTCAAATGTATGCTCTAGTCCAGTGGTTGGCATGAGCGGGTCGGAGGTTCACCCCCCATAGTCTCTGAAAATCCTGTGGGAAACACTGATATCATGTTAACTGACGTACCTCAACTAGCAAGCAAGTTTGTTCCTCACCAGGTTTGAAAACAAGAGGGTCGTCCTTGAATAAGTCCAAGGCCTGGATGACGCTCTCAAAGCTGTCTTTCAGGTAGTATTCCTCCTGCTCAAACTCCTTTTTCCTCAGAGGTTGCTTGGCATCCTTCCCCTTGGCATTGTCATCTTCCGTCTTGGCCGCCTTCTCTTTACTCTCAGTCACGCTCTTCTCCTCTTTCGCCACCGGCTTCAAGGGCCGCCTGGCTTTCTCCCTGTCCTCCCTCACCTTCTTACCGTCTTTCTCATAATGTCGTAGGCCACTCAGGTGGGAGAGAATCATACGAGGGGTTATTGTGACCTGAAAGACAGGCATGGAGAACATAACGTGCATTGAGATCTCGGTGAGCTCCGCAAAAGAGGAAGATAGATGGGATAATTGTGCAAGATGTACAGTACACTATGGATTACGTTCACATAGTGAACGTAATTTCACTACTGCTTGAACTGCTGCGGTCAGGCAAGCGATACCGGAGTCTCAAGGCGAGCACAGAAAGACTCAGAAGAAGCTTCTATCCCCAGGCCATCAGGCTGCTAAACGAACAATGAACACTACACAACAACAACCACCAAACGCACATAGCACACACATCCACACGCACACACTCACTTTAAACAAACGCACTGTAGCACCCACTCCACACACTTTATAGCACACACCCACTTTAAACAAACACACTGTAGCACCCACTCCCCACACTTTATATTTATTGATGAAGGATTGCACTACAACTCGTACACCTTACTGTAAATTGTACCTAAATTGTACCTCATCCCATTTCTGCTTTGCACTATATAGTACTGTACATTAGTACACTGCATAGTATTGTATATTATATGGTAACTCAGAACATTGTACATATGTCTATACCGAACACTGTGACCTCATTTTCTTCTTCTAAATTACATGCTATACTATGTTATTTGATACTATCTTGTCTTAGCACAGTCTCTGGAGCGTAACAGTAAGAAGCATTTTGTATGAAAGTATTCTGTACTTCTGTATGACAACTATTAAAGAAACTTGAACTTGAAACACTTCAAGCCTTAATGCTCAATTCTGATTTATTGCTCAGAGCCAATATCAGATTGCAGTGTGAACTGGTCACACTCCTGAACTGACCTGCATGTTCAAATGAACAATAATGATGATGGACATGAACATGGAGGACACTGAAGTCACCATTTATGGTTTAATTTACAAGTTGAATGCAGTAGAGGCCAGCTAATTAAAACAAATCAGACCTGTATCTGATTTAAGACCACATATGAAAGTGGCCAAAATCTGAATAAAAAAAGATCAGATTCCATGTGATTTGTACCGTTCACAAAAAAACAGATCCGAGTCACATATGAGCAAAATAATAATCCGATTTGGGCCACATTTGCCTACAGTGTGAACATAGCCTATGACTGTATGGTTGTTATGATGCTGATGACATACATCTTCTCCATCAAACTGCTTTTTGGGGAACTCTGGAACATATTTCTGGACCGCTACATCAAGGTCTAGTTTCCCCTCCTCACACAGGCGTGCAGCAGCTGCGGTTGTGAGCGGCTTACTGATACTGGCGATACGCATCACTGTGTGTGGAGTGCAGGGCACGCGGTTCTCCAAATCAGCATAGCCAAGCCCTGTAACACATTAATAAGAATAATATTATGAAGGCATACATTCAACATTTGAAGATACACACCTCTTCAAACAATAGAAAAAACTACAAAAAAAAACGAAAAAGAAGACAAACCTGTACTATTATGTACCTTACTTCTATGCTACTATACTTATACTACTACCTATCATGATAATTATGTCTATACTACTATGCACTCAGAGTGTAACACTCAAGTTCAACATTATTTGACGAACAATGCCACTGACTGCCAGAGATATTCATGTACCCCTCCTGGTGACTTGTTTTTCACAATTTGTAAGTCGCTTTGGATAAGAGTGTCAGCTAAATGACTAAATGTAAATGCAAGATGTTTTCAAACTAAACTATGTCATGGCTGACCAGGCAGACAGACACACACCTTCACACCAGACTTGACAGCCATCCACAGAAACAGCTACCACTAGCCCCGGGGCTCCAACCTCATCCTGACAACAGAAGAAAGACATCTGTGAAAACTGAGCCGATAATGAAACCTTGCAGAGGGTGTGAATATTATTAAAAAAAAACAACAGAAAAACTATGTATACCTTTGTGCCTACCTTTATCCGCACAGCAAGATCTCTGCTAACTTTAATGGCAGCAGCATATCGTTCAGTCCGGTTTTCATCCGTTATTTTATCATCGCATGTATAACTGTGAGCTACATCAGTATGATACTTCAGTGCTAAAGCTAAAACTATCCCGGCGCCGATTCCGTAAATCCAAAACATGGATTTGGAATGATAGTTGAAAGCTGAGTAACCTGTATTTCTGACATACTGTCTCTGCTGCTGGAACAAAACAAACGTCCATTGTTGCTTGGCTCGCGCTCCAGCTCGCGGTGTCAACAAAGACGCACTACGCACGTGCGTAGGCACGGGCAGCTTTGGACAATATTTATTACACTTGGCACATAACCGGATTGGTAATAATAATAACCGTGACATTGTCAACAAACGTTGCTCTTTTGCTACCTAAAAATATCTCACGCCAAATAGCCTCTTTCCTGGCAGACAGAAAACTGCCCGTCGATAACAAGTGACTTCCTGTGAGCGTTCCTGTCCCAGAGTCAGACAAAACTAAGCAATTCATAATTCAGACGGACAGACTAATCTATAGTTTACATTTGTATGTGGCAATAAATCTCATTCTGATTCTGAATACATAGTCCAAAATGGTATCCCCATTTAGACACTGGCAGGGAATTCATCCCAAGTATACGGACTAGTATAACGCCTTTATTTTGAAAAACGTCGGCCCGGAAGTTGTATTCTTATTCCTGCTGGCTTGTAAAGTTGCGGGTCGGAAGAAGAAGAAGAAGAAGAAGAAGAAGAAGAAGAAGAAGAAGAAGAAGAAGAAGAAGAAGAAGAAGAAACCCGGCTGTCACTCATTTCATTCAACAAAAAGGTACGTTATGTTTCAACGTCTCGTGCCACTTTTCGTGCACGGGCACGCGGACAGTGTATGATGAAGGCTGGCCAAGGTTTACAATCAGAATGTTTGTAGCTCCATTTCGGCTCCACCACAATTAGCTAACGTTAGCTTGCTAACGCTGCCCGGGAAATGTTAGCTAACTGCAAACCTGTTCGTTTGTTAAGTGGATTAGTAGTGGTGCCAGTTTACTAGTTGCCAGCTAGATTGGTCTAACGTTAAGTTAGTTTGACCAAAGTGACGGCACGTAACGTTAAAAAAGCAGTGACGTTAGCTCGCAGTGCTAACCAGTGCCAGCTACGTTGATTGGTAACATTAATAACCACTGATGATCATACGAGGAGATGCGCCCAGTCGAAATAATATTAAAGTTACTTTCAGACTCTTTCGTTTAACCTTTAACCCCCTGATGCATAACATGGGTCAAAACCTGACAAAGTTACCCGAGCGAATTATTTAGCTTGTGTACATTCTGCATTCCCTTAACAATTGTGTGTATTGAGCCGTACTGTATTGTACCCATTCTGCAATCTGTTAAATAAAGTTCATTCATTCATTCATTCATTCAGCTATCAAATAATATTGAACATTAACAGGTTAATCTTTGACCCATGTTGTTGTGCATCAAATGGTTTCTAAATGTGTGCATCGGAGGATTTAATCTAGAGATCCTCCCACATGTATTTCTAAGCGTCCCTCTCTCTCTCTCTCTCTCTCTCTCTCTCTCTCCTCCCAGGCAGCAGCGTGGCGGTCAGCCGGGTGACGGACTACGTCAGGAGAGCTCTCAGCAGTCTCACTGCCACGGAGATGTCTGGACGTGTGTGCGCCAGCATCCTACACAGAGCCTCAAGCACACTGACGTTTCCCTCTGCCGTCTACCCCCAGGTTATTGATATCATTTGATTGATTGGTTTGATGTACTATTACCTACTTGTTCAGTCTCTATACCGATATCTGGGCTTTGGGTATCGGCCGATATTGAGTACAGATCCGATTCCATTACTTGTAATGAACAGTGTATGGTGACTATCCAAAACATACTGCAGTCACCGAGAGACTAACGCGGGGAAATAATGGTACCTGCCAGACGCGCCGCTCGCCACATAACCACGGATCCAGGATACTGTGTTTGGTTAGTTTATTGTAGTTAAAACAGTTCATATAGTATCATAAAATAGAATGAGTCACGGTTTGATTCATCATAGTGTAGCGTACGTGCGGTCAGCAAAGTGTGACTTCCCCGTTCACCCCCTCATTGTTACTGTTTTCGAAACCCGCAGGTGAACAGCTGACTTTACTACTACGACACCACGTGACCCATTTGTGAATGACGTGATCAATGACGTGACCCTAACAACCCGAATTGTGTATACCTGTCACCAACAATCCGGCCCCTAATTATTACATAATCTCATTTCACAGTAATAATTACCAATACTTCAATTAATATAAAACACCACAATACAAATTTCATTCCAATTTTTTGTCTTTTTTTCCCGATTTTTTTTTGTGCGCAAGGAGTTCATAGTTCATACATAAGGTCTTGATATAAGGTCTTGATACTCTTCTTAAATCAACCAAAGTCAAGTCAATTCAAACGTCAGTCACGAAAAAGTCAAAATAATCCAAAATCATGAGAAAGAAACAAAGCCTTCATGACTGTCGACTCCTGAAGAAGGCAAATCTTTGTCACAGGTCTATAGGGAAAGCTGCGGGTCCGCGTCTTAATCCAGACCTTTCGCACAGGTCCGATCTTGTCTGGCATCGTCTCTGTAATCCTCCCAATGATTCAGGAATTCCGTGGTGCGGAATCGTCCATTATTGAGCACTATGTCATCGGGGATGAAGTTCCGCTTGATCCTTGTTCTGTCGTTCCTGTAATTGTGGCAGGTATGTGAGATGTCTACTGTTGAGAATTGATTCCACTTCGTGGAGTACTGTCTGGAGTCCCTCCTCATCCTCTTCTCTCTATACCATCCTCCTCTCCTCTCCTCCTCCATCCTCCTCTCTGTCCTCTCTTCCTCCTCCTCTTGCCATCCTCTCCTCTCTTTCTCCTCCTCTCCTCCTTTCTCCATGTGCTGCTCTCTCAGCTTCTGCAAGTCGATTCTGAAACTGTTCAATGGATCCATATCTCTGAGACACCACGTCACTGAGGCTGCGTTGTTCTCTCTCCGCCTGCTCTTTCATCCTCTTCAAATTCTTCCTCAACCAACCAACACCTCCATCATTCAATACTGAGGCTTTATGCGCTGCAGTACCAGTCTTATGCACTGGGGGAAGATCACTCCCTCCATCTTTCCAGTACGGGTTCAACTCCAGCTTATGCAGACCAGCCTGTTGGATGGCCTCTGCTTTGGCTTTCTCCTCCTCGTGTCTCTTCTTCTCCCTTTTGATCTTTTTTGACCTTTTCTTCTTCTTGGTCTTGAAGATGGTCTCCTGCTGTATCTGATGAAGACGTTGGTCGAGCTCTGGGAGGAGCCATGTGTTCTCTCCTCTCTGAATCTTTAACTCCTGCTTGGCCTCGTCGATCACCTCCTGATGAATTTTACGTTTATACTCCATCTTATTGGTGCTGCTCGAGCTTTCAGAACTAGCTCCGAACGCTGCCATGACACTGTCGTCTCCTCCAACTGGTCCATTTACAGTCCATCCAAGCATCGTATTGACTGCATATGGCCCTCCATTCACACTTCGGATGACTTCCAGTGGTTCTAAGGCTCTGGGAACGTTCAGACCAATCAACATCTCCACGTCTGCATCTATCTGTGGCAGATAGACATGCTTCAGATGAGGCCATTTTTCCAGATCTTGCTGTTGTGGGATGTTACCTCGATTGACAGGCATTTGATGTTGTGCAAAGATTTTTGGTATTTTACAGTATCGGTCACCGTCCAATCCAGCGACTTCCAAGTCAGATGTAGTGCAACTGTCAACCACCTTTTCTTGACCCATGGTATGTAGAAGGATCCTTGTTTTACTCCCAGATAGTCCCAGTTTATCCATCAGCCCCATTGTGCAGAAGGACGCTGAGCTCCCTGGGTCTAGAAAGGCATAGGTTTCCACTGACCTTTGACCTGTGCTTGATCTAACCTTAACTGGTACGATGGCAAGCTTGCAATCTTGGTCACCGGCCCCAGTAAGGCCACCGGTATGGATCTCGACTAGAGTTCTGTCCACTGCTCTGTCTGAGTTGCTCCTGCCTTTCTCTGCATCTCCATTCTCCTTAGAGTGGATGTGAAGCAAACTGGGGTGGCGTGAGCCACATGTCCTGCAAAACAGACGTTCCCTGCACTCTCTGCTGATGTGCCCAGTGCACAAGCATCCAAAGCAAACTCTATTCTCCTTCAGGAACTCCATCTTCTTGCTGTGAGCTCTCCTCTCCAGTAGAGTACATGACTCCAGTGTGTGTCCACCCTCTTTGCAGAAAAGGCAAGTCTCCTCACATCCATCCTTAACTCTGTTTTCCCAATGAGCATCTCTTTCAATTGTGGAGAACGTTGTGGCAAAACTACTCCCTCTAGCCTGAAGACGAGGCACAGGTCTAGCTCTGCCACTTTCCTTGAAAGCCCCCGTCATTGGAGCATCTTGTATGTCTCCAAATACAGGGTCTGTAGCGATTCTCGCTTCCCGCTCAATAAAAATCACTATCTGTGAACGTAGCACGACAGATATTCGCGATCAGTGGAAGGGTAAGGGGTCGGGTGAGAGTAGGGGGGAGGAGAGTGGGGGAGAAGGGAAGAAAGTGCGGGACGATAGCTCAAGTGGAAGAAACGATGGTGACATGAAGGGGAGTGACAACAAGTGGTGGGAATTGATGAGCCTTGACGAGCTGAAGACGCGTGACGACGGGTGGGAATTGTTGAGCCTTGACGAGTATAACTCGGTCTTGGCGAGAATGTCGTCGCGAGCTAAAAAGGAGCTGCAAGCAAGGAGCGACAGCGATGGGGGTGAGAATAGCCAGGGCAAAGAGTCGGGTGGTGACGGAATGGAGTATAGTGGGGAGGAGAGGGAGAGTGAGAAAGAAGAGATTGAGAGGGAGGTGTGGGAAACGGCGGGGAAGAAGAGGAAGAAACAGACGGAGAGGAACGACAGCGATGTTTCAAGTTCAAGTTCAAGTTTCTTTAATAGTTGTCATACAGAAGTACAGAATACTTTTGTACAAAATGCTTCTTACTGTTGCGCTCCAGAGACTGTGCATGACAAGATAAGTATGAAATAAAAACATAGTAAAAATAGTAAAAATTAGAAGTAAAAAAAAAAGAGGTCACAGTGTTCAGTTTAGACATATGTACAATGTTCGTAGACGTAGTTACCATACAATATACAATACTGTGCAGTGTACTAATATACAATACTATATAGTGCAAGGCATAAATGGACGAGGTGCAGTTTAGGTACTGGGGGTGAGAGTAGCCAGGGCAAGGGGTCGGGTGGTGCCGTGGAGAGTAGGGGGGAGGAGAGTGGGGAAGAAGGGGGGAAGAGGAAGAAAGCGAGGGACGATAGCTCAAGTGGGCCGGGAGGCGAGGGTGCTGGAAATGATGTGGCAAAAGAGGAAGTGATTCATATAGTGGTCAGGCTTGAGGGGGAGAGGGGAGAGGGGAAAGTAGGTAGGCTTGAGTGGCCCAAACTCATTGCCGAGCAATTAGGGGAGGTAAAGTACGCGAGAGTTTTGTGGGATGGGAATCTGGCTGTAGGGTGTGGTAGTGAGGGGCAGGTGGAGAGGGCTAGGAAGATGGGGAGCATTGGTGGGGTGGGTATAAGTAGGGTGGCAAGAGTAGGGGAGGGGGGATGTAAGGGGGTGATAGCTGGGGTACCGGTCGAGGTTACAGTAGAGCAGCTGGTGGAAAAGCTAAAGGAGAACGGGCGTAATGGCATAGTTAAGAGTGCAGAAAGGATGAAGAGGGGAGCAGAGAGGGCAGTGACTGAGACGGTAGTGATTACGTTTGAGGGTGGGGTTGTTCCTAGGGAGGTGTTTGTAGGATGTATAGGGTTAGGGCATTTGTCCAGAATCCTCTTAGGTGCTATAGGTGCCAGGAGTTTGGCCATATAGCTACCACGTGTAGGAAGGGGCTGAGGTGCGCTAGGTGTGGCGGGGAACATGAATATGGGAAGTGTGGAGAGGGAGTGAAGCCGAAGTGCTGTAGTTGTGGTGGGGAGCATAGTGTAGCGTTTAGGGGGTGTGAGGTGATGAAGAAGGAGGTCGCGGTTCGGAGAGTGAGAAGGGAGGGTAAGTTGTCGTATGCTGAGGCGGTTAGCAGGGTAGGACAGGGCAGCCAAGAAAGGGTGCTGGGGGTGGAAGGAGGGCATGTGGCAGAGAGGGTAGAGCAGGTGGAAAGAGAGAGGGGAAGGGAGGAGAAATGAGGTATTGTGGCCTTCATGGTAGGGGTAGTTACTGGTATGGCAGAGGCTAAGGGTAAAACAGCGATGGTGAAGATGATTGTTAGGATAGCGGTTCAACATCTGGGATTGGAAGGTCTGGGCAGGGAGGAGGTGTATAGCGAATTGGCTGAGGGGGCTGAGAGGGACAAAGCAGCCCAGAATAAGATCGCAGGGGGCAAGGAGGGTCCCGCGGAGGGGGGCTCAGACAGGAAGTAGCAGCATTAGCTGCACTCCAATGGACAATGTAGTTGATGACGGGGTCCAGTAGAAGGAGAAAAAGACGGTGAAGAAGGAGAAGAAGAAGAGCCCATAAAAAGAATTGCGGAGGGCAGTAATACGCCACGATGCGTCTACACTGCCGGAAATTCAAATAAGAAGAAGAAGAAGAAGCCAGTTCTTTCTCCTCGACCTCCGAACCAGCAACATCACCCAGACGGACCGGACTAATCAACCGACTGGAAGCCGCAAGTCTCCACCAGCATCCCGGAGCAGTCCAGACCACCCATCACCAAGCGTGCTCAGCTGGATAGATACCCGATGGCGAGCCAACCCCGGAACATTTGATATACCTCCAGACTAATGCCAGCCTGATGTGAATACCCCTGATGCTCAACTAGTGCTCAACTATTGCTACACCACTAGTCCGGTAGGATTGAACTGAACGAGACTACAAGGACTTCCAAGGGAGTCGATCCCGTTCCTCTTGTGTTATTTTGATATTGTATTTTGTATTTGATTTGATTTAACTTGATATATGGATACAGATATTCTCCTATAAGAATTAGAGGGTAAATGCTACCATTGTATGATGTTATAATAGAACCTTCTAGAACATAGAATCTTCTAGACTGTTTGTGGTGATGTCATAATAGAACCTTCTAGAGGACATCTCGGTAATAGCCGAATCACTTCCTGTAAAGAAAACGAGTTTAAAGGGCCAATTCACCTAATAAGGTATTTGCATTCCCTGATAAACTAATATAGAGTTACCGATGATAACCTCAGAGACGTCTGAACGAACCCCAATGTGTTGATCCAATCGACCTAGGCCTTGATATCCTAACCCTCCTGCAAGGAGAGGTTACTGATCTAATCTAAAAGGGATACTTCAAAGCATAATTTGTACTTTACGTACGTATGTATTATTACTGTTTATCTAGCGCGCTTTTAATTAAAACACCGGTTATTGTTATAACTCTGCCTCTGGTCTACTATTCTTTTAATTGTGCATATTACTCCTTGTTGCATTCGAACCTAGAACTGTGCCCGTGGCAAACAGCTGTTACTGTTATTAACACAAGTGCTACAAGTGACCCTGGGTTCCAGATTCATAACTAGCATAGGAACATAAATAGTTAATGTTAGTAGGTAAGAACTTTCTAGACAGTAAAACATTCTAGGCCCAGACTCTCCAAAACCCCATAGGATTGTGATAATGTAGTCCTGGGATAATATGCACAGGGACGTGCATTAGGATAGAAGGGGAGAATGTAACCCAGGGTTCAGATTCATAATTATCAAAGGAACATAAATAGTTCCTGTTTATCTCTGAGCTACCACTTCCTGTTTTACCATGAGGTCCCACTTCCTGTATATAGAATGTAAACCAGCGTATGATGTCATGATAGAAGGTTCTGGAACCTTTGTGATGTCATCCTATGATGTCATATAGAACATTCCGGAACATCTTGGTTTCATATAAATACAGCTAGCTCTCAAGAAGCCAGTTCTCTTTCTCCTCGACCTCCGAACCAGCAACATCACCCAGACGGACCGGACTAACCAACCGACTGGAAGCCGCAAGTCTCCACCAGCATCCCGGAGCAGTCCAGACCACCCATCACCAAGCGTGCTCAGCTGGATAGATACCCGATGGCGAGCCAACCCCGGAACATTTGATATACCTCCAGACTAATGCCAGCCTGATGTGAATACCCCTGATGCTCAACTAGTGCACAACTATTGCTACACCACTAGTCCGGTAGGATTGAACTGAACGAGACTACAAGGACTTCCAAGGGAGTCGATCCCGTTCATCTTGTGTTATTTTGATATTGTATTTTGTATTTGATTTGATTTAACTTGATATATGGATACAGATATTCTCCTATACGAATTAGAGGGTAAATGCTACCATTGTATGATGTTATAATAGAACCTTCTAGAACATAGAAACTTCTAGACTGTTTGTGGTGACGTCATAATAGAACCTTCTAGAGGACATCTCGGTAATAGCCGAATCACTTCCTGTAAAGAAAACGAGTTTAAAGGGCCAATTCACCTAATAAGGTATTTGCATTCCCTGATAAACTAATATAGAGTTACCGATGATAACCTCAGAGACGTCTGAACGAACCCCAATGTGTTGATCCAATCGGCCTTGATATCGACCTAACCCTCCCGCAAGGAGAGGTTACTGACCTAATCTAAAAGGGATACTTCAAAGCATAATTTGTACTTTACGTACGTATGTATTATTACTGTTTATCTAGCGCGCTTTTAATTAAAACACCGGTTATTGTTATAACTCTGCCTCTGGTCTACTATTCTTTTAATTGTGCATATTACTCCTTGTCGCATTCGAACCTAGAACTGTGCCCGTGGCAAACAGCTGTTACTGTTATTAACACAAGTGCTACACCTACTCTTACCAGTATATATTATATATAAAAGAGGCTGTCTTTTATTGCTTTTACTGTGATGACCAAAAGCCAACGATTGCAATGTTGCCACTCCATTCTTATTTAGGTATTCATGACTACTGTTTTGTGTCAACCAGTATGCCCTCACAGGTGTCTACCCTTCCTCTAATTGGCCCCTGCTGCAGCGGCCGGGCTTCTCCTTGAGCGGTAACATAATGGGATCTGGGTCTCGGGGCGGGCGCTCCCTTTCCACCCATCAGGATTTAGACTTCCAGCTCAGCCGTGTCCAGATTAACAGCATTCTGCGAGCCAGTGAGCAGGTAATGGACATGATGTCCCGCAATGGGAGGGGGAAAAGACATTAAACGCCACGCCAAAGCCTACACCTGACACATTACCACTATCTGTATTAAAGGGGAACTTTTTTGGAAATTAGCTTATTTAACATCTTCCCTGGAGTTAGACAAGAAGATGCAGTGCCTTACAGTGTATTGCAAGGTCTGACATTGACCAAACTTGATATGCATGACCTTGGTGGGCTCTAGGTCAACTCCTGAAAAGGGGGTCAATGTCAGACTTTGCAATCAAAAGTTAGGGGGCTAATAACCCTTGCCATAATTTCAGTGCGCCCCCTAACTTTTGATTGCAAAGTCTGACATTGACCCCCTTTTCAGGAGTTGACCTAGAGCCCACCAAGGTCATGCATATCAAGTTTGGTCAATGTCAGACCTTGCAATACACTGTAAGGCACTGTAAGGCTACTGTCCTGCCTCACTTCCAGTGATGAAGCTAAGCTATGCTAACGGAGCGTCTATTCCCAAAGCTAAAATGCACGCACAGAGACAAAAAAGGTATGCATCTTCTTGTCTAACTCCAGGGAAGATGTTAAATAAGCTAATTTCCAAAAAAAGTGGAGTTCCCCTTTAAGCTTTGGAATTGTAGGACAGCTGGAGAAGCAATGGGATGAGTTAGGGAAAGAGAATAAGATGACTGAAGTGTTAAACTAGTGAATAGCAGGACCACAGAATTCTTTATTTATTACATTTCATTACATTTCTTTCTCAATTTTCTTTATTTTAATATTATTTCATAAATGTATGTATGTTTTGTTTATAATGATCAATACAAATATTATTGAAAAGAAAAAACACGATCAGTATGGATGGGTTGGATACAGGGAACACATGCAGTAATGTTGATACCGGGGAAGGGAAAATGCTTCTTTGTCCAATTTACATGTGTGTAAGTAAAATATACTACTAAATATACAGTCACTGTTGGCTGACGACACGCTCAGCGTATCTAGTCTACAGAAAATCTGGACAAGCATACAGTGAGTTTGCTGTACAGCATCAACCATTTAAGTGAAGTTGTATTAGGGGGGCTGGGCGATAGAAGATATCAACATATTTCCCTTAGTCTTGGTTAGGGGTGTGGACATTTCTCGATTCTAAGATGCATCATGATGCAGACGTGGACGATTCTGCATTGATGCAGTGACATAAAAGCTAGTTTTTTTGCTAGCGTTTATGTTCTTTTACAATGTAGTGCTTTGGGATTTGCTCCACAACTATAAAGCGCCCTACAAATCAAATATATTATTATTATTATTATTGTTATTGTTATTATTATTATTTTTTCTCCCTTCAATTCTCCCCTCCCCTGTCTCGAACGTTGCTAGACTATGCCTCCCACTGGTCGGCTGCAGTGAGGACCAAGCCTTGCATCACATGTCCCCTCCGGTACACGAGGAGGCAGCTGTCGCATCTTTTCACCTGTACAGTGCGATCTCTCAGTGGCGAGGAGTAGCGCGTGGGAGGCTCACACTGCCCCCGATGCCTCCTGATTCTGCTGTACAGGCGCACCAACCGACCTGTAGGAGTCGCTGTCCACAACGTCCAATCCCCACCCACCAGCTTTCCCACCCCTAACACTGCCAATTGTGTTAGTATGAACGAGCAGCCAAGCTGGTAGCAACGCCGAATAAACCCAGCATCTCCTGCGTTGGTGGCGAGCGCCTTGCCCACTACGCCACTTAGACGCCCTATTTATTATTATTATTATTATTATTATTATTATTATTATTATTATTATTGTATTATTAAAGCTAGTGCTCTGGTCATGCATCGACTCAACTCATAGAAAATACAGCATCAGGCTATTCTAAAAGTATTGATACTAATACTGATACTAATAAAAAGAGTATTGAACCATTTTTAACAGCTGGGTATCGAGATACCTTTCTAGTATCTGTATCATGCAACACTAGTAAAGACATTTATTTTGACATTCTGATTTAAGAACTTTCTAAATAAAAGTGAATGTATCTGACTGCTTGTCAAGTCAAGTCGGTTTTATTTGTATAGCACATTTACAAATGACTAAAAGCCAAACCAAAGTGCTTATATGTGTGTATATATATATATATATATATATATATATATTGTGGATGACGGTTTAACAGAAAAATCCATACCTTTGCATGGATCCATGACTGTATACTTTCATATTCAGTAGACCTCCCACTAGCCCTAAGTTGTATGAATGAATATTTTATTTTCATGTCATGTCCGACGACCCATCCCTTACAGGATTATAAGACACCAAAAACAATTATTTAATATAACTTTCACTTCCAAAGGTTTGTAAGTTACACCATGCACACCATCAGAGGCCAAAATAAATACATCACATACCGTAATTCCTCTAATAGTGACCGGTATTCAAATACAAGCCGGGTCTCTATTAATGGCCGGGTGCGCTCTTGAGCTAAGCAATTATAAGCCGGCCTCCTAATACAAGCCGGGTTACTAATATACTGAGCTGCATACTGAGCGAGTTACTTGATTTCACTTTGAAAACGTTGAAATGACCAGTGACCACCTGTAATTGCACTGTTTACTATTTCATACAGTACTTGGTTTCAATAAATGAACCCAGTACATCTTACTGGGTTCAAACTGACACAAAATGTTGATTTATTCATTATGATCCGTTTGAAAATTTGAAATATAGGCCTCCCTCTTATACAGGCCTCCTCCTAATACAAGCCTGGTACCCGCTACAGTTGAAACAAATACAAGCCGGGGTTACTATTAGAGGAATTACGGTATATGTTATTTTTGTACGTTTATCCCAAGCTATCTCTAAATATTCTGCAAGTGCAAAATACCCTGTGATAAAAAATCCATTTGAGTCTTTCTGCATCACTCAACCACTTTAACTCAAGGTTTTTACACCTGTCAAATAACTTTTGACACAACTCATAATATAATGGACAATAAAACATCAAATGAAAACTCATTCTCAATATTACATACATTGTATGTATGTTCTATGTCTCTGTGGTTCTCAGGCTGTGTCTATACCAGAGTTCGATGGCAGAGGACTCAGTGCTGTGAGGTGGTTCGAGAGCAACCAACTACCTGCCAACACTCCTAATGAAGACCGTCGCAGCGCGGCCACCTGCCTCCAGGTCTGCCTCTACCTCACCACCTCCTCACTGCATATGGAAACATCAGGGGTTTCCCCAGGGTTTACAAACAAGGTGGTGCTCAGTCGCAACCAGGGGGTGGTCTGGAGGGGGGCTGTGCCTCAACCAGGGGGTGGTCTGGAGGGGGGCTGTGCCTCAACCAGGGGGTGGTCTGGAGGGGGACTGTGCCTCAACCAGGGGGTGGTCTGGAGGGGGGCTGTGCCTCAACCAGGGGGTGGTCTGGAGGGGGGCTGTGCCTCAACCAGGGGGTGGTCTGGAGGGGGACTTTCTCAACCAGGGGGTGGTCTGGAGGGGCACTGTCTCAACCAGGGGGTGGTCTGGAGGGGGTCTGTGGCTCAACCAGGGGGTGGTCTGGAAGGGGACTGTCTCAACCAGGGGGTGGTCTGGAGGGGGGCTGTGGAGGGGAGGGGCGCTGTGGCTCAACCAGGGGGTGGACTGGAGGGGGGCCGCCACAAAAATAATTGCAATAAAGAAAGCAATTTGCTGTAATTTCCTGCAACTTCAAAACATAATTTCAATAAAATAGCAAACACAAGGCAAACTATTTAAGTACAGTGTATAAGCTTGCACAATAGTTTAACGTTGAACATGAAAACACACACACACAGAGGACCGAGCAATCACGTATTAGACAATGATGAGTCTGTTTCTAAGCTGGTCAAGCTTTCGCTGCAAGAAAAACAATTATATATATATAACGCATTGTGGCGCTGGCGCGTTGTCATAGCAGCGCTGTGCCCCTATATACCATTGTTTAGGGAAAGCCCTGCATTTATTAAGACTATGCACATTTGTACCTCTCCAGACGAAGGGCATGCTCTTTGGAGTGTTTGACGGCCACGGGGGCTCGGCGTGCGCTCAGGCGGTCAGCGAGCGTCTGCTGTACTACATTGCCGTCGCCATGATGCCCCAGCAGAGCCTGGAGGAGCTGGAGAGGTGCATGGAGCACGGCAGGCCCGTCCCGCCCATCCTGCAGCTTTACAAGCACCACAGCGACTTCAACTACCGCGAGTCCGCCTCGCTCTACGCGGAGCACCTGAGAGTCTTCTGGCAGGAGCTACTGGACAGCGAGGAACACGGAGACGGCATGGGGTGCGTGTGTGTGTGTTAACCCTTTCACTACCACACGGTTAACAGTCTGTGGTGTGGTAGTGGAAGGTTAACCCGTTGTAGTGTGGTAGTGAAAGGGTTAACCATCTGTAGTGTGGTAGTGGAAGGTTAACCCGTTGTAGTGTGGTAGTGAAAGGGTTAACCATCTGTAGTGTGGTGGTGGAAGGTTAACCTTTTGTAGTGTGGTAGTGAAAGAGTTAACCCTTTGTAGTGTGGTGGTGAAAGGGTTAACCGTCTGTAGTGTGGTGGTGAAAGGGTTAAGGATGGGTCGGTAATAATAAGTATTCAAGAGCTTCATAATCGCCATTAAAATTTGGACATTGACTTGTCCTTTTCAGACTGTCAATAGACGGGCTATTGGAAATAGGTTTTGTTACTAAGAATGAAAAGCTATTCCCAGGATTCTCAATTATAAGTTCAAACTAATTAGCCTACAAGCTAAGCTAGGTATCATGTATTCAGTCTAAAGTCTAAACAATGATAATGGACACCTTTCTCATGCTTAGGAATACATGGTGAATAATCCATTATTCTGTTGCAGCAATTATAGAATATAATTATGTGCACACATCCCTAATAATAATACACTTTATTTGTATAGCACCTTTCATCCCTGACATGTGTATTGGTTGATTGAATTAATTTTACTAATTCAAATACAGCACTTACCCACAAGCATATTACATTAAAATGATCAGCATAATGCAAAAAAATATAAAAAATAAAACGTATTTGCCTTGTGGTTCCAGGCATGAATCGCTAGCAGCATCAACAATGGAGCAATTTGTATTATTATTATTTGTATTATGAATTTTATTTGAACAATTTAACATTTTATGTAACCAGGTTAGTCCCTTATTTGATGGACAGATTGGAGTCAAAGAAACAAACTGTCCTTGGATTTCATTTGTGTTCTCACCTCCCTCAGGGACTGATGCTGTGCATTAAATCCGATGAAATTGGTGCTATCGAGCCCAGTAGGAGGAAAGGGTTCCCCGTAAATGATGTATTGCATGTTCTTCCGGCATGCGCATGAGGATGCCACGGGCACGGGGGGTGCAGTGGATCAATCTATACGATCTTCCTCGGAATCTTAACCAGCTAACTGCCTGTCAATTGAAGGAGGTTGGACTCATTACAACTTTGCCAAAACAGAAAGTGAAACTTAACACAGACGGAATATGAACATTGCGAGAGCAAAGAAAAGGGCGAGAATGGACTTTGCAAAAGTAATTTATTCAGCTTGTAGACTATAGAACAACAACAGAAACCGCCATCTGGTCGGGTGACAATGTGAATATAAACAAAGGCTGTTAACAAGAAAACTCTGTTGGGTACCTTTTAAATAAGCATTTAAACGTATTTTGTAAGTGTGGACTTTTCCTTTTTCTGAGTCTGCACCTGGTATGAAATCAAGTGAATCAAACTATAAACAAGGTGGCTTGTTGGGATGTTAGATCCTAATGTGAAAAACTGTGATTTTATATGTCTGCACTTTATGTGCTCATTTTATGCGTGTTTGTGAAGCACTTTGAGCTGCAGTTTCTGTATGAAAGGTGCTATACAAATAAAGTTGTATTATTACCCAAGAAATTCTTAGTTGACTAATAGATTAGATTTGATTTATTTTATATATATATTTTTTTACAGCTGCACAAATGAATGTAAGCGGATACGGACCACTAGCCTAGCTTAAAACTCGGGGAGAGGTGTGTCTGGCCGACTAGCTTGCAGTCGGATAGCTTTCTACTGAACATCTATCTTCTTGTCTGACTGTAACCTCATTTCCCATAATGTTGGCATGTTCGTTTAACGGCAATACGCTTCATAAATGAGTAAATCGGGTCTGTTTCCTCTCTCCTCTCAGCCCCCAGGAGGCTCTGGGCCGTGCGTTTAAGAGACTAGACACTGACCTCTCCTTGGAGGCTCAAGTCCCTCTTTCCAGTGATCTGATGAAAAGCACTGCCATACAGGTAGTAATTAAACGTCTGATTTGCAGCGATGTCTTCCCCAGGTAGCATACAGTACATAAGATGCACACTCTGCTAATGTAGGTCTGCTCCATTATGGCAAATCATAATCATGATTATGAAGATGACAAATTTGTTTGACTTTTTTCTACTTACTGCCTTTCTATCATCTTCTACAAGTTACCAAAGACGTTTCAAAATGACTAAATGCACCGTGGCTCCTTCTCCCTCTCAACACCAGCTGAAACTACTGTTTGGGCTTGAGGGGAGGGGCGGAGTGCACCGCTGTGAAGGAAGGGTGTGCTGCATTTACAAAACGAGAGCAACACGCCATGCTGCACAATAATCGTTTAATGACGATTGTCTCTTTTTCATGATCGTGGGAAGACAAAATCATAATTGAAATTGTAACAGCCCTATGCTAATGTGTATCCATACCATCTCCCTATACATATAACATCTCCCTATACATCCATACCATCTCCCTATACATCTATAACATCTCCCTATACATCTATAACATCTCTGTTACAGGTTGCGTTTGCTGGCTGCACTGCCTGCGTGGCTCACATCGGCCCGGAGGGGATCCACGTGGCCAACTCTGGAGACAGCCGAGCGGTGCTGGGGGTTCAGGAGCAGGACGGCTCATGGAGCGCTCTGCCGCTCTCCCGGGACCACAACTACCAGAACCGGGCCGAGCTGGAGCGCCTCCGGGCCCAGCACCCGCCCTCTGAGAGAGACACGGTGGTCACGGACGGCAGACTGTTGGGGGTGAGAGTTCAGTAGAACACCGCTGTTTAACTGAGAACGAGATGCTCTCTTGCTCTTAACACTTTCCGTGCCGGCCGCATTTTCCTATTTACCCCCTTGAATGCCGCCACCCACTTCAATGATAGAGCTCTCATATTTGCGAACGCATAAACTACATCTTAAATTATGGCTATGTGTCTAATGTGGCCGGCGCTTATCAATGACTTGTTTGCAGTAGGGATGTCCCGATCCGATCACGTGATCGGGATCGGCGCCGATCACGTGCTTTTCAGAGGATCGGGATCGGGAAAAAAAATTTAATAAAAATCGGCAGTCAAAAAATAATAATAATTTTTTTTATTCAACAAACATGACCATGTTCACGTCTTAAACTCATACGGAGGCCTTAGTTTTGGTTTTAAATTACATATAATATATCATTAATGTATTTATTGTCACACAGAGCAGAATAATTGTCCACAACAAACACAATCCCTTTAATTTACACCGTTGCAACAAACACCTTCCCTTTAATTTAGACGCTCACATCACAACAACACGTCGCTCCCAAAACACGGTTATCCACTGACTTGAGCAGCTAGAGGTTTGGAACTAAGCATTTTAAAATAGAAAGTCAAGCCAGTCCAACAGCAGTTGCAATGTTTGCAAGGAGGACATTCCGCGTGGAGGAGAAACTCATGAAGCAGCAGCTGGAGGGCAGTTTTCAGACTCACTCTTCACCTGGATAATGTCAATTACTTGCTGTATGACTGAGGATTATCGTCGGCGTTTCAGACCAGAATGGAGCGAATCATTACGTAAGTCAAACACTGAATGTATACTAATGTGCAAACATATATTGAAACTTTTAATATTATATGAAGCACATTTCTCAGGGTGAATGTATAACAAGAGCCGCCGCGCTTGCGCCCCTCGAGGGACTATAGGCAACAGAGGGGCTTGTCTCGCTCCGCCAGTTTCTGACAAAAATGCGTCCAAATTTATTACTAATGTGAAAGATCGGATCGGGAACGATCGGGATCGGTAGATATTTAAAATCACATGATCGGGATCGGATCTGGAGCAAAAAAAGGCGATCAGGACATCCCTAGTTTGCAGTCAACATTGTCAAAACGGATTGTTTTTTAATCGGTTCATTTCCGTTTTATACCATTTTGAAAAACGCTTGTTTCTTGAAACTTCCAGAAGATTTCAGAAGATTCTGTGATAAACGCCCTTTACTGTAATCAGTGTTGTGCTAGTTACTGAAAAATAGTAACTCAGTTACTTTACTAGTTACTTCATTTCAAAGTAACTTCGTTACTGTACTAGTTACTTACACCCAAAAGTAATGAGTTACTGTGAAAAGTAACTATTTAGTTATTTAAAAAAAAATTAAAAAAAAAAATTGCTCAAGTCCCATGCCCCATATACTCAAAATCGGTTGATCAACTTGACAGTTTCCATTCACATCACCGAACTCTGCTAAGCAATGTGGTCTAGAGCGTTTCATTATATATTCCCTCCCCGCTGTATGTATATTTCTCTCCCACCCACCCACCCCCTCCTAATGTACAGTCCCCTCCCCATCATATGTATATACTCTGTCAGGATCTAGGGGTAACAGTACTGTATATTTGAATACCGCTTATGTCACAAATGTATCAGTACTAAATACCTATATGTCCCTATGCCATAAATGTCATGTATGTTGTGTATGTCATAAATGTCTATATGAATTGAAAATGGGGGACCCTGATGGAAACAAGACAAACGTCTTTCTCAGGTCTGCATCCCCTTAACAATTGTATGTATTGAGCCGTACTGTATTGTACCCATTCTGCAATCTGTTAAATAAAGTTTTCATTCATTCATTCATTCATCCATTCATTAATTCATTCATAACCATCTTGCAGCGTTGTTATCAAAGCATTGCAACGTTAGAATAGTTAGGATATCAATTGTGCATGAAAGGACTATATTTATATTGTTTGATTAGTATTATGAGATTCCCTGGCAGATTTCGTACAGTCAAAATCCGTTGATCTTGAGTTTCAGTGAACACATTGCACTCACCGTCACCAGTCTGCGGTGGTCGAGATGTAACGTTAGTCCAGTTGACTCCAGCAGCCCTTCAAACACGTTCTTTATCTCGTTTCCATGTTGTATATTAATTATCTCTCCAAGTAGTTGCTAAATGGTTTGTTAGTTCGTTATTATTACTGCGTTCTTATTATGTAGATTCATAGCGAGCGTCCTCTTGTTGTTTACTGTAGAGAGCGCCTATTTCTTTCAGAACGTCAGTGGCCAATCAGAAGTGCGAAACCAGAATGAGGCTACGGAAAGAAATAATAATAATAATAATACTTTGTTTTATATAGCGCCTTTCAGTCTACAGTAAACAAAACAAACGCAGGCGAAATAAGGACGCTCGCTATGAATCTACATAAAAAGAACGCAGTAACGAACTAACAAACCATTCAGTAACGTAAGTAGCGTTACTGAATTTCAAAAGTAATGCGTTAGAGTACTAGTTGCGGCAAAAAGTAACTTTAACGCGTTAGTCCCAACACTGACTGTAATACACAAAACACGTTGTCATTTTTCGGCCTATTTATGAATAGTTTTCAAATAAACGCTAGATTATCGATAGTATATGTGTACTTATGCACGCTATAGAAGCGGGCTAAAAAAAATCGATTCTCTTATTTCCTGATCGCACACACACGCACACACATACACGCATATGGCACACGCTGATATATAGGTGAAAATAGCTCTGATTATCCCAATACTGGTAAAATAGATTCCTTACCTCAGATCAGATGTTCTCCAAAAGGATTATTCCAATTCCTGATCGCCATTCCAAATATCGATTGCGTTTATTGATCCAACCCTGGGTGCTCGAACACATTATTCCACGCTGTTCTGTGGGACCACAAAGACTGCAATCGGCTCCGGTTACTTGCCTGAGAAGTAAAATGTGGATTCTGGACTGTTTTTTCCCCATGCGTTTCATTCAATCCATTCCAAAGGGGTGCAGTACCATCCGGGAGACGATAGGGGGCGGTATTTTCCCAATAGAGCTCAGAGTTTGCAGTGGTAACGTGAGGCTAGATTGATGAAATATGAATGGAAATCACAAAAAAAAAAAAAAACGATAAAAGAAACGACATATCTCGTTCCTGGCACTCAAAGGTTGGCATCAAATAACGAGATATCTCGTCCGTGGCACTCAAAGTGTTAACGACGAGAGGTGCGACCTTGACCGTGAGACGATAGACGCAGTCGGGTAGGAGAACAAGACGTGACACTCGGATTAAAACCAAACCGTTAGAATTAATCCAATCTAATCTGGTACCTCAAGCTTGGCCCTTTTCCTCCTACATGGATATCTGTGTTGGCTGCGTCAGGTTGTTGAGTTTCACATAGGGTTGTCAAAAATATTGATATATATATATATATATATATATATACAGTATATATAATTCTAACACTAGTTTGACATAAGCTTTGGACTTTCAGTTCCTCGAAGTTTAAATGTCAGGGTTCGTACGGGTGCTGGAAATCCTTGAAAATGCTTGTATTTCAATGTGCTGTTTTCAAGGTTTTAAATGTGCTTGAATTGTGTAAAGTGCTGGAAAGTTATTGAAATTGTAATTGCACTTTATACTTTCATAATAAATCGCTATCTGACTGAATAGTTTGGTTTTTAGATAAAGAAATAAAATAAGTCAGAGCGTCTCGAGCAAGCCTAATTGCGTTCGCCTTTCACACAAAATTAAATGTGGCTGGGCTCAACCCGTAGTGTTTTATATTTTTTTTTTACCTGTGCCATATGAGAACGGCGCGCGCGTGTGTGGCCAACATGCCGGGAGGCTGTCGTTTTAATGAGCTCTGGCTTGGAGATATAAAATATAATTCATGGTTAAAAAGAGGAGAACATCCCAGAGTAGCCGTGTGCAAAATATGCAGAAAGGACTTGCAGATTTTTACCATGGGGGAGAGTGCACTTTCGAGCCACATGAAAGGTGAGCCAATGAGCCATGGGTGTTATTAACGTGTCTTGGCCTGGCTCGCCAGGTACTACTAAGTTCGAGACTACAAGTGCTCCACACCTGTCTCCGTAAATGTTTGTTATAAAAGTACCACTTCAATAATCGAAATAGTCAAGTAACAGGCAGAATACACGATTTGAATTACAAACTTGTGTTTACCGGACTCTGTTTTTCATTGCAGTGTTTTGAAATAGGCAGCATGTAGCCCTAGCCTAACATTAGCTAATTCCCTTCCATGTATTTCAAAACATGAAAACTTGTTGTGTATTGAAATGGTATTTAATTTTTATAACGGAACATTTATGAAAATGGGGGACCCTGATGTAAACAAGACTAAAGTCTTTCATTATCCATGTAATTTACTGTAAAGTTCACCTTCGCTGTTAGATTGCATACCGTAATTAACCGGGTCTCAAATACAAGCCGGGTCTCTATTAATGGCCGGGTGCGCTCTTGAGCTAAGCAATTATAAGCCGGCCTCCTAATACAAGCCGGGTTACTAATATACTGAGCTGCATACTGAGCTAGTTACTTGATTTCACTTTGAAAACGTTGAAATGACCAGTGACCACCTGTAATTGCACTGTTTACTATTTCATACAGTACTTGGTTTCAATAAATGAACCCAGTACATTTTACTGGGTTCAAACTGACACAAAATGTTGATTTATTCATTATGATCCGTTTGAAAATTTGAAATATAGGCCTCCCTCTTATACAGGCCTCCTCCTAATACAAGCCTGGTACCCGCTACAGTTGAAACAAATACAAGCCGGGGTTACTATTAGAGGAATTACGGTATTCCATAAATTAACATGCTAAAATTGGCCTGGCTCGTAACGTTTGATTGATTGATTGAAAACTTTATTAACAGATTGCAGAATGGGTACAATACAGTACGGCTCAATACACACAATTGTTAAGGGGATGCAGACCAGAGAAAGACGTTTGTCTTATTTACATCAGGGTCCCCCATTTTCAATTCATAGTGAGAGAAATATGCAAAGTTTCAATCTGTTGCAGTGTTGGCACTTGGTTGGCTAGCAGTGTTAGCACTGAGACTTGGATGGCTAGCAGAGCCACTTAGCCAGTTAGCTCCCACTAGCAATCCTAGCACTAGTAGAATACGGCGATTCCACTCAGAAAAACAGTCAACATTAGCGTTTGCACTTTCCTTGAGTTGACTGCATCCTCCTGATGTACCACGTCGTGTGTATCCCTCTGTCTCGGTCCCACCTTGACGTTGAATCGATATCCCACGCGGGCACTTCTCTATGCGTATTGGACTGGCTTCGGTTTCAATTTTAAAATGCTTCCAAACTTCTGACATTTTGTCTAGCTGCTCAGGTGTTACGAGTTATCAGGTGGACCTGCCGGTGTTTTGGGAGCGACGCATTGTGAGGTCTCTTATTTTCGGCCAACGTCACTGTCGTGCGACGGTGTAAATCAAAGGAAATGCATTTGTTTTGGCAAATTCTTCTGCTCTGTGTGACAATAAATAAATTAATGATTATATGTAATTTAAAACCAAAACGAAGGCCTCAGTATGAGTTTAAGACATGAACATGGTCATGTTTGTTGAATAAAATAAAATGTATTTATTTATTTTTACTGTGATCGGATCGGGACATCCCTAGTAACTTATGTTCAGATGACTGACTACAAAGCTACAAAAGGCTCAAGCTACAAGGATGTTGAGTTTCACCTCAGGGGTTGCTGGAGTTTTTTTTTTTTTTTTTTTTTTTTTTTTTCCCCCGTGGTGGTGACATCATCTTACAGTAAAAGGTAACTTGCATACCTGTAACAGTGACGGGCGCCTGGTAGTTCTATTTCTTTTGGCAATGTTGTGATATTTAATTTGAGTTTTTGTTAAAGTACAAGGATCTGGCTGTTTCTCCTCTTATTTAGAATTTTGTTTCTTTGATTAAACACTTTCAGCAGAAACATAATTTAGAGTGGGTGGAAAAAAAGTTGAGTTCAACTCATCTTCACTTTGAAGCTGCGCTCGTCCTGTTCCCGTGTTGACCGCACGGTGAGGCAGAGCCAGTGGTGCGCTTCATTCTTTGTCCTTCCGTTGACCAGGTGGCCCATCCTTTTCTCATTGCCCATGTCAGGTCCTGATGCCCCTGCGCGGCTTCGGCGACGTCCGATTCAAATGGAGCCGTGAGCTGCAGCAGAGCGTCCTAGACGGCCTGGACCCCGGAGTGGACCTGGACTCTCTGAACCTCCATTACACCCCGCCCAATTGCCTGACGCCGCCCTACCTGGACGTGACGCCTGAACTGGCCTATCACAAGCTGAGGCCTCAGGACCGCTTCCTGATCCTTGGCTCCGACGGGCTGTGGGATGAGATGGGGAACGAGGAGGCCGTGAGACTTGTCGGGGAACACTTGAGCGGGATTCACTTACAGGTAGGAATGTGTGTGTAGGACGGAAATGGCATGTCTGGTGTTTTCTTTTGGTCCGTAGTGTGGCACCGCAGAAGTCTTTTCCTTCTGATGTCCCTTTCATTTTCATTTAACCTTTAACACCCCTTCCTGACAGGCAGCGACGCGAGCGAGCGTGATTGCGAAAATGATTAAAATGTATTCGTTTCAATCAGACTATCCTGACCTGCCGCGAGCGACAGCGAACTGAGCAGCGATGTCGTCCACCCCTCAGATATTCGCTCGCTGTGTCTCTAGTTGAGCGATTACGCGGCAGAGTCCCGCCCCTAAACACTTTTTATTGGTCAAGAATCGCAGCCCCCCCCCACGTGTGCTTCCAGGTAACACACACACACACAGACACACTCGGACACGCGCCGCCTCATATCAGGACAGTGTCGCGCCGATTTCGTCTCTAGTTCGCTCGCTCGCTCCCTGTCAGGAACCGGTGTAACGCTCATTTGCAATGATGCCGAGATTATAATACGCAGAAATAAACAAAAAGAAAGATAAGTCGGACAATAAGAACACGGATATTAATATTGGTTAAAACAATTCCTAGTTAAAACAATTACATTCAAAAACATTAGGAAGACATTTAAAATATTACAATATTTAAAGTGTGTTGTGTGATAAGCTCCTACATTGAAGTAATGTAAATTGGTAATTTCTTTAGGAGTGCTCTGTAAATAAATATACCAATGATGATCTTGCCTCACAGAGAGAGGGCCAGCAATGATGGGTACTTAAAGAGCAGAGTGATATACTTTATCACGGTATCACTGTATCTAAGGGCTTAAGGGTGGTAACATGTCTATATATTATCCTAATTATTTTTCTACTGAACATGGGAAAACAGGTTCTATTTCTATAAAGAAAGACAAGTTTCGTCATGTGCCCTAGTAATAAGGATAAGCGCTCAATGAAGAAACCCACTCCCATTGCCAAAAGAAAGTCTAACATGCCTATAAATACTTACCATGAAATGACACACTATGAACGTATTACTGCACTTTAGTTTGTATATTTTGTAGTGTTTGCACTTTATTCTTTAAACTTTTTTACTGTATGAAGTAGGGATGCACCGATATGAAAATTTGCGACCGATACCCATTGTTCAACTAACACAATCGGCCGATACCGATATTTGTGGCAAAAAATAGTAATTTTACAATATTAAAAAAAAAAAAAAATTTACATTTTTTTTTATGAAACTACTGTATATTTGTATGTTTCTAAATGTTTTGATGAATTGAAAATGGAGGACCCTTATGTAAAAAAGCCGAAAGTCTTTTTCTGGTCTTCATCCTCCAGTCTTAGCACTGTACTGTATTGTACCCATTCTGCAATCTGTTAATAAAGTTTTCAATCAATCAGACAAATGTATAGAAAAGCTTTTATTATAACCACATAACAAAAAATTATAATTGTTTATGAAAATGTTTTAGCCCTATGCTTGACTATTATTTTAGGCATGGCAACAAATGAAATAAATAATAAAATGAATAAATAAAATATTAAATAAATAAATAGGCTACACGTCTCTTTTTGTGTTACAAATTGTGCTCACAGATATGAACATAGGCCTCTCTACTTACTTAAAAAAGGAAACATCAAGAAATATGTTTATGGTATTCCATCATGCCATGGTTGTTTTTTATATATTTTATAATGCTCATGATTATTGCTGAAGTCTGAGTCATACAATACCCACTGGCTTTCATAACCTAACAGACTAACTTGACTAAAAAAACGAAATTTTATGAGTTTTAAGAGACAGCACTCACTGTATCTCTCTCAAACAAAGCTCCATGTTCTCCAGTAATATCTCCATAATCCAGTGGCGGCTGCTGACCAAATTTTTTGGTGAAGCACAAATTATTATGTTATATTATATATTAAATTATATTTTTAAAACATCCCCCAATGTGTGTGTCAGTGGTGGCTGGTGAGTTCAGAAATTGGGGAGGACGGGAGAGACACTCACAGCTTTACTCCCAAGACACAATACAAGTCAAGAACGTATCACCAGATCAATCAGAGGTTATACAGCAGGCCAGGCACATGCCCAATAGCATTGATTAGGCAATCATTAGGCAACTACAGTACAGCTACAGCTGTACAGTCTCCTCACCACCAGATGTATATTTCTCTCCCACCCACCAGCCCCTCCTAATGTACAGTCTCCTCCCCATCATATGTATATACTGTCAGGATCTATGAGTAACAGTACTGTATATTTGGATACCGCATATGTCACAAATGTATCGGTACTAAATACCGTACTTTTCGGACTATAAGCCGCGGCTTTTTTCCCCATTTTTCGACCCTGCGGCTTATATAACGGTGCGGCTTATATGTGGACAAAACCCGAAAATCGAAATATTGCTTTTTTTACTGCATTGAAATGTTATTTATCCTTATTTGCTAAACTTAATACAACTTGTAAATGAGTTAATTCTTGTTATTTGTCCGACAGTATTGTGTCCCAATGGGAGTCATTCTCTGTAGAGGTGGGAGTCATTCTCTGTAGAGGTGGGAGTTATTCTCTGTAGAGGTGGGAACTTAAAGCTCAATATAAGAGGCCATGCACCACCACCCACAGAATCGAGAAAGAGCAATCAATCTGTCAATCCTTTCCGTGTCCGGGCCGGGTGAGGTTTCCCGTGTTGAGTCAAATTAAGCCGCAGGCTCCACTCCTTACATATGGTAATTAAACATTAAAACACATGCGGCTTATAGTCCAGTGCGGCTTATATATGTACACATCATTCAATTTAGCTGCTGCGGCTTATAGTCAGGTGCGGCTTATAGTGCGAAAAGTACGGTACCTGTATGTTGTGTATGTCATAAATGTCAATATGAATTGAAAATGGGGGACCCTGATGTAAACGAGACGAAAGTCTTTCTCTGGTCTGCATCCCCTTAACAATTGTGTGTATTGAGCCGTACTGTATTGTACCCATTCTGCAATCTGTTAAATAAAGTTTTCAATCATTAATTAATTTGCTGTCTCGTTATAACACAAACAGCTCACCATGAACCATGACCAGCTTACGTTAGTTAGCATCCAAGCTAGCCTGATAACGTTAGTAGTTATTAGCATCCAAGCTAGAAACTGCTAGGCTGCCTGCTTACCTGCAATAATGTGGTCATCCTCCTGGACAGATAGACTTGTTAAATCATAATATCCACAGTGGTGTGTTGTGCTGGTCCTCAGTAAATGTCCCGCCGGCGAAAAATAAGTTGCTATTAAAGTGCTAAATGTTAGATACACTATCATAGAGGTTTCGAACGTGCCCGCTCTGTTAATACAATTTTCAATCAATCCCGCGAGGGGATGATGTTCATGTTGGCACGTTTCAGGCGCCGCCCCTCCGCGTAGCAATCAACAGTATATGCAACTGCAGAGCCGCAGAGTTGGCACCATTCTCTGATTGCATTTCAAGGCTGTCAATCATTCAATCCCCCATTCAATGGCAAGAGCTTAGATGCACGGACCGGGCTTAGATGACGTTAATAGCCTATTTTGATTGGCTTTATATTCATCCCGGTCAGCCCGTGCAGGGAAAGTTAGCCATTACTGACTGCAGAGGCCTGATCAGAGCGCTCAGAGCTGTCACTTTTGGCAATTTTTGAAGAAAATGGCATTTTCTTTTACAGAGGAAAACATTTCTAATAAAAAAGAAATACTAATAATAAAAAAATTTAAATGTAAATTAATAATAATTATGAGTGAATTTGTGTTTCACGTGTTGTCATGGTGAAACCTCCACTGCCATAATCTGAGTTTGCAATGCATGTGTCGTGTCAGGTACAACAGAACAATTTTGATTGACAGTCGATTCTGCCAATTACGTCACACTGCTTGCACCCACCTCCTGCTGTTCTTACCACCAATCGGCAAGCGCTTATTTGTTTTTTACTTCCAGGAAGGCCGTCATTGATCTGCATGAGAGAACCACAACAAACTTACCGTAGCTAATAACGTTAGCTCCCCGCTGCCCACGAGTAGGCTACCAGCACTCCGCAGGAGTACTAAACGAGGCATAATGATTTTACTGAAACGAATGTTATAATAAAAGCTTTTCTATAAATTTGTCTGATTCAAAACTTTATTAACAGATTGCAGAATGGGTACACTTCAGTATGGGCTCTCTGAGCAAAGGAAGGAAGTGAGAGATATGAATGAGTAATGCTTGCAATGGTCGGGTAAATAATATGCTGATGTTATTGAACGTGTAACTATATAACGTTAATGCCACAAAACGAATGCCTTTGTTAATCATAAGTAACTTTGATGCAGTAGCGTGTGTGTGTGTGTGGGGGCGGGGTTGTGCAGGTCGCTTGACTGAAACTTTTTTCAAAGTTTGAACGTGTGGACCAGATTGACGCGACACAAATTGACGGATATTTATCGGCCACTGCCATCGGCAAATCTGAGCTTATCGGCCGATAGGCCGATGGCAGTCAACAAGGCACTTATCGGCCGATACCCGACCTATATATCGGTGCACCCCTAGTATGAAGCAGATTCTCAGTGGACTCATACAGAACCAAGCATTTCACTGTAATGTACATGCACTTTATACGTAACAAATAAAACAAAACAGCATTGGCAACTTCAACAGACCCATGCCTCTTTGATGTGAACTCCAGGTATTGACATGGCGATACCCTAACACATGGCCCCTAATGGCCACCACAACTCAACTTGTAGATAGATAGGCAGTGACAGCCAGCATATCACCAGGGTTTTCTAGTGGGCAACTCCCTTCACTGATGTTTCGTCAAGTTAGGCCCACGACACCTCGGGAAGGCTCAACAGTTAGTTTCAGCGTCCCAGAACCACCCCCCTCCATGCTAGCTCCCATTTTCCATGATATATTATCCACACGCCAAACTTCAATGTTCAAAGATGTCAAAAATGGAACAATTCCTGATAACAGAGAAGAAAGGGAATACTCTTACCCTTAGTTTACTTTGTCCCCCAGCTGACATCATCTCTCCTCAACCAAATCCACTGGCTCCTCCCTTTCAATGCTTCTTCCGACATCTCACTTACCGCTTTTCCCCAAATTTTGATAATCCCAACGCCTCTCCTGCCCTCGCTCTCTCTCCCAGGCGCCCGTGTCTCCGTCCGAGAGGCAGTTCAAATTGGGCCGGATGCACGAGCTCCTGCTGAAGCGCCTCGCCCGTGCCACCCCCGCCCTGGACCCCAACGCCGCCACGCACCTCATCAGACACGCCCTGGGCACCGGGGACTACGGAGAACTGTGTCACGAGAGACTGGCCTCCATGCTCTCTCTGCCGGAGGACCTGGCCCGCATGTACCGAGACGACATCACGGCCACCGTCGTGTTTCTGAACTCCGATCTGGTGAAGATGCACCACAGCTAACGACATCAACTTTCTAGAGCAGTGGTTCTCAAGGCGGGGTCCGGGGATGTTTAATTTCACTAACACTTTACTCGCTAGAAGTTAACCCAATGAGGGAATACAAGAATGACTATTCTGATCATCGGTCTCGCTCTCTCTCTCCCTCTCTCTCCACCGGTATCTCCCCACCTACACACATTATAGACTACGGAATTCTGGACTAAAACAATGCTCTTCTCAGATGGGGGTTCCTGAAGACAAATCGACGTGTCCATTTGGGTGGTCCTCGACATGACAACGTTTGAGAACCAATGTTCTAGAACGCTAAATGTACTTCAGCTCACTCCACATCAGACTTGACTGTCTTCTTGTTGTTCCGCTCTCCGCTGAGGAATAGTTTTTTAGAATCTGCCATAGCAAACGATCTCTCGCACCATTTTCAGACACGGTTGATGGGAAAGTGAAAGCTGTTGCGCTCTGTATGCCGTCAGCTGCTCTGTAGACTTCAGAGGACGTACACACGGGTCAATGTCACTCAGCAGGTTACTACGGAACGGTTAGTTGTTATAGTACAGATTTCATATGGTAACTTTATCTTGTCATAAAGTCATTTTGCCCGTCTCTAAATTATTTTTGAAACGAGTCCATGTGGGATATGTTCATTCTTATTATTAGATACATGGTATTTATTGCACATGGAGAACAACAATAGAAGGTGAATTATGCTGCATATACCACTTCAATGGACAAAATCATGTTCTACTATGCCTATGGAAATTGGCTATCAATCTATTTTCTTTTGCACAGTTTTAACCTTTGCTGTAGACAATCCATTGATGAGAGAAATGCTACATCAGTATTATGGATGAATGTAGGTATTCATTACACAACATGAAATTACAAGGCATGTCTGCCTTTCTAAATTCACCTTGTTCTTTTAGTTATCGCTGCAGTCACCTGTGTTGTCTCAGAATGTGAAGACTTTTTACACGATTCCCTCTCAACCTTTCTACCATGATCACAGTCATAATAGTTGGTACACTTTTAAAATTAAGGTCTCCATGGATATACTTGTCCTAAAGTTTTTTTGTTTTTATGTAACCTGTTCTGTCAGTGTTTGTTTTTAAGTTGGCCCTTCACCAAAAGGAAAAGAGGGATGTAAAGTTACAGATTTATATTTTAAAGTCCTTTTGTTTTACTTATGTGTATTGTAATGTCATACTTAATGTGTATTGTGATGTCATTTGAAATTATGTGTGATTAAAGTGGTATGTCAGTCTCCTACTGGTGAACAAAACCTGTTTGTTTCGCTTCTAGGCGAAGGTGGTCTTGCAAATTACTCCCAACTAACTAGTGAGCTTGAAGCTTTTTTTTCTCAGAAATGATTTGAATTACACTATGAGGGCCGACGTTCCACTCTACTGGTTAAATTACTTACTTGTGAGTAGTACGTCCGTTGATAAAGAAAAATAATGTCCACAGCCGCTCCAGTGTAAAACAAAGCTATCCAAATGGTTTATTTCTCTTCCACAGCGAAGTCTTTGTTTACAGAAGTGGTCCTAAATTTACTTTCCTAAATATTCACGTCACCACTACAAGGTAAGAAAACTGTATTTTCTCAGTCTCCAAAATCACAGCCGACTCGACGCATGAAAATTCCTCCACACTGGAAAGCCGTAAATCCACTTGCCGGCTCTTTCCACAGCAAACCGGAAGGCTTGGCACCTTGGTTGAGAAATGCAGGCTTCAGTCTTGGTTGTTGAGTCCATCCGTTCAGTCCTGTTCAAGCTACACACTGCCAGAGAGAGAGAATCGTGGATTATATATAGAGATACAAATGTTCGGTTATGACATCATACGGTGACATCATGAATGTTCCATAACGGTATATCATGACGTCACTCAACCATGACCTCATACTGTGACATCACAAATGTTGACTATCTAAATCCAATCTATTAAACATTCATATAATACAATAACCTAAATATATAGCTTTGGCTCCTACATCGGCCCCTAATTGTTCTTCTAATCTAGAGACAATTACTAACTACTAAGAAACAAGGAGCTAAACCAAACACTATTTTAACTGGTAAGTGTCTCTGCTGCTGGATAACCAATACCTGGTGCCAGAGGTCACTAGTACATGGCACACCGTAGGAGGACGGTCTTTACCACCACCTCATGCAGCTTCTTCTTCACGAAGAGCTCGAGCTCTGCTTCCTTTATATTCTCCAGAGTGAGGTTGGTCTTCTCCAGGCTTGCCTTGAAGATCTCCATCTGTGTCTGTACCTCAGACTGTGTGAGCGAAGCATTCATCTCCTTCCTCTGGCGACACAGCCTCAGCAGAGTGCTTCTAAGCTTCAGCATCCAACCGGCTGCCTTCTTGAGACGGTTCCAGTTGGAGTAATATTCCAGGAACTGCTGAACTGTGTCGAACTGCTCTTCAGCTGCAGTCGCGCTGACCACGGCGTTCTTTACCTCTGGGTCCTCCGTGGTTAGGTCCCCATGGTGTTCTTGGTTCTGAGGCCATTCCTCTTCGCGCTTGGTGAGGAAGTCCGGCCCCTGTATCCAAGTCTCATTGCGCAGGAATGATTCCACATTGAGTCCTCTCGACGCGTGGTCAGCAGCATTTGTTGCAGTATCTACATACCGCCACTGTCCTACTTCTGACAGCTTCAAGATGGTCTCCACTCGATTCGCTCCGAAGGTGCGAAACCTACTGGTTCTGTTTGCGATGTATTTGAGCACAGTGGTGCTGTCGGACCAGAACAGATTTGTTTAGTTGGAGCTCCAGCTCGGATCTCAAGGTCCTGTCCATGCGCGCTGCCATGGTAGCGGCTGCTAGCTCCATGCGCGGCATAGTGAGGGGCTTGAGTGGGGCCACTCTCGCCTTCGCCATGACGAAGGCAACATGAAGCTTGTTGTCATCACTCTTCTGTAGCAGATAGCTGTAGTTGAGAGCTCACTGTTCAGCTACTCTTCTGCTGTTCGGCATCTTGAAGACTGCGTTCCTCACTGGTAGGCCGCTGCTGTAGTGTCCCTCTGTAAGTTTCACGGACTGCGAGACCAGTTCCAGAAACTGGATGTCGTCCCTCCACTTCTCAAACCGGTCGTCTTGACACTCTGGAAAGTCGTTCTTGAACTGTTGACTCCAAAGTTCATCTAGCGTGGCCACGGATGTGTGGTTGTACGTGGCTTGTATGAGTCCACTGGTAGCTTCATGGCCATCTTCTCCTCTGAGGGGGCCATTGACAAACCAGCCCAATCGCGTTTTCACCGCGTACGGCCCTTCTTCCACGCTGGGTACCACCTGCCCTGGTTCCATTGCCTTGGTACGTCAGTCCCGATGAGAAGGCCTATCTCCGCCCTGGATCTTTGGTATTTGTACTTCACTGAGATGGGGCCACTTATCGACTTCCTCTTGCAGTGGGATGTTCTATTTACGAGCAGGTATTGACTTCTGAGAGAAGGTGTTGGGTAGCTCTAGGAAGTTGTCACTATCCAAGCTACAGACTTCTAACCCAGACACACTCTGGCCGCTCATGACCTGCTCGCCTCCCATGGTCCTTAGCAGGATACTTGTTAAGTGCTGCCATTAACCTCTCTGTGCAGAAAGTGACGTTGCTGCCTGGGCCGAGAAACGTGTAGGCCGCCACCATCTTGTTGCCCTTGTCTTTGATGTGGACTGGAACGATAGCCAAGATGCTTTCGATGTTGCCGGCCCCAGTAGCTCTGCAGGTCCTCTTTCTGCATTGATGCATCCACCGACCATAGAACTGGCTTCGCCCTCTTCTTCCCCGCTCCTGTGCTTGTACGGAAGCTTGGCTGTGATGGCACGCATATTTGATATGCTGTCAAGCTCCTGCATGTACTCCACGTCAGCCATAGCGTTGAGGCATCCAGTGAGATAGAGGCCAAAGGAGTGGAGCGCCTCTCCGTCATCGGACTTGATAGGCCAGTTCAGTGCCTTGTCTATATACGCCATTGAGCTCTTGTATCCATTTCCAAAACGCTTTTTCAAGAGCCTTCTTGCCTCGTGATAGCCTCGCTCTGGTTCCATGTGAAGACTACTTATCAGCTCTCTTGGCTGTCCATCCGTGTACTGCTCCATGAAGTACAGCCGGTCTCTGTTACTATCTGTCTTGTCCTCCACTCTGTGTTCAAAGGCCCTGATGAATAGCCTGTACTCCATAGGGTCTCCCTTGAATATAGGAATCTGTTGAGGGGGCAGAGTAGCATGGTTTTGTTGCTTCACTAGGAAATCCACCATGGCTCGTTTGGACTCTTGTTGCGGATACTCTTGTTCTTTCGGTGTAGCACCGCCAGGTACTCTGGAGCTGCTACTGTAAGCAGGTTCTCCTTTTATCGCTACGGCCTGGGGAGTCGGTGTAGCCTGCTTGTGATACGAAGGAACTCTTTCTCTATGTGAGAGTTCATTCCATCCCTACGGGACACTGGATGAGGCTCGCTGGCTCTTGTACTCTGCCAGTACTTTGCACTTAGCCTCCAAGGCAGCTAAAGCGGCCTGGACCTGCAACTCATCTATCTCTGCTCTTAGATTAGCCTCCTGTTCTTAGCTTAGCTGAGGTAGCTAAGAGCCGAGCCTCCTGTTCCTGCCTCTCTGCTCTTAGCAGAGCCTCCTGTTCCTCGAGTTGTCGTTTTTGTTTTAGAGCAGAAGCCTGGGTTAGCAACTCTCTAAGTCAGCCTTCAGACGCTGGCTTGCAGATGATGTTCTGGAAATTGCATTGGTGCTCTAGACCCTTTCCCTTTTACGACGCCGGATGCATCATCACAAATGCTCTAGAATGCTTGACCATGTTTCAATGACTTTATCTAAATCCAGTCAATATTAAACATTCATATAATACAATAACCTAAATATATAGCTTTGGCTCCTACATACACTTTTAAAAACATGGCTCCTGACGTACTTAATTTAGCCGACTATCCTGATGAGCCTGTCCTGCCCACTAGTGTTGTGTAAACACCCGCACAGCGTCTTCTGTGAGAAAACCTCAGCAGTCTTGCAGACAAAGCTTAACCGGGGGCACTAGCAGAATGTAAGTATGTAAAATGACATAGGCTATGTTGTGGAGGATTACTTGGAAGTCTCTTTCTCGTTTTGAGTGGTTCTAATTCACTTGTAGGTCTGTCCTGGGAACACCTTTCACGGGAATCAGGTGAGTGTTGCATATGAACGACACACCTGCGTGTCTGTCAGCGCTGTCGGGTCACCTAGACCCGTTGCCTTTTGTTTTCCTGTCAGCTTCCCGTCGATCTGATCAAACACCATTTATCATCCACCACTAGCGGGGATCCACAGGAAAGATATAATCAACAGAGCGTTTGCAGTTGGGAACTGTCATGCATCCCTGACTTCACAGAAAGAAGAAGTTACTTTTAACGTTTGGAGGAAGGACTATTGTAATAGAAAGTAACGATAGATAGATCTGGAGATAAGCCCGGAGAGAGGAGCGGCAAGCGGAGCAGTCCCAGTTTAGTGAGAAAACCCGAGGTGCGGACAGAGCTGTGGATATGGAGGACCGCAGGACCACAGGGCTCATCTTTCTGCTGGTCCTGTTCCAGGTAAACCTGTTTGACATCTTGCAGATCCGCATTAGCAATGCTTGTGAATTATTAGAGAAATGGGTAAAACACAAGTTTACAAGTGTAATATCAATACAGCTAATAAATGATTCTTTGGATAAAAAAAGTGAGTCGGCATGTATTCATGAATCACACAGTGTAAACCGCAATTATTTTCTTATGCCGAATATTAGGAAAAAGGCTTGGCAAATGAGAAAGATAATGATTATCTTTCAGTCTGCATATGTGTATATTTTGTATTATGTGTATGGGGCTCCAGGGGTTGCGATGCCCGAGTCAGAATAACAGTAATATGGGCCTCTATTTATTCACCTGTTGCCTCACTAAAGATCTTTGTACCATGGGGTTGTGTCTGTATGAGGCTGTGGGCTCAGGACAGTGGAAGCACCGGTCCGCCGACTTGTAGCTTTTTATTTTAAATTTTTTTTATCTACTTTTTCTCCCCATTTTTTTCTATTTTTCTCCCGTCCCCAATTTCGTATTGTCCAATTCTACCCTCCCCTGTCTCGAAGTTGTTAGGCCATGCCTCCCACAAGCCGGCTGCAATGTGGATGAAGCCTTGCATCACGTGTCCCCTCCGGTACTTGAGGAGGCAGCCGTCGCATCTTTTCACCTGCACAGCGCGATCTCTCAGCGGCGAGGGTCTGCGTGGGAGGGACACGCCGCCCTCGTCTCTTCCTGATTCTACTGCGCAGGTGCACCAACCGACCTGTAGGAGTCGCTGTCCACAACGTCCGATCCCCACCCACCAGCTTCCCACCCCCTAATACTGCCAATTGTATTGGTATGAACGACCAGCCAAGCTGGTAGCAACGCCGAGAGCTGGGCGCAAACCCAGCATCTCCTGCGTTGGTGGCGAGCGCCTTGCCCACTGCGCCACCTAGCCGCTCCGATTTGTAGCTTTTTTCTAATCCCATGTGAGATGGGCCTCTTAATGCAGCACATTTATTCATGGTTACAGCCTTACTTTAGCTTTTGTTAAGTTTTCACTTATAGAACAGACCCTTTAATATTCGTGGCAAAGTAATGTAGTGAGTTCTACATATTATGATTACGACTTTTGTATCCTATAGTGTTGTTGGGCTGCTTTGGCTGAAGCAGAGCGCCTCATCAGCTATCAAGTCCCAAAAACAAAAAATGATATCCAATTACAGGTAACACATTGTCTTTACACTTATTTCATGTGTGTGCTTGAGCTTGCCTTACTTAAATGTGTTTTTCATTCAGAGCCACGGCCCTTTGACCATATTAGGGCTAGCGTGCCAATAAGGAAGTCAATGGGAGGACGCGGAAATTTGCGAACAGTTAAACTATATCTTAAATTATGGCTATGGGTCTAAAACACCCCTCGCTTATCAATGACTTGCTTGCAGTCAACATGTACAAAACGTATTGTTTTTTCATTGGTACATTTCCGTTTTATACCGTTTTGAATACGAGTATAGTTTTGGAGATGTCTAGTAATTCCAGAGAAATTCCGCGATAATCGGCCTTTACTGGAATACACAAAACACGTTGTCATTTTTCGGCTGATTTATGAATAGTTTTCAAATAAACGCTAGATTATCGATAGTATATGTGTACTTATGCACGCTAGAGAAGCGGGCTGAAAAATAGATTATCCATGCCGTGGATACGGCTAACGTTACGCACACACACACGCTGCGATGGCGGAGAAAAAAACATCTGATTAACCCAAGACTGGTAAAATAGAGTCCTTACCTCACATCAGATGTTCTGCAAAAAGATGAATACAATTCTTGATCGCCATTCCAAATATTGATCGTGTTTATTGATCCAACGTTATAGCACCAAAACACATAATCGCCGCTGCTCCCAGTGGGGGGACTCAATGCAATAGTATCCAGCTGCATGCCCGAGAAGTAAAACCTGGACCGGACTTATTTTTTTGATGCACAGTCCCACCCAATCCATTCCAATGATGTGCAATACCTTCCGGGAGACGATAGGCGGCGGTATTTGCCCTTTTCGAGCTCAGATCCATTCCCAATGATAACGTCAGGCTGGATGGATGAAAAATGAATGGATATTGCTAATAAAAGAAATAACGATTAACACTTTGAGTGCCAAGAACGAGAAATCTCGTTATTTAATTGTTAATTTTTTTATTATCGATTTCCATTCATTTTTCATCAATCTAGCCTCACGTTACCATTGGGGATCTATCTGAGCTCAAACAGGGAAAGTACCGCCCCCTATCGTCTCTCCGGATGGTATTGCACCCATTGGATTGGACTGAATGAAATGGATGGGAAAAAAAGAGTCCGGAATCCACATTTTACTCGTCAGGCATGTAACCGGAGACTATTCCATTAATTGCCGAGCCGCAGAACGGTGTGGAATATGTGTTTCCAGTACCCAGCGTTGGATCAATAAACGCGATCGATATTTGGAATGGCGATCAGGAATTGGAATAATGTTTTTGGAGAACATCTGATCTGAGGTAAGGAATCTATTTTACCAGTCTTGGGGATAATCAAGAGTTTTTTTTTACCTATATATCAACGTGTCCCATATGTGTGTGTGTGTGTGCTGATCAGGAAATAAGATAATAGATTTTTCAGCCGGCTTCTCTAGCATGCATAAGTACACATATACTATCGATAATCTAGCGTTTATTCGAAAACTATTCATAAATAGGCCAAAAAATGACAACGTGTTTTGTGTATTCCACTAAAGCGCGATTCCTGCAGAATCACTTTTTTTTGGAAGTTTAAAAAAACGAGCGTTTTTCAAAATGGTATAAAACGGAAATGTACCAATTTAAAAAAAAAAAAAAAAAATCCGTTTCGACTATGTTGACTGCAAACAAGTCATTTATAAGCGACGGGCGTATTAGACACATAGCCATAATCGACCCCACCCGTGACTATAGAATGTGACGATACACGCGGAATAAGGGCAATAAAACCTCACCTCGGAGTGTCGTCCTGATCTTGACATACACTGACCATTCAGCACCCAGTCTTTAGTAATCTAATTGTGAGTAGTTTTCTCTGGTTATATTTTTCTATTTTATTTGAAACAATGTTTTTATACAGTGTATAATATAGGAGGGCATTATGCCACATAATACCACATAATATCACCAAGATTATTGGTGGAAATGATTAATTATTATTTCAAGAAACCCTGGCAAGACTGAAGGCCTACAATAGACAATGTTGAATGTAAGAATCAAATTCAGTGACATAAAGTAGTATAATTATGCTTATGGTATGTAATTACTCAAACAGAACAGTTCCAAACTGGGCACCCATCAACTTCTAGTCCTGGAATTTCCACATGTTTTCAACGGTTTGAATCGGAGGAAGAGGGCTTGGGTTATTCCAGATATAAACTTCCCAGAAAACGACAACGGCCCGTATCCAAAAGTCATGGTGCAGGTAACTACTATTCACAATGTAATCTATGACCTTTGCAATAGTAAAACATATATTTTTGAATCAATACTTAAATTGTTTGTAGCACATGACTAAAGCCTTTTTTGAATAAACTTTCGGACTTTCTTGTCCTTATTTTCTAATTTAGATCAGGTCAAGCTTGGACAGAAATGTTGCTATCAAGTACACAATCTCTGGGCCAGGGGCTGACGAACCTCCGGAGGGCCTGTTCACCATCAACAAGGGATCTGGATGGATGTACGTGACCAAGCCACTGGACAGAGAGAAAAAGGCTGTATACAGGGTGAGTTGAGGCAAAATCCAGAGAACCGCGTAATAACAACATCACACAGTATAATTATTTTATATTGTTCATCCATCACCAATCCATTACTTAAAGTAATACGGCAACATTATAGGGAATGTGATTACCGTCTTTTCCAGAGTCCGACAAGAAGATGGACACCAATTTCCTGCAAGCTAGTTTACTGTAGCTTAGCACAAATGAATGGAAGCGGATACGGACCACTAGCCTAGCTTAAAACTCTGGGAGAGGTGCTTTTGGCCAACAGCTCGGCTAGCTGGTCCGTATCCGCTCATTTGTGCTAATCTAGGCTAGTTTGCAGCCAGATAGCTTGCTTCCTGAACGCACAGAGAGGAAATCTTCTTGTCTGACTCTGGAGAAGACGCTAAGCACATATCCCATAATGTTGGCGTGTTCCTTTAATGTAGCATGTTTGTTTGTGCTCTGTGGTGTTTCCTAGTTGTTGGCCCATGCCCTGGTCCAGGGAGCCAAGGCTGAAGAACCCATGGATGTCATTATCAAAGTCATTGACCAGAACGACAATAAACCTGTATTCAGCCAAGACCCCTCCCACGGCAACGTCAGCGAGGGCACAGCCATCGGTGAGATCGTTATTTAACCCTTTCACTACCACACTACAGATGGTTAACCCTTTCACTACCACACTACAGATGGTTAACCCTTTCACTACCACACTACAGATGGTTAACCCTTTCACTACCGCACTACAAAGGGTTAACCATTTCACTACCACACTACAGATGGTTAACCCTTTCACTACCACACTACAGATGGTTAACCCTTTCACTACCACACTACAGATGGTTAACCCTTTCACTATCACACTACAGCTGGTTAACCCTTTCACTACCACACTACAAATGGTTAACCCTTTCACTACCGCACTACAGATGGTTAACCCTTTCACTACCACACTACAGATGGTTAACCCTTTCACTATCACAATACAGCTGGTTAACCCTTTCACTACCACACTACAAAGGTTAACCTTTCACTACCACACTACAGATTGTTAACCCCTTCACTACCACACTACAGATTGTTAACCCCTTCACTACCACACTACATATGGTTAATCCCTTCATTATCGCACTACAAATGGAACCATTTCACTACCACACTACAAAGGGTTAACCCCTTCACTACCACACTACAGTTGGTTAACCCTTTCACTACCACACTACATATGGTTAATCCCTTCACTACCACACTACAAATGGTTAACCCTTTCACTACCACACTACAGAAGGCGGAAACCCCATGACAACATACCAGGGATGGTCCTAAACAAATTCTCAGTCCACCAATAGTTATAGGATTTGTCAACTAATTGATACATTTATTTCATCAACACATCTGTCAAATTTCTATTTCCCTGCGTCATACAGAAGGACCTGTTTAAATCTAGTGCTTACCAGAGATATGCTTATCAAATCTAGTGCTTACCAGAGATATGCTTATCAAATCTAGTGCTTACCAGAGATATGCTTATCAAATCTAGTGCTTACCAGAGATGTGCTTATCAAATCTAGTCCTTACCAGAGATGTGCTTATCATTTATCAGGAAATAACTTGTTCAGCTTGAAAAGAAAAGCATAAAAATCAACTAATCGACTAGCAACATCTTGACTGAGACCAAACCTAGCGATTACCTATGAGGGAGACAGCCTTACACCATACTTCATTTCAATATGTAATACACAACACATCCATATTACAAAAAGTGCTACAGATTTGAGACTTGAGTAACAGATGGTTATTGGATATGGTCCGATTTTGGATACCTAGCCTTATTTCCTACTCATTGGTGATATTGCTGAATGGTAGGGTCCTTTCTCGGCACAATCCATGTTGTGATATTGTTGAATGGCACTTAACATGTTTACACATTTAAACATACTCAAAAGGTGCGCTTGCTTATTTCAGGGGTTGTACAGACTGAAGTGTGGCCCCATTACTTTATATTGGTTTTGTGGCTAACTAGCCAGAGCTGCAGGTATCCAGTGTGAAGAACAGCATGGACTGTGCTGAGAAAGGACTACTGATCTACAATATGATCTGTACGTAGGAAATAAGGCTAGGAGTCCAAAAGTGTGTGTGTGTGTGTGTGTGTGTGTGTGTGTGTGTGTGTGTGTGTGTGTGTGTGTGTGTGTGTGTGTGTGTGTGTGTGTGTGTGTGTGTGTGTGTGTGTGTGTGTGTGTGTGTGTGTGTGTGTGTGTGTGTGTGTGTGTGTGTGTGTGTGTGTGTGTGTGTGTGTGTGTGTGTGTGTGTGTGTGTGTGTGTGTGTGTGTGTGTGTGTGTGTGTGAATCCGCGTAATCTCTTGCAAACTATGGGGCCGATCAGCCTGTGCTTTGGCACAGAATGTTACAGAGGCACAAGGATGAGCATGTGGGAATATGTTTCACATCTGGCGACGGGAAGTATTTTTGGGGAATTCATTTCCAGAATTCTCCATTGACTTTCACGTAATCCTTTGTGTAGTTGTGGTACATATTTCTACCGCCAGAGGGCAATGGTGCAATGCTGGAGATGGTTGGCCAGAGGGTCAGCACAGAGACATGAGTGTGAGTGTTATTTGAAATAACCACCTCAGCAAACACCTTGTGTGCTAAAGGCACATTCAGATTCAGATTCCTTTATTGTCACAGCTTTTAAAATGTACATACATTTTGAAAATGTGAGATGCTTGTTTTCCTTGGCTCCTCAACCGTAGTAGTGTGCAATACAGTGCAATACAACAAATAGACTTAAAATAATCCTATACTATACAATATAACTTTACTATGGTACCCTATGCTATGTTGCTATCCCTATACTATCTATACTCCTATAATCTATGCTATACAATCCTATGCTAAGCTATATTACTATACAATGTAACAGTGAAGTTAAAGTCAAGTTAAACAGTGAAGTTAAAGAGCAGCGGATGATAAATACACATATCTTGAACGTTTTTTGGAAATAAAAAAGAGATTTTGTACATGAGGTAGCAGCAGTGTGTGGTGTGCAAGTCATCTAAGTGCTTTGTGTTTGTGTGTGTGTCCGTGATGGTTCAGAGTCTCAGTCAGTAGCCTGTAGGCCCGGTGGAAGTAGCTGTTCAGAGCCTCTCAGTCAGTAGCCTGTTGGCCCGGTGGAAGTAGCTGTTCAGAGTCTCAGCCAGTAGCCTGTTGGCCCGGTGGAAGTAGCTGTTCAGAGTCTCAGTCAGTAGCCTGTTGGCCCGGTGGAAGTAGCTGTTCAGAGCCTCTCAGTCAGTAGCCTGTTGGCCCGGTGGAAGTAGCTGTTCAGAGTCTCTCAGTCAGTAGCCTGTTGGCCCGGTGGAAGTAGCTGTTCAGAGTCTCAGTCAGTAGCCTGTTGGCCCGGTGGAAGTAGCTGTTCAGAGTCTCTCAGTCAGTAGCCTGTCGGCCCGGTGGAAGTAGCTGTTCAGAGTCTCTCAGCCAGTAGCCTGTCGGCCCGGTGGAAGTAGCTGTTCAGAGTCTCAGTCAGTAGCCTGTTGGCCCGGTGGAAGTAGCTGTTCAGAGCCTCTCAGTCAGTAGCCTGTTGGCCCGGTGGAAGTAGCTGTTCAGAGTCTCTCAGTCAGTAGCCTGTTGGCCCGGTGGAAGTAGCTGTTCAGAGCCTCTCAGTCAGTAGCCTGTTGGCCCGGTGGAAGTAGCTGTTCAGAGTCTCAGTCAGTAGCCTGTTGGCCCGGTGGAAGTAGCTGTTCAGAGTCTCAGTCAGTAGCCTGTCGGCCCGGTGGAAGTAGCTGTTCAGAGTCTCAGTCAGTAGCCTGTTGGCCCGGTGGAAGTAGCTGTTCAGAGTCTCTCAGTCAGTAGCCTGTTGGCCCGGTGGAAGTAGCTGTTCAGAGTCTCAGTCAGTAGCCTGTTGGCCCGGTGGAAGTAGCTGTTCAGAGTCTCTCAGTCAGTAGCCTGTTGGCCCGGTGGAAGTAGCTGTTCAGAGTCTCAGTCAGTAGCCTGTCGGCCCGGTGGAAGTAGCTGTTCAGAGTCTCAGCCAGTAGCCTGTTGGCCCGGTGGAAGTAGCTGTTCAGAGTCTCAGTCAGTAGCCTGTTGGCCCGGTGGAAGTAGCTGTTCAGAGTCTCAGTCAGTAGCCTGTTGGCCCGGTGGAAGTAGCTGTTCAGAGTCTCAGTCAGTAGCCTGTTGGCCCGGTGGAAGTAGCTGTTCAGAGTCTCTCAGTCAGTAGCCTGTTGGCCCGGTGGAAGTAGCTGTTCAGAGCCTCTCAGTCAGTAGCCTGTTGGCCCGGTGGAAGTAGCTGTTCAGAGCCTCTCAGTCAGTAGCCTGTAGGCCCGGTGGAAGTAGCTGTTCAGAGTCTCTCAGTCAGTAGCCTGTTGGCCCGGTGGAAGTAGCTGTTCAGAGTTCTTTTGGAGGTGGATCATAAATCTCAATGAAAACCACAAACTGCATGAAAGCACTTGAGACTTACACACATCCTGAAAAGGCCACAAGAGACGACATACAACGTATGTGTACATGCCATATGTCCTTCATTCATTGGGGGGGAACTATACATTACCCACTATCATGAGGACATAATGTGCTCCAATGATTCCTCATTAGTTCCTCCTGCTTGATCGCTATTATTGTGTTTCTGATAAAGGTTTCAACTTGAGTCCTCCAAACTTGATTTCATTTCAAATATAATTTGCCAGTTCAAAATAATCTATTCCCTTTGCTTCAAACCACCCAGATCATTCCTTCATGAGGGTCACGGCTGTGGATCTAGACGACCCAGAGACGTATAACGGCATCGTTAGGTATCGGATACTGACTCAGGTGCCGGCGCTCCCCCGGCCAGAGATGTTTGATATAAACCCAGTGAGTGGAGTGATCAGTGTGGCGGCAGCCGGACTGGACAGAGAGGTAAAGTAGTTCCTACAGCAATGTCCTCTTCCACGCCTCTATTGTTCACTTTGTCATCCATCCATACTAGGGGTGGGACAAAAGGTCCATACTGCGATATATCGTCGTACATCCTCCACATGTTATCGATACTTTTCTCTCTATATATATATTTTTTTTAAGAAGATGTTTTCTTTTTCTTTTTTCTTGACAATCCCATTTTACTGCAACAAAAATGATTGGAATGAGGTGAACAGACTGAAAACGTTATCTTATTAGATAAAACGGATGATGTATATATTTTGTTTTTATTGCAGATGGTAACAAAATTCTCCGTTGGGCACATAATTCATAATTAATAATCAAGTTGTGGTCAGTGTGTATTAAAGAGCCACTATGCAATTTGTTGTACATTGTTTAATATACAATTGGGCAGTTTGTGATGCACACTAAATAATCTGATACGCTTTCATGTCAATTCTGTGAAAAATACATAATTCCTGCTTTGTGCCTTTTCATCTTTTCTTCTTCAGTTACATATATTGTGTATATTGTAGATTACATTTCTTGCAATATATTGATTCTCGCAGATATTGTGTATCTGAGTGATATTATCAAGTTCAAGTTCAAGTTCAAGTTCTTTAATAGTTGTCATACAGAAGTACAGAATACTTTCATACAAAATGCTTCTTACTGTTACGCTCCAGAGACTGTGCTAGACAAGATAGTATCAAATAACATAATAACATAATATAGCATGAATTTAGAAGAAGAAAATGAGGTCACAGTGTTCGGTATAGACATATGTACAATGTTCTGAGTTACCATATAATATACAATACACAATACTATGCAGTGTACTAATGTACAGTACTATCTAGTGCAAAGCAGAAATGGGATGAGGTACAATTTTAGGTACAATTTACAGTAAGGTGTACGAGTTGTAGTGCAATCCTTCATCCATAAATATAAAGTGTGGGGAGTGGGTGCTACAGTGTGTTTGTTTAAAGTGGGTGTGTGCTATAAGTGTGTGGAGTGGGTGCTACAGTGTGTTTGTTTAAAGTGAGTGTGTGCGTGTGGATGTGTGTGCTATGTGCGTTTGGTGGTTGTTGTTGTGTAGTGTTCATTCATTGTTCGTTTAGCAGCCTGATGGCCTGGGGATAGAAGCTTCTTCTGAGTCTTTCTGTGCTCGCCTTGAGACTCCTGTATCGCTTGCCTGACCGCAGCAGTTCAAAGAGGCAGTTGTTCGGGTGACTGGAGTCTTTAATGATTCTCTTAGCCTTGCCCTTGCAACGCTTGTAGTAAATGTTCTGGAGGGTGGGGAGCCCCCCTCCAATTGTGCGTTCGGCTGAACGTGTCACTCTTTGTAGTCTGCTTTGGTCTTGTGCAGTGCTATTCCCAAACCAGGAGGTGATGTTGCCGGTCAAGATGCTCTCTATTGTACATGAGTAGAAGTTCTTAAGGATCTTCTGGCTGACTTGGAACTTCCTTAGGCGCCTGAGGAAGTAGAGGCGTTGTCGTGCCTTCTTCACAACACTGTTAATGTGTGTGGTCCATGTCAAGTCCTCGGATATGTAGGCTCCGAGGTACTTAAAGCTGTTGACTCTCTCAACCGGTGCCCCGTCGATGCTGAGGGGGCTGTAGTCCTTGACCCCCGACCTCCTGAAGTCCACAATCATCTCCTTTGTTTTGCTGACGTTCAGGGAGAGGCTGTTTTCCTGGCACCATCCCGCCAGGACCTTGACCTCTTCCAGGTAGGCCCTCTCGTCGTTGGCAGAGATCAGGCCCACCACCACTGTGTCGTCAGCAAATTTGACGATTGTATTGCTACTCCGCTGAGCCACACAGTCGTGTGTGTACAGGGAGTAGAGGAGGGGACTCAGAACACAGCCCTGGGGGGCCCCTATGTTGAGGGTGATGGATGAGGAGGTGCAGTTGCCTGCTCTCACCACCTGGGGTCTGCCAGTCAGGAAGGCCAGGAGGGCCAGATATCAGTATCGTATTGTGAGTTACTCGTATCATCCCATCCCTAATCCATACTGTACATAGATCTGCTCTTCATTCTAACCCCCCCCCCCCCTTCTTACATTTACAAGACTCATCCCAAGTACACGCTGGTCATCGAGGCTGCTGATCTGGAAGGGGTAGGGCACACAGCTTCCTGCACCGCCATCATCACCATCACTGACGGCAACGATCACGCCCCGCAGTTCACCGTGACGGATGTGAGTAAATGAGTGTAAAGCGTCTAGTCTACACACAGTAGAGATGGGGCTCCAGCCAGTAGCCTGTATTGACACAATGGTAAAAAACGGAACGTGGGTAAACTGTGACCTCCAGTTGATGATTGCAGTAATGCCAAAAATCACCATTATGCAATTGTATTTGCTAAAAAATACCCTATTTTCATATTTGCGTAAATCAATGTCTAAATCGAAACAATAAGCCATACTATGAATTTCAATTATAAATCTTAAAAAGGTAGATAAACTATTTCACAAATAAAAAGGTGGGTAAACTGAGTTACATCCCTGCTCAAAAGCACCAGTAGCTCCTGAGCAGCTCCTCAGGTATTCATTCTCTGAACACATTATCATGAGCCACAAGGTAAAACAAATATATATTTGGGTGAATTTGTCCTGGCAGAATATGAATGTGTGATTCCAAACAAAAGCTGAACTTGCCTCTCATGTCTCCATCAGTGTATAAAGAGTCATAAAAGTCAATCATAATCATAATAATAATCTTGGAATAGACAGCTATGATTAGGCCATCTGTGGCTCTGATTGGTAGAATCCATATAAGGTGTGCTGTTTAGATAACATGCCCATAAAAAAATTATAAGTAGTAGCTAGAGATCTATCTCGAGCCCGCCCTCTTTTCTTGATCCTCTCATCACAACCATTACTTCAGAGGGATTCCGAGATCAACTGAGTTCACTAACTATTATTTATGACTGATTTGATTTGATTATGACTGGAAGGTAGCGTTGCGACTCACTGCCACACCTGTTACATCTGAACCAGGTTCCTATGTGTGCACTCGCCCTCGAGTGAAGTGATCATTAGCCTAAACAAAAAGGGGCATTTCACCATTCTTTTCCATCCATGTTTCACACAGTCACACAACGTCTGTCCTCGTGGGCCTAAACAACTCCCTCCATCTCCTCCACCTCTCATCAAACCTTGCCTTCCGTTGTCTCAGTGCGTACCTCAACCTTTCCATCACATAGATCTCATGAATCACTTCCATCCATTCTCCCTCCGTCGGCACCACCTGACTCCTCCACTTCCTTGTGAGCCTGTTTGGTTGCCACCCTTAATAAGTAAAAAATGTACTCCTCATCATTGTCCCTTATGTTGAAATCTATTTTCCCTAAATACATCACTTTTTTAATGGTATTTCGACTTCAAATTATTTTCATAGAGGGAGAATGGAGGAGCAATCCCAGATGATATGATAGTGGTTGGCGTCTTTATTCCAGTATTCCCTCCAACAGCTCCTTCATCTCTATTTTCTTTGAGAGGGTGTGATCAAGAATCTGACAGTGTTTTTCATCTCAAATTCTCTCCAAGTGTTTCCACTGTTGTTTACATATTTCCCCCCATTCATCTATCATTATAGTAAAATGCACTCCCTGTTCCCAGTTCTCCTTGATATATGTTGTATTTATCAATTTCAGGTTCTGTAGTCCATTTCATACTTTTCGCTATAATCCTTCTACACGGCTCCGAATTGTATGCTGCTATGAATACCTTCAATACGCCTTCTTCTATGATTCTTCTATGATCTTTTGTAATGGTTTGATTTAAATAGTGACATGCTTGGAGATATCTACAGAAGCCATGGTTTCCAAATCCATGTCTCAGTTCCAGCTCCTCAAAACATTCTATTACCCCCTTGGTATACAGCTTATGGAATGCGAGACCTTCCTGCTTCCATCTCTCAAACCCCCCATCTGTTTGGGATGAACGTATCCTGTGTATTCAGGGTAAATGACTGTGATAACAGACACAGAGGGATGTGTTTCTGTCCTGCTCTTCTCCTCAGATGTCTGCGTCAGTCCCTGAGAACGGGGAGCCAGGTGTGGAGGTGGCCAGGCTGAAAGTGACCGACCAGGACGAGCTCGGCTCCCCTAACGCCAACACCAAGTACTCCATCATCAGAGGCAACAAGGGAGGACACTTCGCCATCAGCACAGGCCCCGGCAACATGGAGGGGATCCTGACTACGGCCAAGGTGGGGGTGGGGGGAATGTCAGACTCTCTTATCTGTTCTCGGTATTAACTGTTCAGCTGATCTTCCTGCCGGATGTCTGCTGGGAAGTGAAAGAACTCCATCACAAAAGAGCATTTTTTTTACGGGCTATAACGTACTGTATATTATGCCAGTTAGGGTACAGCCCCTCACCTGCACCTTGTGTCTACTGTTTACTCTTACTCATAGTATATATTCAGATTAAAATGTATTGCCATTATCATGTCATTATTATTATTTAATTTTTTTATTTTATTTGTATCTATTGTCGATATTTGTAACATATTGTAACATATATTATAACCTTTGTTTACACTGTTTATTTCTCTCACATTTTTATACTCAGATATTGCATTGCCTATATTTATGTCTTTCTTACCCTGCCCATACCCCCCCCCCCCCCTGCCCCCTCCCCCATGCTGCTGTGATGCCCACATTTCCCCAATGGGATCAATAAAGGAAAGGAACATGTCTTCCTTGTAGAAGCCACATGGCTTTGGGAAGAGAGGGTGACCTGAATCTGAATGATCGCACTGTAAAACTCCTAAAGGGAATGGACTCTCAACCCCCCCCCCACCCTCTTTTCTCTCCGCCCCTCTGAAGGAGCTGGACTTTGAGAGCGTCCCCGTCTTCACTCTGCTGGTGGTGGTGGAGAACGAGGCGGGGTTCTCCAGGCCTGTGACCACCTCCACGGCGACGGTCACAGTGAGGGTGGAGGACCAAAACGAGCCTCCGGTTTTCAGCCCCGCAGAGCTCTATGTGAGCAGGTCAGAGGATCTGACTGTAGGGGTCACTGTGGCCCAGTGCAAAGCCCAGGACCCAGACACGGCCAGGACACAGGCGGTTAGGTAAAAGGATCATCATCATCATGACCTTTATTTTATACTCTGAAATACAATCGAGAGACGAGCCCCCATTTTCAATGCAGCCGAGATTACAAAAACAATAGGAAGTCATACATTATATAATCCAACACCACAAAAACCCACAAGTAGATAATAATAATCACATCACAATAAAACATCACAATAATCACAATAAAATAATAAGGCACAATAAAACAAGACAAAGTAGACAAATAAAGAGTTCAATTAAATGTAAATCAATTAAGAGTTACAATCAGAAACAGGAATGTTCAGAATATGTGATCTGAACTGCCCATACTATAAAGTACACACACACACACAGACACACACACACACACACATACACACACACACACACACACACACACACACACACACACACACACACACACACACACACACCTCTTGCAATTGAATACAATACTATCCTGTTAAGTAACAGTCTCTCTCTCTCCCTCTCTCTCAGATTTGAACTGAGTAATGACACTGCACACTGGCTGGACATCAATATTGATACTGGACTGATCAAAGTAAAAAGCCGGATGGATCGAGAGTCAACTGTTGTCAAAGATGGCAAATACACTGTCCTAATTTTGGCTTATGATAATGGTAAATATTGTATTGGATTCTTGTAATAAGATGGTTATTATCCAACTAGAATGACTGTAGTAAGCTGCACATGTTTAGCAAGCCTTCTCCCCACACACCTCAAATAAATCAGTCCCCATGGGCCGGACACGTCTTCTTTAAACAAGTCAAGAAGAAACATCACAATGAATCAAGAACAAAACAAAAATACCATGAAATCCAAAATAAAATGTAAAATAAATAAATAAATGCAACACTCCCAGACATACCCCATGCGAAGGTAAGGAAAAACTCACTAAAAACCTAGCAATAGGAAAAAACCACCACAGGCAATGTGGAGGGGAGAAACCTTAGAAGGGCTGTTCAAGGGGGGATCTCCCTTCTTAGATGTCGGTGATAGTAGTGTTGCTATAAAACAGGCGAAACAGTTGGTAAGCATGTACGTGTAATGAAACACAAATAAGTACATGCAATAGCAACTGGGGTACATAAGAACATTTTGAAAGATTGAAAATAGAGCTGATGATGACTGATCCATATGGGGGCGGCGTAGAGAGGATCGCATCCTCCCGGCCATCACCACGGGACGTCCACCACTCCGGTCATCACCACGAGACATCCACTCACAGCGAGACGGGACAGGCGTTAGACAGTTTGCGTGTTAGTGATGGGCGGACATAGCACTAGAAAAACAACACCTCTCCCCTCTGTCCAGACCCAGTCCCAGCCACGAGCACAGGGACCCTGCTGCTCAACCTGCTGGACGTCAACGACAACGCTCCTCTGATCAGGCAGAGACGCGTCGTGCTTTGCAACGAGGACCCGCCTCCCGCTCTGTTGGACATCGTGGACCCAGACGGGCCTGGGTACGCCGGGCCGTTCACTGTGGAGCTTCAGGCGGAGCATCGGACCAACTGGACCATCAGCACCAACTCCACAAGTAAGAACCCCTACTGGACAACACCACCGAACACCAGCTAGTTGACGTGTGATGAGCGACACTATAATTGACTGTTAACAAGGAACTACTGTATACAAGCAATGATAATATTACAAGGACACAAAGGACATGGATTAAGCCTAGTCCTAGACTAAACTTGCGCTATCAATTGAGAATCATTAGTCCTTACTCACTGTCTGTGAAACTGGCCCAACGTGTCATGAATGCAAAGTGCATGGATTGAACTGGTCTTATTAAAGTCCCATGTATGTGAGCCACCACTAGGGACAGAGTGGCTAATTGTGAGTGAGTGAGTGAATTAATGAGTGAGTTAGTTAGTGACATTACCAGAGGTGCTTAGAATCGAATAAACACATCAACAGATAACCTTGACACATGGCGAAAATGCTCAGTTCTCTACCAGTTACTTCATACATGACATGCATGATGAACAAGACCATACAAAAATCATCCTGAATGCTTAAGTGAAAGGGTTCTTTTAATTGCATCATGGAGTGAATAACACAGGAGGTAGAGAGGCAGACTAGTGACCTCAGTACCAACAGGATGGTGGCAGGACGTCCTAGAGGTCGAGAGGCAGACTAGTGACTTCAGTACCAACAGGAGGGGGGTTGGTCTTACATCTCCAGTGCCCGTCAGCAAGGCACTGACCCCCCAAAAATGGCTCCAGGGGCGCTGCACTGCACAATTGCCTTGTGTAAACTGACAATGAAGTAAATCTTACCCCTCTTAACCCTCTCTACCGTATCTGCAGGTGACGTGGCAGCCTTGGTGCCAAAGAGGCCACTGTCCCCAGGCGACTACTCCGTGCTGATGCGTGTCTACGACGGCGGGATGCTCCACCAGGACAGCACGCTGGACGTGGAGGTGTGCCAGTGCCGCGGTGTCGTCTTGGCCTGCTTCATCCCGCTCCGGGCGGCCTCGCAGGCACGCGTCTCCTCCCTCGCATTTGGAGCTCTGGGAGTCATCTTTGGATCGCTGTGTATGTGGCGGCGCGTCCCTCTCCGTTGGCTTTAACACTGGCTTGCTTTTGACTCTTGCTGTTTTCAAACACCCAGTTCTCTTTTTATCATAAGTGCTGCTGCTGCTGCTTCTGCTCTTCCTGAGGAGGAGGAGGAGGAGGAGCTCCGTGAAGAAGGTCCCTCTGCTGGAGGAGGAGGCCAGAGACAACCTGTTCTACTACGACGAGGAAGGAGGAGGAGAGGAGGACCAGGTGAGAGAGTGCGCACAGGAGAGGAGGAGGAAGGGGAGGAGAGGGGGACCAGGTGAGAGAGAGAGAGAGAGAGTGGGCACAGGAGAGGAGGAGAGGGGGACCAGGTGAGAGAGAGTGGGCACAGGAGAGGAGGAGGAGGAGGAGGAGGAGGAGGAGAGGAGGACGTGGTGAGAGAGAGTGGGCACAGGAGAGGAGGGGGAAGGGGAGGAGAGGGGGACGTGGTGAGAGAGAGTGAGCACAGGAGAGGAGGAGGAGGAGGAGGAGGAGGAGAGGAGGACGTGGTGAGAGAGAGTGAGCACAGGGGAGGAGGAGGAGGAGGAGGAGGAGGAGGAGGAGAGGAGGACGTGGTGAGAGAGAGTGAGCACAGAAGAGGAGGAGATGAGGACGTGGTGAGAGAGAGTGAGCACAGGAGAGGAGGAGGAGGAGGAGAGGAGGACCAGGTGAGTGAAATAGTGGAAACAGGAGAGGAAGAGGAGGAGGAGAGGAGGACCAGGTGAGTGAAAGAGTGGAAACAGGAGAGGAGGAGGAGGAGGAGGAGAGGAGGACGTGGTGAGAGAGAGTGAGCACAGGAGAGGAGGAGGAGGAGGAGGAGGACCAGGTGAGATAAATAGTGAGCACAGGAGATGGAGGAGGAGGAGGAGGAGGTGGAGAGGACCAGGTGAGAGGGAGAGTGGGCACAGGGGAGAAGGAGGAGGAGAGGAGAACAACCAGGTGAGAGAACAAGTGAGCACAGGAGAGGAAGAGGAGGAGAGGAGGACCAGGTGAGAGAAAGAGTGGGCACAGGAGAGGAGGTGCAGGAGGAAAGAGAGGAGCAGGTAAACGAAGGAGTGGGTGCATGGGAGGAGGAGGAAGAGGAGAAGGGCTGACGTACTGGGGAGAGAGACCTGGTGGTTCCACAGTGTAGGAGAACAGTGAAGGGGGAAGATGACCTGAGCTTGTTACCTGAGTGTCTTTTACACACACGCACTTCTGCACACTCACTTTCACTTAATTGTTGTTTTTGGATTGGCTTTAATGGTGGTTCTTTTACCTTTTGTACTGACTTATTTAATTTCCTGTTTTCCTTTCTTAACCATTCTACTTGTTGGTATTTTGTGAAGCACTTTGTACTGTGTTTTGAAAAGTATTTTATAAAGGTTGTTATTATTATTGTTGATATTATTATTATTATTATTATTATTATTATTATTATTATTATTATTATTATTATTATTATTATTATTATTATTATTATTATTATTATTATTATTATTAATATTACAAATGATTATGATCTACTCAGAGATGTTGGACTAGCGAGCAGGTGTTTTGAATGTTCCCCTCTGTTGTAGAACTATGACCTCAGCCAGCTCCCCTTCCCCCTCTACTGCTCACCACCACGGGAGTCTGAGGAGATTGGCAACTTTATTGAAGATGTGAGTGTTCCTGTATTGTTCTATAGTATTCATGTAGTATGAAGTATACAATTGTAGTATCAGTGGTGGAAGAAGTACACAGTTCCTTTACTTAACACTTTGAGTGCCGGGACACGTCTTTTCACGTCTTTGCTGGCCATGCTAAAGTTGCCGGGGGACGCTGTACAGCGTCCTTATATCAATATTTCAAAAATCTGCGATCGGATTCATAATGTCCCTCCGCTGGCCTGAGATCCACCAGCAGGACCCACTGAGCTCTCTGGCGGTTCAGGAGCGCCATCTGGTGGCCGATCGGCGCAATCGCCAAAACAGGATGTTGAATAGAGGTTGTCATGACGACCGTAGTACTTCCGGGCGCTCGCTATAGTTCATGTGACTCTGGCTCGTCACGCTACACGGTGATCGATTGCCAATAACTCGATAAACAACATGATTTGGACGTATATACCATTATACAAGCTGGAGATGGACCGGGTAAAAATATATCCCATAATGATAAGATTTCTACTCTACGATGATCGCCCAACGGCGCGCGGAGACTGGGGTGAGTTTCAGCGTGTAACGTTACCGTCTTCGATAATAACTGATATTATCAACATTTGACCCACATTAGATGATTGGTATAACGCTGCCCACGGAATTATAAACGCCCCCTAGCCCATCCGGTCAACATCAGATGACGTGTAGTAACTTCTAGAAGTACGTCTAGTTGGAATTTTTTATATCGCGCTGATTGCCATCAAACTGTATTTCATCATCAATATAATGCATTTGGGGCTATAGATCACGTTCTGGAGAAAGCTGCAGAAAGAGATGAAAACATACTTATACATTAGACCATACTTTACTATGAATATGTGAATGAAAAAGTTTAACGTTGCTACACAATGAACAATACATATAGGACTTTGAATGGGCCCTAATAATGGCAATGTAGCAATAGAATTTAAAAAGTTATAGCCCTGCAAAGAAGGGGACTTTCTCCATAGACAAATAGCGCTGGCAATCTATGGTATATCATTAATTTAACCTTAGGCAACCAAAGTGTTAAGAAATATCCAGATAAACGAGTACTCTGGTAAAAGTCCTCCATTCAATGTCTACTTAAGTAAAAGTGGAGTAAGATAAGATAAGATATTCCTTTATTGATCCCCTTGGTACATTTGAATGTACTTAAGTATCTAAAGTAAAAGTATGCATTCTACATGATGTCTGTGTATCCCAGTGCTTGGGAATCCTCAAACCATTGACCTCTAAAGGGGCGACCAGGCCCCCGCTCCTCGCTCCCCGCTTGCTCCTTGCATGGTCGCCTCTGCCATCGGTGTGTGAGTGAATGTGAGGAACAAAGATTGTAAAGCGATTTGGATAAAAGCGCTATGTAAATGCACCATTTACCATTTAAAGGTGATGTTGAAGTGGTATGTGGTCCAGTTATGCTGCTCTGATTATGTCCTCTTGAAGTTGAAAGGTTTCTTCAAAGTAACTAGTAACTGATGGGTTCAGATAAATGTGGTGGAGTAAAAAGTACAATATTTCCTTTGAAATGTAGTATACATTTCAGTTTATAAAATGAAAATACGCAAAGTACAAGTAGCTCAAAATTGTACTTAAGTACAGTACTTGTGTAAAATACTTAGTTACTTTCCACCACTGTGTAGTATACAATTTCATTCCAAAACGAGATTTCCAGCATTTGGACATTTTGACACATGGATTTTGTGACTCCTCATGGGACACTATTGAAGTTATTATTAGCTATTGAAATCTACCAACACACTTTCTCTCTCTCTATCTTTCTATCCCACACACATGCACACAAATGCATACACATAACCTTCAACTTGTACACACATATGCACACACATAGCCTTCTCATAGTCTGCATATCAAATCTATAACTCATAGTCTGCATATCATATCTATAACTCAGTCTGTACGTCATGGTGCCACTTTGTTTTGTCTACTTTCCTGTATAAATGCATAGCTTGCCATCTTTAGAGATCTAGGGCCTATATAGGCTATAGGACCATTGCTGTAACCTTTAGGTCTGTCATGTCAATCTGTCAGTAGACTCTATCCTTAATCAAAGACTGCTGTCCGCCTCCACAAATAATCTGGTCAAATGATTCCACATCAGTTATCAAATTATGAAAATAAGGTAGCAGTTTTCTTTAAAAACAGGTGTATATCATATTCATATGTGTTAAAAGAAGATATGATGAGATGGAAGTCTAATTCTACCCGGGATGGGGACGTTTCATTGTGTGACGTGATGATTGTGTAGCTAATACGACGCTTCTCTCCCAGAACCTGTACGGTGCTCACATGGACCCCACAGCGCCGCCCTACGACTGTCTCCTGGTGTTTGACTACGAAGGCGAGGGCTCCAGCGCCGGCTCCCTCAGCACCATCTACTCCTCCAGCTCAGAGGAGGAGCCGGATTACAGGGGCCTGTACGGCTGGGGGCCACGCTTCAGCAGGCTGGCCCACCTGTACACCACTCAGGCTGAGGAGGAGGACGATGACGACACAGAAACACTGCCAGGGAAAACAGAATGGGTCTGACTGGACACACAGTATCGCTATTTAAAGAAAAAGGTTATTACTAGTGTCATAGGTTATTAGCTCCGCCAAAGACGTTATTGTTTTCGTCCCCCGTTTGGATGTCTGTGAACAATATATATCTGGAAAAGTAATACTTCGAACGGAAGACACCTGTTGATTTTGGTGACCCTATGACCTTTTCCTCTAATGCCACCATCAGGCCAAACTTTCAGTTTTCAAATTAGCGTATCTTGTTAGTCACACAACTACAAGAATGCACACGGTGCAGACCTCCACCCACACGGTGCAGACCTCCACCCACACGGTGCAGACCTCCACCCACTGTGCCATAACTCACATGCAACACTTTACTGGGTAGACGACACAAGAGTTGATGTTGCAACATTTATTTCTGGCTATAGATCATTATGGTGGCGCCAGAGGAAAGGTCACAGGGTCACCCAGATTAACTCTCCCCCTAGGGGTCATGAATATTCCCAGCAAATCAACAGGTCTCTCAACCTAGGGGTCATGAATATTCCCAGCAAATCTTCTGACAGTACAACTAAGTGTGCCGAAGTGTCCTTGAGCAAGACACTTAACCCCTAACTGCTCCCAGTGAGCAGGTTGGCACCTTGCATGGTTGCCTCCACCGTCATTGTGTGTGAATGTGTGAGTGAATGGGTGAATGTGAGGAAGAAACTTGTAAAGCGCTTGGATAAAAGCTCTATATAAATGCACCATTTACCATTTAGCAGGGGTGTAAAGTACTTGAGTAATTGTACTTCGTTACAATACTTAAGTACTGTTTTTGTGGATTTGTACTTTACTCGAGTATTATTAGGTTTGTATACTTGTACTTTTACTCAATTACATTTCAGAGAAAAAATACATACTTTTTACTCCTTACATTTAATATGCAGACCTACAAAGTACAAATCTCGCAGGTCCAACCATTTTAATTTGTATATTTGTTTCTCTGGCCGAACTAACGTTAACGTTATTAATCCTGCGGCTGCAATTTATTTAAAAACAGCCAATCAAATCCCCATCAATGGAAAATGAACCCGCCCATACCCATGCTGATTGGTCCTTGTGCGTGACTAGAAAGCGAGGGTATTTGATTAAACAACTGCTATCAGAAGAATAGATGGTCAGAAAAAAAGTTTTTACTTACTTTTTAGTACTTTACTTTTTAGTACCTAAGTACATTTAAAAGTAGAAACATTTAGACTTTTACTCAAGTGTGTTTTTAGCCAGATACTCTTTTACTTGAGTAAGGTTTTGAGACGGTACCCATACTTTAACTTAAGCATAATTTCTGGGTACTTTTTTTTTTTTGGTCCACTTTTTCTCCCATTTTCTATATTTTTCTCCCATCCCAATTTCATATCATCCAATTCAACCCTCCCCTGTCACGGACGCTGTTTCTTGCCTCCCACAAGCCGGCTGCAATGTGGACTAAGTCATACATAGCACAAGTCCCCTCCGGTACTTGAGGTAACAGCAGTCGCATCTTTTCACCTGCGCAGCTCGATCTCTCAGTCGCGAGGAGTAACGCATGGGAGGCTCACGCTGCCCCCGACACTTCCTGATTCGCTGCGCAGGCGCACCAACCGACCTGTAGGAGTCGCTGTCCACAACGCCCGATCCCCACCCATCAGTTTCCCACCCCCTAATACGGCCAATGTGTATTAGTATGAACGACCAGCTAAACTGAAAGCAATGTGGAGCGCTGGGCTCGAACAGGCAAGCCCAGCATCTCAGTCATTCGTGGCGAGCGCCTTGCCCACTACGCCACGTAGCCGCCCCAATTTCTGGGTACTTTTTACACTCCTGCCATTTAGACGTACGTGTCGGGAGATGAGCTTGTTTGAACATTTCTTTTTGGTGTTCGCACTTTTTCCAGGAAGAGAAGACAGTATATTTCTTTAGATGTGTGATTATTTTTGGCATATAGTGATAAATAGATTGAGAACTAGGTGCAGACAAAAAACGTTTAAAATGGAGGGGGGAGGAAAACACTTTTAATTTCATGGGATGTTTTAAAGCTAGAGCGAAGATAGTGGAATCATGTTGAACTAGAACTAACCCAGGTTTAGCAACGTTTTTGAGGTGAATAATTGGTTGTTTTCCAAGGGATCCCTTGAACTTTCACCTCAAAGGATCTGAATGACAACAGCATCAACAGAACCATAAGAGTGTCATCTTTACAGACTACCAGTTTATTCTAGTCCCATGTAGTTGAGGGTCAAAACCACACAGTTAATGGCATGCAGTACAAAGATGTTACTACATACTGATGTGGAAAATATACCCTCATGTCCAGATAATCATCCTGTCACAGTCACCTTTTATTTAATACATTTTTTAATTTTCCTGTAGTTTCTTTTCCTATTCATTCTCTGTACATAGTGTAGGTGTGACAGGCAGAATATTAGTATGGTGCAAAATAATAATATTATTTCAAAGTTGAAAGGGTTTTAGGGCTGATCAAGCTGTCAAGCCATTTTACTTTCTGATTTCAATATTCGTAATGGATGATTATTATAAATTATTTTGTTGCCATTTTATATTTATTTAGGTAGAGTTTATCTACAGACTGAAACGGGTGATGTATTTATAATAAAGTGTCTTTTTAAATGTGGTTGAAGGCAATTTTGATATGAAGTCATTCTATTAGCCTACAATAATCTCAATATGTGTGTATGGTGATTATTTGTATTTTTCATATTTGTGTTTCATACAATATGTACAGACTCTAGCCTACCTTTGGAAAATAATATGATAGGAAATAAATCTTCGTAGCAAGACAATAGAAAGTCCCAAGATTTCCCATTGTACTAATGAAAAGTAGTAACTACACTGTATATGGAATTGAGAGTTGAGACGCTCTGCTATAGCGTATTAACTGGAGGCTGACCCATCCCGCCTCTTCCCTCATCATAGTTTGATGGTTGTACATTTACATTTAGTCATTTAGCTGACGCTTTTATCCAAAGTGACTTACAAGTTGTGTATGTACAACAAGTCAGCAGGAAGGGTACAACTCTAGTTGTGATATTGTTGGTCAAACGGTGTCAAACTTGAGTGCTATACTCTTGAGTACATAATAGTAGACATTATTAGCATAGTAGGTGCTATAGGCACATTAGATTACTTAGCAAAGTGCTTAGCAAAGTGCTAATTTCAGTTATTGATTGAATATGTGTGTTTTTAGAAAACTGGGCGGGTTTTGGCTGTCCTGATATATCATACATTATATGATACAACTGTATATTATACAGTTATACAGGAAGGAACACAAGCATTTGAGGAGAGTAGATAAGAGGGGCGGTGGGGAGGGGCATGCAATTAGATAATGTGAACAGAGGGATGTTTTTTTTTTATACAGTTTCTCTGTATAGAATATAAAATGGAAGAGGGAAATCCAACGTATGCTCTTAGTAGTGTTTGAATCCTGAACACTATCTTCTGCAACAACAGCCACCATGGTTTACGCATTTGAATAAAAACATCAAGTATCACTTCAACTGTGTGAGGTTTCTATTTCATTTTGATATTGTAGTCTTGATTATCGTCTATACTTTTATTTATTTTTGTATTTATAGGTTTAAAATACAGAGACAGTGCATATTAAGGAACATTTTACTGTAAATATGCCAGTTTAGCCGGTTGGCTAATTTTCAACTGTAGTCTCTGGGGCAGGTGACATGAGAACTACAATAATTAAGACATAGTACAATAATTAACACAGTAGGAATCAGTATTGGTTACAATCCACTAAAATACATACAAATAAATACATTACAATACATCACAACCCCTCAGTTAAAATGGTCGCACACTTGACCATCTCTCAACCATGATTTTAAGTTAGTTTTAAATGAAGTAACTTTGATACTCCCTGAGCCGTATTGGCAGACTGTTCCAGGTGTGGGCTGCTCTCATGGAAAAGGCTGCCTGACTAAAAGCATACCTCCTGTTTGGGACTACACAGTCCCCTCTGACTACAGACCAGCTACCGTGTGTGAGAGAGAGAATACAAGCTTGATCTGCCCTGAAAACAAACCTGACTCATGATGACACTGAGCATTACCTGGGAGTCAGCCAGCTCTTCACTGACTGACCAATAAGATCATATCTGTTCTCTCAGGGGGTTGGACTTGGTCAATGCCTGATGAAGACAAACAAGTGAACTTTGACCCCGAAGTTCCGCGACACACCGGACTAAAACGTTGTACACAATGGAGAGTTGAAGAAAACTTGTCTTTTTTAATGTTTCTCTCTTCCTTTCAAAGCAGATTTCTTGTCTGTTGATCTGTGGATAAAGGAGGTCGCTGTAGCATTCTAGAACCACTAGTGAAGGTAAGAGGTACAAACGACATGGACTAACATCAAGCAAGCAAGGGTTAAGCAGGCACTGTGTGTGTTTGTGTATGTGTGTGTACTGGCAAAAAAAAGTGTGTGTGTGAGTGTAGGGAGATTGGTTTTCATAGACTCTTCCAATAACATTCTAAAAGGACCCAAGTTTATTTCCTGTTTGCTGATGCAATAGTTGACGGGGAACAGGAAGTACACTTGAATCCAAACTGCTCCCCAGCAACAGGATCCCAGTGAAACCGTCTACCTATCAATGTTGTTTTCATTCTGACGGAATGAGATTTCGCTGTGTGACAGATGACCCAGAACATGTTTCAAGAGGGGCTGTACCAGGTCTTCTGGGGACAACCCGCTCCCCGCCCACTCACTGCAGCAGCCAATCAGGAAGAGCTGAAGGATGTCAGGATCCATCGCTGGTTTGGGACCATTGTCAACACGCGGCTTTTAATCATTGGGGTGAGACATACGGTATAGTTTCTCGTATGCATCGAGACCACAAATACATTATCTATGGGAGCCAAATTTCTATTTATTTATATACTTGATTTATATATACACATTATTTTATCACACACGCACACACACACACACACACACACACACACACACACACACACACACACACACACAACCGGCATGCACATGTATTCTGTTAGAAAATCAGCTAAGCCACTGTCCAAGTAGTATGCTGAAAATCTGCGGCCATTTTGCTCTCATGTCATGCTCGGGTAACGGGTTCCTGTTGTGAATATGGTCAATACTGCTTTTGTCTTGCTTGCCTGGCGCCTCTAAGACCCCACCTGTAACTCACCTCAGGTGTTGCAGATCCTCTGTGCCGTGGCCTGCATCGTCAACACAGTCGCCTATGCATGTCTGAGATACAGCTGCTCCGTCTCCATGACAACGCCAGTGTTTTCCAGTCTGTCTGTGAGTCCAGTCCACACATTTCAACATGTCCATATGGTCGAATAACGATTTCTATGGCGTTCTTACATCAACATTATTTAGTTGGTTTTTGTTTCATATCCACTCACTGCTGATAGAGAGACTACTAAACCTAATGTTTGTGTTGTTCCAGTATCTGGTTACTGGCGGTCTGGCTATAGAGATCCAGAGGAAACCGAACAGACCGAAGGTTGAGTATGTTTCTGTTTCCTGTTTTTGTTTTTGAGCAGAATCGTAAAACACACAGATCTGCAAGAGCCGCTTCTTGGCAGGTGCGGGACTGAGTATAAATTCAGTGGTAGAAGAAACCAGCACAACTGAGAGTCTCTTGTTCAATTCATTTACTTCTACTTTACACACAAGTGACGTCTGGAGCGTGGAACGCTCGTCTTCAGACTGATTTGGACTTCAAGTCACCTGAAGAAGAGCTCTTAGTGCTTCAGACATCACTTGTGTGTTTGAATATTGAGCGGGAGTTCAATGTGTAATAATACACTTTATTTGTATAGCATGTTTCATACAAGAATTGCAGCCCAAAGTGCTTCACAGTAGTATATATAGACATAACATTTACATAAAATAGATAGAAAAGCAGATAATAAGAAAAAGGGTAAAAACAAAGCGGGTAATAAAACACAACAACAATAAAAATAGATCCCATGTACAATAATCACAGTGTGGATGTAATGAGGCGCATTTACAATACAATAGTATTGTAAATGATGTATAGTGGGATGTATAAAGGACGGTGACGAGAGGGAATACCGGGAACTGGTAGTGGACTTCGTCACATGGTGCGATAAAAACCACCTGCAGCTAAATGTGGCGAAGACCAGGCAACTGGTGGTGGAGCTGGGGAGGAGGAGGAGTGCACCTGTGACCCCCGTTTCCATCAGGGGAGTCGATGTGGACATGGTTGAGGAGTACAAATACCTTGGTGTGCACATCGACAACAAACTGAACGGGTCAAAACATGCAGAGGCACTGTACAAGAAGGGCCAGAGCCGACTCTACTTCCCCAGAAGGCTGAGATCCTTCAATGTCTGTACAAGGATGTTGAGGATGTTCTATGAGTCGGTGGTGGCGGGTGCCTTCTTGTACGCTGTGACCTGCTGGGGCAGCGAACTGAGAGCAGGGGTCAGGAAGGCCAGTAGCGTGGTTGGGGTGGAGCTGGACTCCCTAGCGAGGGTGGCGGAGAGGAAGAGCCTTGCTAAGCTCCAGGCCATCAGGGAAAACCCCTCCCACCCACTATACACAGACTTGGCTGACAGGAGGAGCATGTTCAGTGCCAGGCTCACACTACCTAAATGCAGCACTGAACGGCACAGGAAGTCTTTCATTCCAACAGCCATCAGACTATACAATGCATCACTGTGCCTCACTGAGCACAGACTGACAGTTACCATCTTCTTGGACTTACTTTTGAAACAGCACTGTGCAATATTACACCTACTGTAGACACCTTCAGTATATTTTTTACTGTATTTATTTACTGTATATTTCATTCCATGTTTATTCTATTTCATTCTATTCTTATCTTATGCATTTTGATTTGTTTTGTTATTCTTATTCGTGACCTGTTCTGTCTAAATGTTTAATGTTGAGCGATTTGCAGTGTCAAATTTCCCTCGGGATAATAAAAGTATTTCTATTCTATTCTATCTAATAATCACAGTGTGGATGTAATGAGTCTAATTTACAAATAATCATAACAGTGTGGATGTAATGAGTGTAAAGTGGCAGAATGTATTAAAAGGCAAAGGTGAAGAGATACGTTTTTAGAGTGCAAAGTGGCAGAATGCAATAAAATAGCTCTCCAATGCAATAATCAGTTTGGATGTAATGAGTCTAAGTGGCAGAATGTATTCAAAGGCTAAGAGTGTACACTTTAAAATGTATGTATTTATTTATTTATTTGTAGTTTTGTACCTATTTTGTGTGTTGTGTTGGAGTGCAGGTCACAACACTGATGGGGCTGAATGTGTTTAGTCTGCTGTTGGCACTGTTTACACTGTTGGCCTACAGCCTGAGCTCTGCACAGCCTACAGATCTCAACACAAACCAGCAGGTAACGGGGTTCGCACAAGGTCCTTGAAGTGCTTAAAGTGCTTGATTTGAAAGAAAGAAAAGTCAAGGCCTGGAATTCCTAAAAAACAGCAAATTTTTTAACAAGGTGCTTAAAAAGTCCTTGAAATTCAAATCCACCATTCCCATTGAAAGTTTTGTTCATCCATGATAAAAAATTTCTGAATCAAGAAATGTTATGTTTTTATTTAATTTATCAACTTTTTCTCCCATTTTCTATTTTTTTCTCCCATCCCAATTTCGTATCGTCCAATTCTACCCTCCCCTGTCTCGAACGCTGTTAGGCCATGCCTCCCACAAGCCAGCTGCAAATCACGTGTCCCCTCCGGTACTCGAGGAAGCAGCCGTTGCATCTTTTCACCTGCACAGCGCGATCTCTCAGTGTAGGGGGTCTGCGTGGGAGGGACACGCCGCCCCAGTCACTTCCTGATTCTGCTGCGCAGGCGCACCAACCGACCTGTAGGAGTCGCTGTCCACAACGTCCGATCCCCACCCATCAGCTTCCCACCCCCTAATACTGCCAATTGTATTAGTATGAACGACCAGTCAAGCTGATAGCAATGCGGAGAGCTGGGCTCGAACCCAGCGTCTCCTGCATTGGTGGTGAGCGCCTTGCCCACTGCACCACCTAGCCGCCCTGTTATGTTTTTATTTAAAGTGTAACTAATTGTCGGAAATTGGTTTTAAGCCATAAATATTGGATCAGATTTTTTTTTCTATAAAAAACTGCATTTAAAAGTGAATTGGATCCTTAAATTAAATGTCGGCCACTCATCCTCTCCCCTCGGCTTCTTCCCTCCAGCTCGCTGCTGCGTATGTGGTGAAGGGCAGCTCGATAGTGTTCACAGTGCAGTGTCTATTGGCCTCCGTCTACACACTCTTCCTGTCTTGGAGAGGCCTGCGCCGTTACAGTGGCCCCCAGAGTCAGACCTACAGCCGCCTGCTGGCACAAGTCAGTACATGACACGCACGCTCGCTTACTCACTCACTCACTCACTCACTCACTCACTCACTCACTCACTCACTCACTCACTCACTCACTCACTCACTCACTCACACTCGCTCTCTCTCTCTCTCTATGGGGGTATAATCCCCCCCACACACACACACAGAAATAATTGTGAGTGAAAATGATAGTACCTGAACCTGTAACAGTAACTCAGATCCTGTAGTAAAACAGTGAAACAGATCTACGGTATATTTAGATTTATGGCAGGGTAAGAAAGTTCAACATTTTATATTTTCATCAAACATGTCAAACTCTTTCAGAATGTAAGTGAATATAAATCTAATTCATATACTTTATATAGTCATTTATATAGTAAAATCCAGACTGGGCCATTGACTGATGCAGGTTTATGTGTTTTTTTTGTCAGATGTATGCGTAATGTTGATATAATGTTTTATGTCAGATGTAGGTGTAATGTTGATATAATGTTTTATGTCAGATGTAATATTGGTGTGTTTTCTGTCAGATGTAGGTGTAATATTGGTGTGTTTTCGGTCAGATATAGGCATAATGTTGATGTTTTCTGTCAGATGTACTGTAGGCATAATGTTGATATGTTTTCTGTCAGATGTAGGCATAATGTTGATATGTTTTCTGTCAGATGTAGGCATAATGTTGATATGTTTTCTGTCAGATGTAGGCATAATGTTGATATAATGGTTTCTGTCAGATGTAGGCATAATGTTGATATAATGGTTTCTGTCAGATGTAGGTGTAATGTTAATGTGTTTTTTGTCAAATGTAGGATAATGTTGATATGTTTTCTGCCAGATATAGGTTAATGTTGATTTAAGCATTACATCACGCGACGGAGTGTGTTATACGAATTAGATCACACCTAGGGGTGGTTGTTAGGCCCGAGGCGCAGCCGAGGGTTGTTAGACCCCCCTAGGCGTGATCTAATTCGTATAACACATGACTTCAAGTGATGTAATGCGTTTATACAATGGCCGAATTCACCCAACCTTATTGCTATACAATAAACACACAGTAATTGAAGCATAATGGAGATTTATTCACAAAACCATCCACAGAAAAAGTAGTCAAAAAAATTTAAAAGTTGCCTCCGTGTCTAGAAGCAGAGGGAGGTGCAGAGGGAGGTGCTACAAAGCATGCCATCTAACAACAAACTTCATATAAATCCCGCGATTTATTATTGTTTTGACAATGGGTCATGACAAACCAATGACATAATCCAACATAATGTGTAAACAACTAACATATTCCAGCTGACTGTATCTTTTTTTATTTATTATTCGTTACGAATATATCCATACTTCCATTGTACGCAGGACGCCTGATTGCTTTTACCAACGCGTTCGTGTTTCCGCGTCTCTGATTGGCCAGGTCATGTGACATGTATGCCCAATCGTGGGACCGCAAGTTTCTACACTGGTTAAGCTTAGGCGCTCTTTCGAAGTTGGTTATGGTTAGAGTTTGTCTTAGAGCATGGCGATAGAACGCCTACCCTGTTTCCAAACTCTAACCTTAACCAACTGCGAAAGAGTCGCCTAAGCTTAACCAGTGTTCTGTATCATTTAGTGGATCCGCTCGGCATCACTCATGCACTCCCTCGCGTACGTGCACGCGCACTGAATAAATTCCACAAATGTACCTTTAATACCAGTATTAGTCTGACCACACCCCTCGTTAGCTTACCTTCATAAGCAGGTGTGTGGTCACCTGCTCTCCTCCTTCTCGCTTTTCACCACAAGGAAGTTGCCTCGGTAGTACCCCACTTGACGTGTTGTTAAAGTTGAAAAGAGTTGTGACGAGTTTACATTGTGCTTAGTTTTTTTCTTCTCTCATAAATATTCGATAGAAAAGGCTAAGTCATAATGTATTCTTCGGAGAGTAGACCTGCTAGACCTACTCTTCACCAGCGGTTCTCCATTCCCGCCTCCGTCGTGCGTTCTGGTGCTGGGCTGTTGCCACTTTCGTGGTTGCCGACCCAGCCCAGGAGACATCCGGTGGATAGTTTGCCTCTCCGAAGAGCCGAGGAGTCGGTGCCGTCGCTCCGGCGATGGCCTGATCTCGACTCTGGTTCCTCTGGTTCCAGGGAATCGCCTGTTGGTGAACGGCCGGTTGTTTTGGAGCCAGAGGATTTGCGAGGCAATCTTTTCGCGTCTGCCCGTTCACGTCGCAAGATGGTGGCATGCAGGCGCGAACAGCCTGGGTTTGGGGACTTGCTGGAGACCAGCGAGGATGCGTCCGGCTCTGGATTTCCGATGGAAACTGAGGACTTCATGGAAGAGTCGGACGGATTCTTGTTTGAAGGTCCTGTGGAGGAGAGTATCCCTCCTGTCCAGGAAACACCGGAGGGGGGAGAAATGGCTCCGCGGGACGCCTTGTTCGAAGATGTCGAGGAACCACCTTGGCCTCATCAGCAGGATGCCCTACTATCGGCCACATCAGACTGTGGCTCCTTGACCAGTCGCAGCCTGCTGCATGTGAGGGATGCGGGTTCGGTGGAGGAGGGTCTGCAGGGGGAACTGCGGGCTTTGTTTCCCGAGCTCATGGCGGCAGCCGCCGCCGCAAACGGCGTGCCGCTGCCATTGCCTGCTCCTGTCCCTGACGATCTCATAGGTCATCTCTGGCAGCGTCACCCGGTGAGAGGGGCTGATGTTGTCTACCCATTTTTCCCCTCAATGGGGACCTATGTTCGTCAGGGTCAGGCGGTGTCTCACATCATGGGACTTACCCCCACCTACGTACCAGTTACGCGGGTGTCGGGGTTAGTCAAAGGTATGAGGGAGGGCGTGCCTCGGCTTGATAGTCCGATGGCCGCTCTCCTCTGTCCGGATGTGGTGTGGGAGCCCTTATGCAAGCCGGTCCTCCATGGAAGATCGGCTAGGCGATTGGCATATTGGGGTGACCAGTCATTTATCGCTGGTACACAATCGCTGGCTGCGGCGTCTAACATCGCCCACCTAGCTAGATTTGTATCAGGGATTATGACGGGCGGCATGGATCTGACCGAGGTAAAATGCGATCAGATCACCCAGGCGGCAGGAGCTGTCCTGCACCTTACCCAGGTGCTGGCCATAGCCATGGGGAAAGTGCACGCCCTGGCCACCCTGAGCCAGCGCCATCTTTGGCTGGAGCAGGCCCGTGTGCCAGAGAAGAAGAGAGCCCCTCTTCTGACGGCCACCCTCTCCGATGCTGGTCTGTTCGGGAAGGCCCTGCGGTTGATGACCTCAACGTGCAGAGAGATGGCAGAGGAGAGATCCATTCTTCAACCCCATTTTCCGCCTCCCGTCCTTGCCGGTGGAGTCAGAAGGCTTCCACGACGTCGAGCTGCCTCCGTCGTCCCTACCACTGCCTCTACCGCCGCTGCTGGCCCCTCCAAGAAGGCCAGGAGAAGAGACGGCGCTTCTGCTACCGCCGGCCCATCCACGACCGGAGGAGACGGTAGGGAACGTCGAGACCAGCAGACAGTTACCTACCGTCCCTCCGGGGCTCCTCGGGGTGGCAAGACTCGAGCGGCGCGAGGTGGCAGACGCCGCTGAGTGACTTTCTCCCTCTGTGTCCCCTCTCCTTTACACCCTCCCCGGCCCCTTTATGATTGTGTTTTTGTGCCGAAAATATACAATAAAAAGTTCCCCGATATAAGGGGGACTATGTTTTTGGCCAAACAAACTGTGTGTTTCTTCAACAAATCATATGGTGGGGTTGCGTAAATATGAATCTGCACTTTTACGTTGTGAGATGAGTCGTGTTGTGTTACGAGATTAAGCAAGGTCTGCAACATACACTCAGTCGTAGGAGGTTCTATTAGCCTGACGCTCCACATGCAGGTAGAAACTGGTGGTATTCCGTTGCTTAAACAAAGTATATGTGTCCCACAATGCTGTTGTGTTAGTTGCAGTAATACTCGTACACACACGTTCCACGGCCTAGCCGTTACTCTCGGTCAGCGTTTTTGCTATGTACGACATAGTCAACGGGTGTAGGATTCACACGCATGCGACTTGTTTTGTTGTAAATCCTGTTCACATTTTGTGGGTAGCGGCCATTGTATTAGCTTACGCTATACATTAGCTTTTCTACCGGAGGTTTTCAAAATGCTACAGTTGTTTTTTGTGTTTGTAGGGAAAGAAGGGCTTTTTGTGAGGGGGTGTCGAATAAACCCCTCCTTCCCACTTGATTGGTTTAGGAGATTTTATATCATTCTGCTGAGCCAGTCAGGGCCGAGCCGTTAGGACGTCTTGGCAGGGGGGGGGGGGGGTTATCCTGCCGATTCCTATTACAAACAGGAGCCGTGTGCAGGGTTTCCCCCGTCATAGCGATGTTGCTATGGCGACGCCTTCCATGAGTTACAGAGTGTTATAATAATAATAATAATGCAGGACCTGTTGCAGAGGTCTTTATTCGGCATGCAACAAAACTCAATGTTTTTAGTGGTACACACAGCGGTTAGTTTAGCACACACGCCGGAACACACACGCATGCATTGTCTCTTTAGGATCGCAGATGCGATTTGTCTCTGCGATTAACCCATCCCGTCGTCCTTCCCCCCCAAGGGCAGCCGGGAGCAGACAGGCGTCAACGTGAGCTGTGCCAGGGGACCAATCCAAGTGCTCCTGTCCGCCTTCGTCAAGGACGCCACAGCGTTAGCGATCTGTTGTTGTGCATGTTTTTCCATTGGGTTTTATCTTATCGGGGGGGAAACCCTTGCGAGCACGGGGAGAACATGCAAACTCCACACAGAAAGGCCTGGGAGATATCCCACCTGGGTACCTGGCATCATAGAAACCTGGTCCCCAAGCGGGAATCGAACCCTGGACCTTCTTGCTGTGAGGCGACAGTGTTAACCACTACACCACCGTGCCGGTGTCGAGTTAGAGCGTAGGGCTTATGGGTCTGCTACGCTCGATTTATGTGTAAACTTGAGTCAGTTGGTCACGTGACTCACAGTTGGCATGTCTTTTTCATGACTACGACTCATGTGGGAAGCTTTCTGGGAAGGTCCGGTCTTTACTCTTTGACAAAAGGAGTGACTGGATGTAAAAACATGTAAACAGTTTTTTACTCCCAGCTGTGCAGTTGGGTTCATACGGGTGATGCTTCTTCTTTATTATTATAAAGAGTTGGATGTGTCTATATGAATTGGAAATGGGGGTCCCTGATGGAAACAAGACTAACGTCTTTCTCAGGTTTGCCTCCCCTTAACAATTGTGTGTATTGAGCCGTACTGTGTTGTACCCTTTCTGCAATCTGTTGGTTAAAGTTTTCATTCATTCATTCATGGAGTTGGTTGCATCCTGCCCCTCTTGTCGTTCCCCTGGGCGTCTTGGGGATTCAATAAGATGGTCTAAATAGCCTATTATTGATGTGGATATGCCCAACGCACACATAGTGCTAGCTCAGGATGTTCTGTTGGACATTAGGTAACTGACTGGTGCGCCTTGGTTGCTTGGGGTTAAAACAGCGTTTTTATAGAGCAATTGGGATGGGGGTTTTTCCTCTTCCGACGACCTGTGTGGTTGTCGACGGGTTCTCGTTCATATCAGGGGATGATAACGGAATGGATCTGAACATGTGTGGAAGGGTCTCACGCCCTGGGGGTGGGCCGCTGGGTGCGGTTCGCACCGAAACGTCTGAGTGGCGCCTTCTTTTTATGTTTAAGATCAACACGCATATCTGCCCCTTCTCCTGGAGTTGGCAGGTCGGCGTGGTTAGGGCACGGGACTGGTTCTGGTCACGCTGGTCCGGATCAGTTAAACCCGTTGTCCGCCGGGGATGCAGATCTGCTGTTCTGGTACCCTGAGGGACTTGGGCTTTTTTCAGGGAAAATAATGCTAGGTCGGTCCGGGTGTCGCAGGGTTAAGCGCTATGGAACCCTTGTTGGGTACATTGTATTCTACACTGTCGTAATGGCTTACGGCCGTACCAACCTGTACACGCCCGATCTCGTCGGCTCTCGGCCGCCACGCAGGTTGGTCTTGGTTAGTACTTGGTTGGGTGACCTCCTGGGAATACCAAGTACGGGGTGTTGGGGCTGGTTTTCCATTCTTGCGCTCTTCTCTTACGCGTGGCGAAGAGGGGCCTGTTGGAGTGGTCTTTGACCTCCTCGGGGGACCCTGACCCTGTGCTCCCCGTATCACCGGGCCCGGTCCGAAGTAATGTTTTCGTTGACCCGTAGGCCCGGGATAACCCTGTTGGAAACTGGAACACGGTTACTGCGGCAGTGCCGCAGGTGTGTTTTGGAGTTTTTTCCTGGGGGGTTATGGGACCAACCACTGCATAGGGTTACGACTGGGTGGTTGGTTCTCTGGTGTGTTGGGGCAGTGTCAACTCCCGGGTTAACCGGTTGAGGGTGCCCCTGCACGTTCATGACGTCTGCCAATCGTGTCAGCCTTCTCTGCCTCCACCCCTCTGGGTGGGGGTTTTTAAACGGAGGCTTGGTCATGCAACAACGCCAGCATGCGCCCCTTCCGCCGGGGCGGCTGTGTTCAGCTGTCCCCTCTGGCGCCTGTCTCGTCCGCAGTCTCCAGGCTCGGGTTAACAGCCTGTTGCCTGGTCTTTTCCCCGGTGCGCTGCCTGCTTCCGTTGGTTATCCTTTTTTATGTGCTTACGGCCATGCTGACTGCCTGTTCTGCAGGGTCAGTGTGCCAGGCGGTGTACTATTGGGGGGACAGGGCCCGCTCGGCTGAGGGGCCTTTGTCCGAATACGCAGGCGATGTGGGGGGCGGGGTCACTAAGTGCCCACCTGGTGGGGTCTCCGCTGCTACGGCCGCTGCTACCTGGGCTGTAACGAGGTTGTTCCCTCCGTTCGTTCCCGGGTGGCATGCGGGTTGTGCGTGTGTCTGTGTGTAGTCGTGGGGTCAAGCCACGGTCTGCTCACCCTGTGCGTTGAGTTGCTTGAGTGCCTCTTCGCACGGTCGGGTCCGTCGCCCTCCCGGGAAACCTCTAATAGGGGTGGTGCCCTCCATTAGGGGGGGTCGGGGGGGCTCGGCCCTCCCTGTTCTGATGGTTGTGGGGGGCCTTCAGCGGGGTGTATTTGTCGGCCGGTGGCTCTGCTCGGCCTCCCTATGTGCATGAGTGATGCCGAGCGGATCCACTAAATGATACAGAACGTTAGGTTATGACTATAACCAAGTTCTGTTAATTAGTGGTGACGCTCTGCATCCGACGCCGCTGCAGCCCTTGACCTCACCTTGTGGTGAAAGCTTGGGAAGGAGGAGAGCAGGTGACCACACACCTGCTTATGAAGGTAAGCTAACGAGGGGTGTGGTCAGACTAGCACAGAAAGACTCAGAAGAAGCTTCTATCCCCAGGCCATCAGGCTGCTAAACGAACAATGAACACTACACAACAACAACCACCAAACGCACATAGCACACACATCCACACGCACACACTCACTTTAAACAAACACACTGTAGCACCCACTCCACACACTTTATAGCACACACCCACTTTAAACAAACACACTGTAGCACCCACTCCCCACACTTTATATTTATTGATGAAGGATTGCACTACAACTCGTACACCTTACTGTAAATTGTACCTAAATTGTACCTCATCCCATTTCTGCTTTGCACTATATAGTACTGTACATTAGTACACTGCATAGTATTGTATATTATATGGTAACTCAGAACATTGTACATATGTCTATACCGAACACTGTGACCTCATTTTCTTCTTCTAAATTACATGCTATACTATGTTATTTGATACTATCTTGTCTAGCACAGTCTCTGGAGCGTAACAGTAAGAAGCATTTTGTATGAAAGTATTCTGTACTTCTGTATGACAACTATTAAAGAAACTGAAACTGAAACTGACTAATACTGGTATTAAAGGTACATTTGTGGAATTTATTCAGTGCGCGTGCACGTACGCGAGGGAGTGCATGAGTGATGCCGAGCGTCACCACTAATTAACAGAACTTTGTTATAGTCATAACCTAACGATAAACTAGGCGTTAGGTAGTTTGCAGGCTGTTCGACCCGGAAATAGGCGCAGAACTTGCCGTCCCACGATTGGCGCACATGTCACATGACCTGGCCAATCAGAGCGCAAAACGGGAACCCGGAAACACAAACGCGTTGGTAAAAGCATAGACGCGTCCGGGACATCCAGTGAAATCGCTTCGTGTGACAGTGTCCTTTTGAAGCAGAGGGAGGTGCAGAGGGAGGTGCTACAAAGCATGCCATCTAACAACAAACTTCATATATGCACAAGTTTACAGACTTTCGGAGCGTGTATATTATAAATAATGAAAATAATACAGTCGGGCAATCTAACAAGAATTAACGTATTTACAAGTGTGTCAGTGTAATGGTGAAGTCAAGTGCTTTGAGCAGGATAAACTTAAGTTATAACTTATATTATATATATGTTACAGTATATAAAAATACCGTTTTACTTTTGTGCAGTAACTGAAGCTGCCACACCCTTCCAACGTGCCTGATTGTTATGCATTTTACTCTGCCAATTGGCGACCCAATAAAAACGGGTCTGCGACCCATTTTGGGTCGCGACCCTAAGTTTGGGAAACGCAAGTCCTCAATCTTTATTTTGTTTCACAATGGGTCATGACAAACCAATTACATAATCCAACATATGTGTAACGAACTAACATATTCCAGTTGACTATCTTTTTTGGAGGATTCGTTCAAAGGCCATTTCCATTTGTCTATCTATGGCGGACTCATTCAGAAAAAGTTATTCGGTTGTGGGAGGGATCTGGGGTCACGTGGAGTGTGTTATATGAAATAACAACGGCTAACTTGACTATTTCAGCCAATCAGAATCAAGATATTTGCATGCCATTGTATAAAATGTTTTCTATCAGATGTAGGTTAATGTTAATTTAATGTTTTCTGTCAGATGTAGGCGTAATATTGATGTGTTTTCTGTCAGATGTAAGTGTAATGTTTGTTTTTTTGTCAGATGTAGGCATATTGTTGATTTTATGTTTTTTGTCAGATGTAAGTATAATGTTTGTTTTCTGTCAGATGTAAGCATAATGTTTGTTTTCTGTCAGATGTAGGCATAATACTCATGTTTTCCGTCAGATGGAGGCATAATGTTGACATAATGTTTTGTGTTTTGCACAGGGTGCAGATGACCACGCTGAGCCTCTGTTGGAACAAGAGGAATTCAGTCTTTGAATCTAAATTATCTAAAACATAGGCTTACAGTACATTGTATTTTATTTATACGTGTCTATGTTTTTGTACGTAATCATATTGAGTTTTGTAAACTTTGTTACTGGTATAGATCAATGTCTGTATGCATAAGGTATATTAGAATACGCTGATCTGAGACCAGTTTTACTGCTAAAGGTGCACTATGCACTATGCAGTTTCGGGGAGCACTGTGAACCATGTAAGTCCCCGGCTAGAAGATACTTTGTAAACAAAATGGCAGGCCATGCCTTTGTAAACTAACCACCACCACCACCACTGGCACCAACAGTTTCAAATGTCTCTCTCTTAGTGCACCTTTAAGACATCAGTGAGGTCTTATAAAGTCGGAATCCAGGACGAGGACTACTGTAGCTTTGTGTTTACAGGCACTGGGTATGACTTACCAAACCATCTGTTGACAACCTACACTTGGTTGAGAAAAGTGGACTACTGGATAAAGCACTCCACCAAAAAGTAATGATGTGTACAGTATAACAGAACTTGACTCATTGTAACATAAAAATGGTATTGATGTATAAGAAAGGCCCTGTTGCTTAGAGGTAGCTAGCCCATACAATCTTTGTGACAACATGTGGTAGACTAATATCCATTCCATATTTATTTAAAGGTCCCATGTCTTATAAATTGCCTTTTCCAGTGTTTAGCATTGTTTTCTAGCAATGTGGGGTTGTCTCTAATTCTCATTTTGGCTCATCAGTCCAGTCTCGAGTTCACGAGATCCTCCCTCACTGAACTAAGCCATTCTGATTTGACTCGCTCCCTGACGTCAGTAGGTGCTGCTGATCTGCATAACTAACGGCCCCTATATGGTTGTAGCGCACTCAACAACAGAGCGAGTGGAAATACTGACACTTCCTCAAACGGGTTGACGTGGCGCGGGTGCCGACAGAGAGAGCAGAGAACGAGCGAGCGAGAGAGAGGGATAGAGAGAGATAGAGAGGGAGAGAGGGACAGGAGCACCCCACACACACTCCCGACCGTGCGTGCTCGCGCGGGGAAACACACGCAGTTGGGAGCACTCGCATATCACTGTCAACCTGCTGCAAAATATCATTGTGCACGCTCCCACGCATTCCGATCCGTGCAATAATATTCACAGGGGTATATATTGTCATTTGAAACAAGTTACCAATGCATTGTCCCGTGGGATTATGCCCCCCACGGCGAAATTAATTAGTATCCCCCTCAATCTCTCTATGTCTCTGTCTGTCTGCCAGTGCAGACTGTGGGTGACTGTCACTCAAAGCGCTTTGCGAGTATGGGCGGAGCCCAGCCCAAACAGCTTGAAATCTTGAAGTGGAAAAATGGTGCTTTAGAGTACTTGATTAGAAATACAAAACAATGATTTTTTTTTGAAAAAAACCTTACAGATGTGTTCCATCCATAGACTCACAGGAATTGTGTAACATTGCCCAAATAGTGAAAGGAATAGCAAAACATGGGACCTTTAACATTATAAAACCAATATTTAAACAACCCGTTCTTGGCAGGGTTCCTAATTGTTGTTTCAACTATTTACATGTATCACAGCTTGTAAAATGTATATGTAACTGGTTTGTCATATTAACATTAGCCAACTGTATGTGTACAACTTGTATTCATTGTCAGAGATGTTGTTCTATGGTTAAACACTAGAGGGCAGTCATCGCCAGAGACTTCATGATGTTTAATCATTGTGGTCCAGTCTGACACAGAGACCAACTCTCACACTGTGTGAACTCTTAAGATATATGAATAGAATATGTAATAAAATGGTTTACCAGAGTAACCTGGGAAGTGACCTTATATCTGAAGTAATACATTGGTTATGTCTACTCCAACATAATACAAACATTATGTTACCTACGCCACAGAAAATACTACTGAATGTTCTAATTAATATCTTGACGGCTGATGAACAGTGTTTTTCAGAGCAGGACACTGTCTTCTTTCTTTGTTGAGTGAATCAGCTGGCTTTCATGTGAGAAGTGATCTGAAAGACCACTTATTTTCTATTATTTTCTGTTATTCGTCCACACACATGCGAATGCCCATACACACACACACACACACACACACACACACACACACACACACACACACACACACACACACACACACACACACACACACACACACACAAACAAACATGATGGCCAGGTCTGGTGTATTTGAGTGTTAACATTAGCTCTCTAGGGACTGTAATGAGATCATAAAGCAAGGTCAAACACCAATATTATAACACACACACACACACGAAATCGTCCTCGCGTGTAAAAAAGAAAAAAGAATCACAGAGGAACCGGTTTCTCACGGCATGTCTAGCTAACAACTTCCAGCTGGTCTCTGGTTTGGAGCATTGCTATGGCAACACATATATAGAGAGAGAGGGGTGGGGGGTGGAAGAGGGATTTATTAATGAATGGGCTGAAAAGAGGGGTAAGGGGAGGAGCTGGTCCATATCTAATCCTAAAGGCTGGAAGCATGGACAGTCAAGACACACAATGTGTGTGGTTGTGAGTGTGTATGTGTCTGTTTGTGTTGCGATATCTGAGAAGAGGTCGTACTATAGATGGGCGCTACGTAGCCAGCAGAGCCCTGACCTCCTCAGGACTTCCCAGCCCTGACCTCCCAATCTCCACACCTGGGTCAAATCACCCAATTAGTGAGAGGGGGGAAAAGCCTCTAGAGAGAGAGAGAGGCTGAAAGGGGAACAGTCCAACCAAACCCTAGGAGAGCTCACATAGCCACTGGGGGTTAAAGGACCAACAGGGCCCAGTATACTGTTTTATTCTTTTTTGGAATGTTTGTTTACCACCAAAGGAGCCAAGCCTTTGAAGGGACATTTTTTTGTTATATTCAATAAACCATCTGTGAGCAAAACTTGGTTTCCCCGTGCCTTCTTTTCCATATGCCTTCCTCGACAAACACTCATACCCGGGTGGTTTGTCATAGTGTGTTGTTCCTGTGCTCCTGCACGCACGTTGCACAATGAGTGTCTTCATATAGCTCATATTTTGATGAAACGTGTCTCTTGCTGGCATCGCTTCACAGATATGAAGCCGCACACAACCGAGAAGCACACAACGTTCTCTGCTGTTGTAAACATCTCCTGCAGGCTACATCACACCCTCTGGTAAACCCTCCCCAAACTAAAAACGACTCCCTCACAGCCAGACCATGACATGCCAGAGCTCGTAATGATGCAAATCACAAAATGGCAGTAATGCCTGTAATAAAACAAAAGACCGCAGAGATTCCTTTATTCCTTCATGTCCTGCTGTAAAGTTTGCGATGATTAAGATCTTAAAAAAAAAACTCTTTGGAATGGAATACTCCAGGAAGCCTTCCAAAAAGGATATCCTCTCCCGGCGTTTCCTCGCAGGATTAGCTGCGATGACATGATGAGGCCGAGTGTGTCTGGGAGAGAGAGAGGAGGATGTGGTGAGTTAAGTGTGAGAATTCCCTTTTGATAAGATTGTGGCCTCGGCCGTCTCTGCTGACTCAGAAGAGACACCTACCCCTATAGACACGTCTCCAGTGGTGTAGTGGAGGCCGGGTAAAACCCACCAGAGTTCACCTCATTTCATTTGATATAAATCTCTGATTGAAATTCATTGTACATATTATTGTAAATTGTATTGGATTGATGCAAGTCAATATTTATATATATACAGTGAGTACATATAGTTTTTATGTATATTGATGTTACTGTGATCATTCAATGTCACCTTTTGACCACTGGATCCCTCTGTACATTTCGAACCTGCTCCATGTTTTCTCTCAAGATTATGGTCTCACATCCTTTCCTTGAGTGGGTGAGTGAGTGAGTGAGTGAGTGAGTGAGTGAGTGAGCAACCTTATCTACATGAGTGAGACACTTTATCTCAACATACTTGAAAAACAAGATAAAAAATAGAATGCAAAACAATACACTGATGGCGCCATCTTGAGAACATTCAGCAATAATTTATTTTCATAATCTCAAGAACCAACCAAGTCTTCTCATCTGGAAAATTCACCATCAGTTGCCAACAACACAGTTTTGAAAAATGTAAAGTTACTATACAAATTCTTAATAGAAAAAAGAATAAATTAACTGTGGAATTCAGTTACTTTTTTTTTCTCATCAATTCCACATATTTTTTTTCTACAACACCTTTAATGTCTGGTTACAGTTGAACAGAACCGATGAAATCAAAAGTTACATGCTCTATTGTCTGGCGGAGGGGTGTCCTACTATTAAATTGTCTGTTAAAGTAAGCTTCATTTTGCACATCTGGTATTGAATCTATTGATAAACAATGAGAAGTCTAGATCATATGAGACAAAGCAGTAACTGGTCATTTTGTAGCACCTGAAAGGATTGAAATGTCAGAACAAAAAAAATAATACTGGTTCATATAAAAAGTAAAGTTGTTAAAACAGCGATGAATGTTAAGAACCCCACAAAGGCTTACTGCCCCTCCGTACATACAGGAACAGATCCATAAAACAGTTGCTTCATTTTTCTTAGACCATAAAAAAAAATCATACATTTCTATGGAGTACAGAACGTATGGCATGTTTTGGAACTATCGAGGAAGGGTACATCACACTTCATCACATTGGGCTCAGAGGTCAGAGATTACCACATGGTAAAACATGTCATAGTGTAAAGGGAGCGCTCGTGTGTCAGGGAGGAGCGGGGTGTCTTGGGTTTTTTGCGTGGCATGCGTGGGGGGGGGGGGGGGGGGGGTAGCGTGAGGCGGCACGGGTCGCTCGCTCTGGAGAAACTGGCACACAAGCCGCCGCGGGGGGCAACGGGTCTGAGTGAGTATAAGCAGGGGCTGGATTTGTTCTTCAATAAAGAGGTTTTGTTAACAGCTGGAAACACTGGAAGAACGGACTGGTGTGAATTAGCGTTGACGGCCCGCTACGGTCGAGTCCATTCTGGGGGGTAAAGACTTAACGGACTAAGCATGGATGGGACCACTCCAGGGGAACCGACCATGCAGGGAGCGGGCTACATCTTCTTCCTGAAGGGAGGTCATCTAGATAGTGGCAGATTACATTTGCCACGTGATTATAAGAGGAAAACCGCCATCAAAGTGTAGAAAAACAAAGCACACTTTTCTCAGAAAACGTTTCACACTATGGGAAGGAGGGGGTAAGATACCATGCCTTCCCTCCCCAGTACGGTAGGCCTACGCCGCTTTGCCAGTAGAAATAAGTCTGATTTTGTGCAGCCGTAAAACGGGGTGATAAAGGGGATTTCTCAAAACAAAGGCCAGGGAGGAATGCCGCTGCAGATGAGTGTGTAAACCAATGTTAAGCAGTTCTCACACATCCATACAAAACCAGGAGGTGTGCTTTTAAAACCGGTTTTCTGTCTGGACTGTGTGTGTGTGTGCTTGTGTGCTTGTGTGCCTGTAAATTAGTGAGAAAGCAAGATGCTATGTTTAATACAGGAAAAAAGGGGGTATGGCTTCTCTTCTGCCACAGTCCTGATAATCTGTGTGTGTGTGTGTGTGTGTGGGGGGGGGGGGGGGGGTCTCCAAAGGAATGCCACCCAGAGTCGATCTTAGTAAGTGCACTATGATATATAAACACCCTGTTAAGTTCTGTATGGCGATGGTGAAATGATTTCTAAACAACAGGAGATGCCCGTGTTTCTGTTACGTTTTCATTTCCTCTGTTCAGTGCTGTGGTGTGGCAGAGTCAGAAAGGAGGGCCATCGGGTCAAGCTGGTTCCTCGTCCAGCCCTCACAGACACTGTTTAATCATGTGCATGTTGTGCTTTCAAAATCAAACTGAAATGAAATTCCAGATCCGCTGAGTTCTAGCTAGTTTGTAGCATCAGCCTTCCAGCTACTCTGCTGTGGTCAGGTTCTAGCTAGTTTGTAGCTAGTTTTTTTTTTAGCTCGTTTGTAGTTTTTTTTCTCGCAAATTTGTAGCCTATTTGTAGCTTGTTTGTAGCTAGCTACTGTAGCTACCCAGCTACTCTGCCTTGGTCCTCGCTTTGAAGCACATCAGCCACAAGAACATTGAGGGAATTTGTGTTTTTTGACGGAGCGTCTTATTTCTTGCGCTGAATCACGGTACACACTTGAAGCACTAACACAACCGCTGATAAGTTGAATCAGAATAGCTGAATAGTGTCTGCATGTGCCCATGAATGAAGTCGTCGTGTGTGTTCTGGCCAGTGTGGTGTAAAAGAGAAAAAGCATGAATTCGGGAGTTCTGCTCCACTTAACACCGACCAAGTTTAACACCGACCATACCAACCCGCTGCCTGGGTCAATACAGGTAGACTAACAGTGAAGCCGGACAGACGGACAAGACAGGAACAGGCCGACGATGCGCAGTCAGACGTGTTCTCACATTGCTACAGAGGGACTGACGGATACTGTACACAGAATGGCGGGGACTAGTATAGAGCCTTGGCCATAGTCATCTTTCACATCTTTCCCTCCCAGGATGGAGCTGAGGCGAAATACATAGATTGGGTGATATTGCTTTGCGGCCTCCCACTGCCAGCAAACATTTACTGTTAAGAAGGGGTCCTTGGTGGCTCTCTTGGGTATGGCCCCATGTAGACCAACCCCCCCTCTCCCTCCCACCTCCAGTACCGTTCACTTCTCCCATCCAGTAGACAAACTAGAGGGGGGGGGGTGTGGATACAAAGGAATCTCTTCAAGCCCATAAACACAAAACAAACACTAAAGGGATGAACTCGTTTAAATCAGCATAGATTGAATTTCCCGCCAAACCCATTATTGGCCGTCACCAGTTCAAACACTGTCCCAGTAACGTACTAACGGGGGCCTTTATTCCCAGCATCACGTTGAGGGGGGGGGGGGGGGCGGAGAGACACACAGCATGGCAACATTCCTGTTCAGGGTTATTACCAACCAGTTTAGATATACTGCTACAACATCTGCTACTGCTACAGTCTCACTCCCTCCTCGAGTCAGACAGTATGGCAGAAACTGCACCAGCACTCTGCTCACAGTCCACTCCCAGTTCAGTCCACTCCCAGTTCAGTCCACTCCCAGTTCCACTCCCAGTTCAGTCCACTCCCAGTCCAGTCCACTCCCAGTTCAGTCCACTCCCAGTTCCACTCCCAGTTCAGTCCACTCCCAGTTCAGTCCACTCCCAGTTCAGTCCACTCCCAGTTCAGTCCACTCCCGGTCCAGTCGACCGACAGTCCAGTCCGCGCTGGGGAATACGAGTGTTCTGGCCCCATGCAGGCTCCAAGGTCCTGAGACCCTATGGTGAGTCTCATACGTCGGGTGGATCTTTGGTCGTGGGATGAACCGAAATTAGAAGTTGTTGTTGCTTTTTAATGAGATGATGATCTATAAGATGATATCGATTTTCTTTTTCTTCTCCTACGTTGTCGTTTACGGTTTTTCCTTTTTGTTCTTTTCTTTTACAAATACACAAGGAGAAATGAATCAAAAAGACTAACAACAACAATGGGACTGATGAAAGCCAATACACAGCTATCACATGGGCCAGGAAATGTGTATACATTGGTGGGAGGGGCTGTAATCCAGCAGGTATCCTCTGATTTGGTGGCAGTACACTGGTGTCAGAGAGTGGGTAAAGGTCAAAGGTCAAGATATAAGACAGAGCCTGGGTTGGTTGATACAAACGTCTGTGAATTGGAACGTGTATGTTGTGTGGTCTTTCTCTGTGCTCACTCTCTCTCTCTCTCTCTCTCTCTCTCTCTCTCTCTCTCTCTCCCTCCCTCCTTCGCCCCCACTTCCTGCATGTGGAGTGTGAGAGTGGAGAGGACTACGGTAGGGGTCAAAGTTCAAGAGCCGAGGTTCTGGTCACCCATATGTCCACGTGACACAGTGCCTTATCAGAGCCCAGTGTGTGTGTGTGTGTGTGTGTGTGGGGGGGGGGGGGGGGCAGAGAGGGAGAGAGGGGCATCATGGGGTATAGAGGGGGTGGGGAGGCTCGTGTCCAGGCCCACAGTCAGTCTAGGTTTTTTTTTTTAACAGGGCCTTCAGGACGAGGTTGTTGGTTGTTGGTGGGTGAGGTGGTGGTGTGGGGGGGGGGGCAGTAGGAGAGGGCAGTGGGCATCTCGGGGCCCTAAGTAGAGGCTCTCAGACCAGGGTTCCAGGTTTGGCCTTGTCGTGTCCGTACCACTGCACGTCTGCCAGCTCTGAACACAGGGGGCTGCTCAGGAAACAGCTGTCACTGAACGACCTGCGCAGAAACAGAAAGGAACACAGGGTCAGTCCAGCTTCCACTATTATCACTACAGCAATTAGTCAAAACAATAACGTCAAAAAATGCAACAGTCACTACAAGTTGTAAAGTGTCCATCTACCACCACCAAGTGTTGCTTTGGCAAGAGACTCAAGACAGTGATACAGACCGTCACAGTTAAATAGTTTTACTGTTAGTTCAATCTGCAGGAGGCACGGAGAAACATCCACAGCCAGAACACAGAGTAGAGCGCATGCAGAACCCAGGGGGAGATACGGCCAGAGAGAACAGTCAGCAGCACAGATGCATCACGGAGAGAAACAGGGACACCTTCCTATATTCAGCCGCCAGCAGTTAATGGTTCATAATATCAGCAACTGGTAAGCAGATCTAGTATTGAGTCTTAAAAACATATTTTCTTAAAACAAGTGAATAACGGGGGGTGAAATAATTAAACTTATTCCAATACAAGTGTACAATGTTATCTAATATCTCTAAGACATGAGGAGGCAGAGCCCACAGACTGGCCTACTGACAGACTGACTTCTATGCATCAGAGCAGGGCTGAGGGGGAGACTGGCCTACAGTATGGGCATCAGAGCAGGGCTGAGGGGGAGACTGACCTACAGTATGTGCATCAGAGCAGGGCTGAGGGGGAGACTGACCTACAGTATGTGCATCAGAGCTGGGCTGAGGGGGAGACTGACCTACAGTATATGCATCAGAGCTGGGCTGAGGGGGAGACTGACCTACAGTATATGCATCAGAGCTGGGCTGAGGGGGAGACTGACCTACAGTATGGGCATCAGAGCTGGGCTGAGGGGGAGACTGACCTACAGTATGGGCATCAGAGCTGGGCTGAGGGGGAGACTGACCTACAGTATATGCATCAGAGCTGGGCTGAGGGGGAGACTGACCTACAGTATGGGCATCAGAGCTGGGCTGAGGGGGAGACTGACCTACAGTATGGGCATCAGAGCTGGGCTGAGGGGGAGACTGACCTACAGTATGGGCATCAGAGCTGACAGACTGACAGACTGACCTCTATGCATCAGAGCTGGGCTGAGGGGGAGACTGACAGACGTCCTCAGTAGGAGAGCTGTCTGCCGTGCCTCTAAACCAGGAGAGAGGGGACACACATACACACACACACACACACACACACACACACACACACACACACACACACACACACACACACACACACACACACACATGCACACACATAATACACACACACACAGACACACACAGACACACACACACACACACACACACACACACACACACACACATGCACACACATAATACACACACACACACACACACACACACACACACACACACACACACACACACACACACACACACGGAAAGGAGGGTTAGTATGGGAAGAGAGGAGAATGGGTGAGAGAGAGATTGAGAGATGAGTGGGTGAGAGATATTGGCGAGAGAATGGAATGGAAAACAGATGGAGGGAGGGAATGAGGAACAGAGATGTGGTGATGGGCGAGAGAGAGACGCGAGTGAGAGAGGATGAAGGACAAGGAGGAAGACGTATTGTGACGAGGAAGGAAGAGGAAGTTAGAGAGGAAGAGGTTAATTACACCTGAGCAGACAGAGAACATCTTTCATTCGATTAGGTTAGATTGGCACTGAGCTGAAGTCCCTCATGCCGCAGTGGTTCTCAAAGTGGGGCCCAGGGACCTTCAGGGGGTCCTTCAGAGGGTTCCCCAGAGAAATTGGGAATGGTTTAATTTCACTATGATTTTATTTTATTTACTAGAAGTTAAAAAGTTAAATAAAGTTAAGAATGGCTAATCTGATCATAGGGTTAATTTTATCCTCTCTAATCGCCCCACATAGTGTAGTGTAGTCTCAATGTAGTTGAGAAAGTCTGGACTAAATCATATAAATGATCTTCTCCGATGGGGGTCCCTGGGATGAAATCATATTAAATATATATATATATATATATATATTTGGGGGGGGGGGGGGGGTGCTTGGCCTACTGCCAACCCATTTCTGGGTCCTTGTCATGAGAAAGTTGGAGAACCACTGCCTCACAGAACAGCAGTGTAATCAGTTGGCACTGTCACTGATACAGAACAGACAGTGGAAGCTTGTGAGTATGTGGAGACAGTTAAGAGTTCAGACAAGAGTTTGTGAAGAAAAGCAGAGACGGATGAGATGCTGCTGAGGATAAAAGGATCCTACTTTCATGAGGTTCAGATTGTCCTGTTTTCATGAGGTTCAGTTTGTCCTGTATTCATGAGGTTCAGTTTGTCCTGTATTCATGAGGTTCAGATTATCCTGTATTCATGAGGTTCAGTTTGTCCTGTATTCATGAGGTTCAGTTTGTCCTGTATTCATGAGGTTCAGTTTGTCCTGTATTCATGAGGTTCAGTTTGTCCTGTATTCATGAGGTTCAGTTTGTCCTGTATTCATGAGGTTCAGTTTGTCCTGTATTCATGAGGTTCAGTTTGTCCTGTATTCATGAGGTTCCGTTTGTCCTGTATTCATGAGGTTCAGTTTGTCCTGTATTCATGAGGTTCCGTTTGTCCTGTATTCATGAGGTTCAGTTTGTCCTGTATTCATGAGGTTCAGTTTGTCCTGTATTCATGAGGTTCCGTTTGTCCTGTATTCATGAGGTTCAGTTTGTCCTGTATTCATGAGGATCTGTTTGTTCTGTGTTCATGAGGATCAGTTTGTTCTGTGTTCATGAGGTTCAGTTTGTTCTGTGTTCATGAGGTACAGTTTGTTCTGTGTTCATGAGGTTCAGTTTGTTCTGTGTTCATGAGGTTCAGTTTGTTCTGTGTTCATGAGGTACAGTTTGTTCTGTGTTCATGACGTTCAGTTTGTTCTGTGTTCATGAGGATCTGTCTGGGCTAGACTCTTGAGTCCAAATATAGGATTATTTTTCCTTCCTTAACCAAAACCTCATAATCCTGTTCTGACCCAGTGTGTGTATGTATGTGTGAGTGTGTTTGTGAGTGTGTTTGTGTGCCCATATTATTATTTATTATTCTTACCCGCTCTGCCAGTTGAGGATGTGCTGGGGGCTACAGGGGGGTGTGGGCGTGGCTGCGTGTTCACTGGATGGGGTCATACTCCTCTGGCTGTGTGGGGACGCAGCTACAGACACAACGCACACAAGTCAGAACAACATGGTCCACATCACATACATGTACTGTACATGTACAGGTAAACACATACATACATACATACATACATACATACATACATACATACATACATACATACATACATACATAACATACATACACAAACACACGCACACACAGTAGAGATCACAATGAGGTGAGGGGCCAGTGGAATTCCAGTCATGCCGCGCACATGGAGTTAGAGGGTGTGGCCACTGGCCACTGTGACCAACGGCCTCCATGTGGCCCAGAGTGTCATGTTTCATCCCCCGTGTCACACAGCATGTAGTGTCCCACAGACACACAAGCCTCGTTGGCGCAGCAGGCAGCGCGTCAGTCTCATAATCTGAAGGTCCTGAGTTCGATCCTCACACGGGGCAAGTGCTTTTACAATCTAAGGCTGACGCCTCGTAATCAATTAATTTGTTAGTCAATTATAATATTTGTTTCTATGTTCTACTAAAATTGTACAGATTTGCTAATGAAATCAACCAATCCATTAGTTGACACGGTCCTTGAGTATTAGTCAATCAAGGACTGGCTTATTAGTATCCCTGGCATGCTTTCACTTCAGAATGTAAATTTAAGACTAGGAAGACCTTTATAATCACACGCTTGGTAATACAGTCAAGAGTTTGCTCTGGAAAAAACATGTATGAATACTCAGTGGAGTAATTCTTTTGCCAAGGAACACTAAATAAAGACATAAAAACAAACATATTCCTCTTGTGTAAGGGCAAATACGGACAGCCTCATGTTTCAACTATTCAAAAATACACAACCTGAATCCCTTCAAATGGTTAGACCAAGTACCCAGTTATGTCCCTCCATTCTTATTTCAACAGAGAGCAAACAGATTTGTATTAGTTATGTAAGGGATAATGTATAGCTATACTCGGTCATTGTCGCAAAATAATTGACCGACACAGAGTTTTAACACTTTGAGTGCCACTCACGAGATTTCTCGGGTTTTTTTTATAGGTGGTTGCTAGCCACTCACGAGATTTATTTTTTTTTTTTTAGCGATCTGAAAAATTATTGCATCACCCAAGCCTACCCGAGTATAGCCGAGCGGCGCCGGCGATCACTGTGGAAAAAAGCGCCCCCTGTCGTCTCCCAGATGACATAAGTGATTTTGGAATGGACTCAATGAAAATGAATGGGGAAAAAAATCCGGTACTCCACATTTTCCAGTTCACTGATCCAGCCGGGGTTACCACAGTTCATTCTGGAACCTCAGATCCCCGCTGATCATGGAGATCTACAGTATCGCGTTGGATCCATACACGTATCGATTTTTTCGAATGGTGATCAGGAATTGGAATATACCAGTTGGATACCATCTGATGTCAGGTAAGGACTCTATGTTATCAGTGTTAGGATAATCAGAGTAAGTTTGATGAAGTTATAAGCTGTTTTGTGAAATGTCTTCTTTCGGTTTCACTGTAAAAGTCTGTGAGGAAATCAACGGAGCGATTATCCGTGCGCGGCCGTAATGTGCTTGCGTGCACGTATAATATTGATCATCTAGCGTTTATTTGAAAACGATTCATAAAAAGGCCGACGAATATCAACGTTGTGGAATATTCCACTAAAAGACGATTTTCATAGAATGCTCCAGAATGAGCTGTTTTTTATATCAAAACGGGGGCTTTTATAACTGCTCTGAAACGGAAACGACGCGATAAAAAAACAATCTGCCTTGACAGCACTGACTGGAAAATAGTCTTTGATAATGCGATGGGCAGATTAGACACATAGCCATAATTTAAAACATAGATTAGGCGATATTAACGTTAACATTGGCGCCGATGGTGGCATTCAGCCGGTAAAGCGGAAAACCAGGCGTGGCGCTCAAAGTGTTAAATACGGAGGCGCCGCACCGAGGTGTTCTAAACGCAGTGAAGGTCAATTATTTTGCGACAATGACCGAGTATAGCTATACATTATCCCGCTTATTACATGGCTAACTTACTAACAATATACCTAATTCATTTTCGACAAGACGAGATCAAATGCAGACGCAGTTGTTCTGTGGCTCCTCTGTCATCGCCGGCAGGTGTGTGGTCTGATTACCTGATGAGTGCAGCTGTGCATATGCTGAGCAGCTTTCGTGACTGTCTGCGACCAAAATGCTTGATTGTGATTGGTCAATAGCGCTATGTTACCTGTATCAGTGGTCATTATTGCGCGTTGCCCATAGCAGCGGTCCGTTATCGAGAAATAACTGGCCGCTGTCAGGGGCAACCGAGCGCTATTGACCAATCACAATCAAGCATTTTGGCGAATGTTAAAACGCCATGTAATATGTTATAAAACACGTATATCTAACAGCGACTCACCTGGTGAGCCCTTGGCGAGCGTTCCCACCCTGCTCCCCCGCCCATGTCTCAGAGTGCCTTGCTGCGACCCCGCGTCGGAGGAATTGGACCCCGAATGCGAGTGGCTCCTCTCCTTCAGGCTCCCTGAGGACCGCTGGTACCAGCACCGCAGCTCGTCAGAGACCGCCGCCTTCCCCCCTCCTCCTCCTCCTCCTCCTCCGCCGTCCCGCCCCAGCGAGGGAGTCCGTACGATCTGCGAGCGGGAGGGCGTGAGTCGGCCGCTCCCCTCCCCTGCGTCCTCTCCCCCCCAAGTCTCCTTGTAGAGGCCCCCGGCCGTGTAGGAGCTGGAGGTCTTGAACTGGGCCTTGACACTGTAGTGGCCCTCCTGGTCGCTCTCCAGGCTGCGCACCACCACCGGGTTGGGGCTGCCCTCCACGTAGAGGGGGTATTCCTTGATGCGGTACTGGGAGGAGGGCTGGCTCTGGCTGTGGAGATAGACCCCGTGGTGGCTCCCGCCTCCGCCCCCGACTCCCCCGGTGCCTCCTCCGGAGCCGTTCTTGGCCGCCAGGTTGGGCATGGAGCCTGAGTTAGAGGAGCCCAGATGACCTGCAGACCTGAGGAGAAAACATGACCATCAACCTTCTACCATTAACCTTCTACCATTACAGCCATCAACCTTCTACCATTAACCTTCTACCATTACAGCCATCAACCTTCTACCATTAACCTTCTACCATTACAGCCATCAACCTTCTACCATAAACCTTCTACCATTACAGCCATCAACCTCTACCATTACAGCCACCAACCTCTACCATTACAGCCATCAACCTTCTACCATTACAGCCATCAACCTCTACCATTACAACCATCAACCTCTACCATTACAGCCATCAACCTCTACCATTACAGCCATCAACCTTCTACCATTACAGCCATCGACCTTCTACCATTACAGCCATCAACCTTCTACCATTACAGCCATCAACCTCTACCATTACAGCCATTAGCCTCTACCATTACAGCCATCAACCTCTACCATTACAGCCATCAACCTCTACCATTACAGCCATCAACCTTCTACCATTACAGCCATCAACCTTCTACCATTACAGCCATCGACCTTTTACCATTACAGCCATCGACCTCTACCATTACAGCCATTAGCCTCTACCATTACAGCCATCAACCTCTACCATTACAGCCATCGACCTTCTACCATTACAGCCATCAACCTCTACCATTACAGCCATTAGCCTCTACCATTACAGCCATCAACCTCTACCATTACAGCCATCGACCTCTACCATTACAGCCATTAGCCTCTACCATTACAGCCATCAACCTCTACCATTACAGCCATCGACCTCTACCATTACAGCCATTAGCCTCTACCATTACAGCCATCAACCTTCTACCATTACAGCCATCAACCTCTACCATTACAGCCACCAACCTTCTACCATTAACCTTCTACCATTACAGCCATCAACCTCTACCATTACAGCCATTAGCCTCTACCATTACAGCCATCAACCTCTACCATTACAGCCATCAACCTTCTACCATTACAGCCATCAACCTCTACCATCAACCTTCTACCATTACAGCCATCAACCTTCTACCATTACAGCCATCAACCTTCTACCATTACAGCCATCAACCTCTACCATTACAGCCATCAACCTTCTACCATTACAGCCATCAACCTCTACCATTACAGCCATCAACCTTCTACCATTACAGCCATCAACCTTCTACCATTACAGCCATCAACCTCTACCATCAACCTTCTACCATTACAGCCACCAACCTCTACCATTACAGCCATTAGCCTCTACCATTACAGAACAAACGTTTAACAAATTTGACCTGAGGAGCGCGTAGACTCCACTGCATGCATTTACATGAATGAACACGTAATTGAGCAGTTTGAGTCTACGATGCACGTTTATACCATGTATTTGACCTCTCTCAAACCCTGCCCTCTTTTCTGGAAAATCTTAAAGTCGGTGCCTCTTTAAAAGGGGAGACGTCACGTGAACCCTCGCGTACCTGTGCCTTTGCCTCTGCCTCTGCCTGGCTTTGGAGGGGGAGTCCTCTCCGAGGGTGGAGTAGTTGGGGTTGCTCCCGGGTGCCAGCGGCCCGCCAGCGGGGTAGTAGTGCTCGGAGCTGCTGTGGCTGGTGCAGGACGAGCAGTCGTCCAGGGGGTCGGAGCCGTTGGAGCTGCGCCCGGGGCCCAGGAAGAAGTCGGGGCTGCCCAGCGTGCCCAGGGTGTGTGTGCGCGTGTCGGGGTCGGGGGCCAGCAGCTTGCCCTGGGACTCCAGGCTGGAGCTGCGGTTCCTAAAGTGCTGAGCCAGACTGTGCAGACGGGTGGGACTGATGTCCACTGACCTGAGGGGACACAGACACAGGGTCAAGATAGGGTTTGGAAGTGTTTCAGTCAGTGGTTCCCAAACTGTGGGTGGGTTTTTTACCTCCAGGAGCTGAAAGAAAAGCTGACGCAGCCATGACATGCGTTCCAGGTAACGTTAACATCGTGTGAGAGCGCGCTTTTTTAATAAAATGTAAATCGGTTATCTTACTATGAGACTCAGTAAATGCATCAGAGCACAGTTCAAATGCTCCAACTAAAAAGGTTTGTGAACCACTGAGTTAAGTTAAGTTGTACCTTTATTAAGCTATTTAGGAGCAGTGGGCAGCCACACAGTGTGGTGCCCGGGGACCAGCTCCAGTTGTAATACCAGTACCTTTACCAGTACCAGTACCAATTAGAAACCGGCCCCGGTAAATGTCCCCCCATACCCAACCCCCTCCAATGTTTCTTCCCCTTCGAATGTACATATCTTTTTATGATCTCTTTCTCTTAAACAGTACTGTATATTTGTATGTCATCTTGTATGTCATAAATGTCTTTATGAAACAGTACTGTATATCTGTATGTCATGTATGTCATAAATGTCTTGATGAATTGAAAATGGGGCACCCTTTTGATGAAATGAAAGTCTTTTTCTGGTCTGCATCCCCTTAACAATTGTGTGTATTGAGCCGTACTGTATTGGACCCATTCTGCAATCTGTTAATAACGTTTTCAATCAATCAATCAATCAATCAATCAATCAATCAATCAATCAATCAATCATCAATCAAACCTGGGTCAAGGGCAATGGCAGGAACCCTGGTGTGGAGTTGATGTGGAGTTGATGTGAAGTTGATGTGGAGTGATGTGGAGTTGATGTGAAGTTGATGTGGAGTGATGTGGAGTGATGTGAAGTGATGTGGAGTGATGTGGAGTGATGTGGAGTGGTGTGGAGTGATGTGGAGTGATGTGGAGTGGTGTGGAGTGATGTGGAGTGATGTGGAGTGATGTGGAGTGATGTGGAGTGATGTGGAGTGATGTGGAGTGGTGTGGAGTGATGTGGAGTGATGTGGAGTTGATGTGGAGTGATGTGGAGTGATGTGGAGTGGTGTGGAGTGATGTGGAGTGATGTGGAGTGATGTGAAGTGATGTGGAGTGATGTGGAGTGGTGTGGAGTGATGTGAAGTTGATGTGGAGTGATGTGGAGTGATGTGGAGTGATGTGGAGTGATGTGGAGTGATGTGGAGTGATGTGGAGTGGTGTGGAGTGATGTGGAGTGATGTGGAGTGATGTGGAGTGATGTGGAGTGATGTGGAGTGATGTGGAGTGATGTGGAGTGATGTGGAGTGGTGTGGAGTTGATGTGGAGTGATGTGGAGTTGATGTGGAGTGATGTGGAGTGATGTGGAGTGATGTGGAGTTGATGTGGAGTGGTGTGGAGTGATGTGAAGTGATGTGGAGTTGATGTGGAGTGATGTGGAGTGATGTGGAGTGATGTGGAGTTGATGTGAAGTGATGTGGAGTTGATGTGGAGTGATGTGGAGTTGATGTGGAGTGATGTGGAGTGATGTGGAGTGATGTGGAGTGGTGTGGAGTGATGTGGAGTGATGTGGAGTGATGTGAAGTTGATGTGGAGTGATGTGGAGTGATGTGGAGTTGATGTGGAGTGATGTGGAGTTGATGTGGAGTGATGTGGAGTGATGTGGAGTGGTGTGGAGTGATGTGGAGTGATGTGGAGTGATGTGAAGTTGATGTGGAGTGATGTGGAGTTGATGTGGAGTGATGTGGAGTTGATGTGGAGTTGATGTGGAGTGATGTGGAGTGATGTGGAGTGGTGTGGAGTGATGTGGAGTGATGTGGAGTTGATGTGGAGTGATGTGGAGTTGATGTGGAGTGATGTGGAGTGATGTGGAGTGATGTGGAGTTGATGTGGAGTGATGTGGAGTTGATGTGGAGTGATGTGGAGTGATGTGGAGTGATGTGGAGTGGTGTGGAGTGATGTGGAGTGATGTGGAGTGATGTGAAGTTGATGTGGAGTGATGTGGAGTGATGTGGAGTTGATGTGGAGTGATGTGGAGTTGATGTGGAGTGATGTGGAGTGATGTGGAGTGGTGTGGAGTGATGTGGAGTGATGTGGAGTGATGTGAAGTTGATGTGGAGTGATGTGGAGTTGATGTGGAGTGATGTGGAGTTGATGTGGAGTTGATGTGGAGTGATGTGGAGTGATGTGGAGTGGTGTGGAGTGATGTGGAGTGATGTGGAGTTGATGTGGAGTGATGTGAAGTGATGTGGAGTGATGTGGAGTGGTGTGGAGTGATGTGAAGTTGATGTGGAGTGATGTGAAGTTGATGTGGAGTTGATGTGGAGTTGATGTGGAGTGATGTGAAGTTGATGTGGAGTGGATGTGGAGTGGATATGTATTTATATTACGCTAAAAGTTCAAAAGTAATTGTGACTGTACTGTACTATTAGGTTTAAAAACGAAATACAGACTAAAGCTTCTATTTTACTAGCGACTGTTGGACGAAGCGGCAGCAATGCGGTGGACAGACCGACCTGGTGGAGTGTACGTAGTGTGGGGCCCTGGCTCTCAGGTCTGGGGTGGAGGGCATGCTGGACTGAGAGTTCCAGTGAGGGAGGCTTCTGATGGGGCTGCTCTGGAGAGAGTTACTGCCCCCCGCCTCCGCACTGCCAGAGCTGGGGAACCGTCTGTGACTGGAGAGACGTGAGCAAGAAATAAGTCAAGTCAAGTCAAGTCAAGAGTTTTATTTGTCACGGCATACGAGTATACAATGAAATGCGGGTGGTCTTGCCCGCAACAATGTGCAATACAGTGGGTACAACATATAATAGAATCCAATACAAAAAAAATTGTGCAATAACAGGTAACAGGTAACATGGTGTGACATCAAAATCGGTATCTGTACATAGTTATTTACAGAGCATATAGGACATGCTAGGTAGCTTTGGTAGTGCAATACACTGTTACTGTTGCTAATACTGATTTAAAGTGGCCTTTCCTTTTGGCAATAAGTGTGAGTGTGTGCGCATGAGTGTGTGCCCGCTCATGTTGAAGTGTTAAAGTGGCTGCTAGTGTGTGAGCGTGCACAGCGTGCGTGTCGTGTGTGTGCTCATGTGTGCTTATGTGTGGATAGTTCAGTGTTCTGTGGTACTCAATGTTCATTGTTCAGGACTCTGATGGCCTGGGGGAAGAAGCTGAGCCTAAGCCTCTCTGTCCTAGTAGCTGGGGTTCGCAGGCGTCTGCCTGACCTCAGCAGCTGAAACAGGCTGTTATTGGGGTGGTGGGGGTCTTTCATTATTCTGCAGGCTCTGGATTTGCACCTCTTGTTGTATAGAACCTGCAGGGGAGGTAGTGCAATACCCGTGGTACGCTCGGCTGAGCGCACCACTCTCTGTAGGGCCTTCTTGTCCTGTGCCGTGCTGTTTCCATACCAGGCAGTGATGTTTCCGGTCAGGATGCTCTCTACAGCTCCTGAGTAGAAGGACTGGAGTATCTTCCCCGATACTCTGAACTTCCTTAACTGTCTCAGGTGGTAGAGGCGCTGTTTCGCCTTCTTTACTACTGTGTCTATGTGTGTTGACCATGTCAGGTCCTCTGAGATGTGGACCCCCAGGTACTTAAAGCTGCTCACCCTGTCCACGGTAGCCCCGTTAATCATCAGTGGTGTGTGCTTCTCCTGCTGTCCTCTCCTATAATCCACGATCAGCTCCTTGGTTTTACCAATGTTCAGGAGCAGGCTGTTGTCCTGGCACCAGCGTTCCAGTACCTCAACCTCCTCCCGGTAGGCCTTCTCGTCGTTGTCCGAGATCAGCCCCACCACCACCGTGTCGTCTGCGAACTTCACTATGGAGTTGGAGCTGAACTTGGCCACACAATCGTGTGTGTAGAGTGAGTACAGCAGGGGGCTCAGAACACAGCCCTGGGGGGACCCGATGCTCAGGGTGATGGTGTTGGAGGTCTGACCCCCCACCCTGACCGCCTGGGGTCTTTCGCTCAGAAAGTCCAGTACCCAGGCGCTCAGGGCGGCGCTCAGACCTAGCTCGATCAGCTTGTCCACCAGTCTGGTGGGGACTATGGTGTTGAACGCTGAGCTGTAGTCAATGAACAACAGTCTCACATAGCCCCCCTTCTGACGGTCAAGGTGCGAGAGGGCGCTGTGCAGTACCTGGGAGACCGCGTCGTCGGTGGACCTGTTTGTCATGTATGCAAATTGCATAGGGTCCATATCACTGGGGAGGGAGGCACAAATGTGGTCCTTGACCAGCCTCTCGAAACATTTCATGACCACAGAGGTGAGTGCCACCGGTCTGTAGTCATTTGGACATGTTGGGGAGGGTTTCTTCGGTAGAGGGATGATGGTAGACATCTTGAAGCAGGCAGGGACCACTGACTCCGCCAGGGATTGATTAAATATGGCGGTGAACACTGGGGCCAGCTGGTTGGCACAGGACTTGAGTATGCGTCCTGTTATGCCATCTGGGCCAGCAGCCTTCCTGGTGTTCACCTGCATAAATGCTCTTCTCACACTGTGTTCCGACAACGAGAGAGCGTCCCCGCCCCCCCGCGGTTGCCCCCCCCCCCCCCCCCTCCACAACAGCCGGCGCGCCAGTGACGTCACTAGCCGGAGAGCCAGCAGCGCCACTGTCTACACCAAACCGAGCGTAGAAGGTGTTGAGCTTGTCCGCGAGGGAGGCGTCGTCGCTCCCCACTGAGGGGGCGCTGACTTTATAGTCAGTTATTGTCTTCAGTCCCTGCCATAATCCTCTTGTGTCGTTTTGTGCCATTTGTGTCTCCAGTTTGTCAGCATATGTCCTCTTAGCAAGTTTAACAGCCTTGCGTAGAGTATAGACTGAAGCCTTATACTCCTCCATGTTTCCTGACTCTCTACCCAGGTTGTAGGCGGTGGTGCGAGAGTTCAGAGCTGCTCTAATAGTGCTGTCCACCCACGGTTTCTGGTTTGGTAAAACCCTCACCATTTTCGTGAGGACAATACCATCAGCTATTGTTGTTATGTAGCTCACCACTGTGTCTGCGAGCTCGCTGACGTCACTGGCGCTTCCTTTGAACATATCCCAATCCGTGTCTGCTAACACGTCCTGGAGCGTGGCCTCTGATTCGTCGGTCCACTTCTTTGTCTCACGTGGCACGACGGCGTCACGTGATCTTTGTTGATATGCGGGAAATAGCAAGATGGAGTCGTGGTCACTCGAGCTTGAGGGCCCCGTTAATGGCGGAGCGGCTACTGCCTTGTAGCCGGCTCTGAACGGGGAATAACAGTGGTCGAGTGTGTTCTTCCCTCTCGTGGAGCAGGCGATGTGCTGAAAAAAGGACGGCATCACTTTCTTCAGGTTTGCCTGGTTGAAATCGCCGGCCACTACCATCGCTGCCTCCGGATGTTTGATCTGGTGTCTGTTGAGGTGATCGTGTAGTTCTCCCAGCGCTTTGCCCGTATTCGCGTGTGGGGGAATATATACGGCGGTCATGATGACCGCGGTGAACTCCCTGGGGAGCTGAAACGGACGGCACAGGATAGAAAGGTGTTCCATGTCCGGGGAACACGAGTTCGAGAGAACATGCACCCCTTCGGGATTAACCCAGGAATTGTTTGTGAGGAGGCAGACCCCGCCGCCGATGCTCTTTCCTGAGGCAGCCGTTCGATCTGCACGTAGTACGGTGAAGGCGTCCGAGGGAGAGGCGCTTTTGTCCGGAGTCGCCGACGTGAGCCATGTCTCCGTGAGACACATGATGTTGATGAGGATAAGGATAGGAGGAGGGAGAGGAGAGGGAAGGACAGGTTTCTTGAAACATCTTAATGTATACATAAAATCAGGGAACGGCCAGTGCAACGCTCTTTCAAGTTCAAGTTTCTTTAATAGTTGTCATACAGAAGTACAGAATACTTTCATACAAAATGCTTCTTACTGTTACGCTCCAGAGACTGTGCTAGACAAGATAGTATCAAATAACATAGTATAGCATGTAAATTAGAAGTAGAAAATGAGGTCACAGTGTTCAGTATAGACATATGTACAATGTTCGATGCAGAATAGACGTAACTGAGTTACCATATAATATACAATACTATGCAGTGTACTAATGTACAATACTATATAGTGCAAAGCAGAAATGGGATGAGGTACAATTTAGGTACAATTTACAGTAAGGTGTACGAGTTGTAGTGCAATCCATCACTCCGGTATCGCTTGCCTGACCGCAGCAGTTCAAAGAGGCAGTTGTTCGGGTGACTGGAGTCTTTAATGATTCTCTTAGCCTTGCCCCTGCACCGCTTGTTGTAAATGTTCTGGAGGGTGGGGAGCCCCCCTCCACTTGTGCGTTCGGCTGAACGTGTCACTCTTTGTAGTCTGCTTCGGTCTTGTGCAGTGCTATTCCCAAACCAGGAGGTGATGTTGCCAGTCAGGATGCTCTCTATTGTACATGAGTAGAAGTTCTTAAGGATCTTCTGACTGACTTGGAACTTCCTTAGGCGCCTGAGGAAGTAGAGGCGTTGTCGTGCCTTCTTCACAACACTGTCAATGTGTGTGGTCCATGTCAAGTCCTCGGATATGTAGGCTCCGAGGTACTTAAAGCTGTTGACTCTCTCAACCGGTGCCCCGTCGATGCTGAGGGGGCTGTAGTCCTTGACCCCCGACCTCCTGAAGTCCACAATCATCTCCTTTGTTTTGCTGACGTTCAGGGAGAGGCTGTTTTCCTGGCACCATCCCGCCAGGACCTTGACCTCTTCCAGGTAGGCCCTCTCGTCGTTGGCAGAGATCAGGCCCACCACCACTGTGTCGTCAGCAAATTTGATGATTGTGTTGCTACTCCGCTGAGCCACACAGTCGTGTGTGTACAGGGAGTAGAGGAGGGGACTCAGAACACAGCCCTGGGGTGCCCCTATGTTGAGGGTGATGGATGAGGAGGTGCAGTTGCGTCTTCCGTCAGGAAGTCCAAGACCCACTGGCAGAGGTCATAGTTCAAGCCCAGGTCCCTGAGCTTGGCTATGAGTATGGAGGGGACTATGGTATTGAATGCCGAGCTGTAGTCGATGAATAGTTCCCCTTCCTCTTGTCCAGGTGTGATGCTGCTGTGTGCAGCACATGGGCTATGGCGTCCTCCGTGGACCTGTTGGGGCGGTATGAAAATTGCAGGGGGTCCATGTTGATGGGGAGGGAGGAGCAGATGTAGCCCTTTACTAGCTTCTCAAAGCACTTCATGGCTATGGAGGTGAGAGCTACAGGGCGGTAGTCGTTGAGGCAAGCAGGCTTGGATTTTTTGGGTACAGGGATAATAGTGGACTTCTTCAGGCAGGTGGGGATGACAGCCTGTTCTAAGGACAGGTTAAATATGTCAGTGAATACCGGGGCCAGTTGGTCGGCACAGACTTTTAGGACGCGGCCGGGGATGCCGTCCGGTCCTGCTGCCTTCCTGATATTCACTTTTTTAAAGGTCCGCCTCACCTCATGCTCTGACACCAACACTGGTATTGTAAGCTATATTGGGTCGATACCATGCTAACATTGAGTATCTTTATCGATTTCGCCAATGCTAGAGTGGGAAAAATTCAAGTTCAACGTTTATAACTCAATATTGATATTGGTAGTGGAACAATTGGCATTGTGCCCCCCTATATTAAGTCATACAATAGAGATCATTATACACAACAACGACAAGTGCAGAGAGAAGATCTCTCCCTTACCTGGAGTGTGAGGTGCGTTTCTTGATCCTCTCGTAGGGCTCGTCCAGCGAGGACTCGCTCCACATCTTGGGTTTGATGGGGGATTTGTCGTAGTCGGTACGCGCGTAGTGCAGGTGTCGCAGGCCGTCCAGGGACTGTGGGGGAGGGGGGCGGCTATGCGATGGAGGCCGGGGAGGAAGGCCCTTGTGTGGGGACGCTATCGGAGAGAAGGTGGGAGTCCCCGTTACATGGGGGTCATCTGAAAGACAAGACATCGTCGGATCAAATTGGAGCATTGCTGTTACTTTAGATAATAATAACTTTATTTGTATAGCACCTTTCATACAGGGGATTGCAGTTCAAAGTGCTTTACATCAGTAAGAAATAATACATAAAATCAGTGTAAAACAAGCAGCAAGAGCAAAGCATAAAGTGGGATAAAATAATGCAGATATATTAATCAAATCATATCAGAACCTCACGTTCCAATAGGCTTCTTGAATTTCTGTAATCTGTTACAAAACATGATAAAGGTCATAGTATGCACTCAGCGGATAGTGGGGTGTAAAAATAAATCAAATAATAGCAAGGGTAAAATGAGCAGACATATAAAATCACAGTTTTTCACATTATGATCTAACATCCCAACAGGCCACCTTGTTTATGGTTTGATTCAGTTTTAGTAGAATGTAAAATTCTGCATGATGAAATGAGCACATAAAGTGCAGACATGACGTAGATGACGTGGCAACACCAGGGGAATACCACTTAAAATCACAAATACTGCCCCTCTGGTCTAAGACATCTCAGTCTCTGGTCTAGGACATCCCAGTCTCTAGTCTAGGACATCCCAGTCTCTAGTCTAGGACATCTCAGTCTCTGGTCTAGGACATCCCAGTCTCTAGTCTAGGACATCCCAGTCTCTAGTCTAGGACAACCCAGTCTCTAGTCTAGGACATCTCAGGCCCATGTTAGACTAGTGTTTTTGTGGTTGTTTTTTGAATACGTTTGAATACGTTTCATGTCCCTTTTACACAGAAATGCGTTTTTTGGCGGATACGTTGTGGCCCCTACTGAAACGCTAAATTGTGTTTTCCGTTTTTGAGCAGCGCCAAAACTCGCAGACAACAGTCGTGTAGCCTTCACGGAGCCGTTGTTGCGAAAACGCCCATGCGCAGTAGATACCATCTGCGCGCCCTTCCGGTTACAGCAGAGCTGTCCCAAATAGCTGCAGCTACCATGTGTTGTCAAGTTATTGTTATAAGGACCCCAGTCCAAGCTACAACAGTCTGCATTCCCTTAACAATTGTTTGTATTGAGCCGTATTGTATTGTACCCATATGCAATATGTTAAATAAAGTTTACATCCATTCATTCTGCTAGCATTACCGATTGCATGAGCAGCTGGCTAACGTTAGCTATCAGACCCTGTTAGCTCAGAGCTCCTCTTTCAACTTAACAAGCATTAAACAAAATGGCCCAGTCATCTATTCACCTTTGTTTAATACACACAGCGTTGTCTCTAATGTTATCTAACTACTGATAGCTCTCGATATCATCAGTTTGGTGCTGGCTAACTAGCGTGAGCTAACGTTAGCTTCTAGCCACAATGCTATACTGTTATAATGGCATATTCCATTGATGTTAGCATGCAGCTAACAATGTAGCTACCGATCTTTTTTTAGACTAAACTATCCGCTCTTGGTGGTCACTTGTGTTGATGTTAGTTTTGTTTCATCAACAAATGACAGGCAGAACACACAGTGAATGTATCCGTTTTTTATTTATTGCACTTTTATTAGACTTTGCTGAAAAAGAATTGCTGCATTGGGTAAATAGGCAAAGATGGCGCCTTGTTGACATTTTCTTTGCAGGAAGTGTATTGGCACATTCAAGTCCTGATTGGTTGAAATTGCCTTCATGTTCGCCACCTACTGCCACCTACTGCTTTGGCAGTGTACTACATCACTGTGCTCAGGTGACAAAACGAAAGTACTCGGGTTGCAAACGTATGTCTCACTTGGCTACCGTTGAGTTGCGATCTGGAGAAACCGAAAACGAAACTAAGGTGTAACCGGCGCCTCAGTCTCTGGTCTAGGACATCCCAGTCTCTAGTCTAGGACATCCCAGTCTCTAGTCTAGGACATCCCAGTCTCTAGTCTAGGACATCTCAGTCTCTGGTCTAGGACATCCCAGTCTCTAGTCTAGGACATCTCAGTATCTGGTCTAGGACATCCCAGTCTCTAGTCTAGGACATCTCAGTCTCTAGTCTAGGACATCTCAGTATCTGGTCTAGGACAGCCCAGTATCTGGTCTAGGACATCCCAGTCTCTAGTCTAGGACATCCTAGTCTCTAGTCTAGGACATCTCAGTATCTGGTCTAGGACAGCCCAGTCTCTGGTCTAAGGTCGCTTTCACACAGGAGCTGTTTGGTCCGGACTATCGGACCAGAATTCGATAGTCCACTTTTTTGGGTTTGTGTTAATGCGCAGTCGAACGCTAGTGCGGACCAAACACGCAAACTCTGGTCCGCCAAAAAACATAGGTCTCGGTTCGCTTCATCGGACCAAACACGGACCAAATATAGGAAGTCACCTGATAAACTGTGCATCTTGGGTAGAAGGAAGAAAAAAAACACTGCGGCTTATTATTATTATTATTATTACCGCGGCGCGCGGCATTCACTGCAAAACAAGCACACTGTAGCCTAAACATGTCTCCTGATAAACTGTGCATCTTGGGTAGAAGGAAGAAAAAAACACTGCAGCTTATTATTATTATTATTACCGCGGCGTGCGGCATTCACTGCAAAACAAGCACACTGTACACATATGGGCAGAAGACCAAATAAAACAGCTACTTGTGGGCACTCATAAAAACAATGCGGTGTACAAGTTGTTTAGCGAGAGGATGGTGGTAATGGGCTTCAATAGAACAATGGATCAATGCCACGTCAAAATAAAAAACTCCGCCTCCGCTGATCTGGAGTCAGACAGGGCTCGCAGTCCACACACACACAGATACACGCGCGCGCACACACAGGCTCGCAGCCACACACACATTTCCACTCTCTATTGTCCAATAGACGAGCACCCTTTTCGACCACGTGACATTGTTCAGAATGTTTGGTGCGCTTGACAAATTGCTGTGTGAATGCAGATGAGCCAAATGAAGAATGCAACAATGTTGCAACTTCACCACCAGAACCGCACCAAGTCCACCAAAACTATATGTGAAAGCACCCTAAGACATCCCAGTTACAGAACTTAAAACGACCCCATTGAGAGTGAATGAGACACTAACTTAGTGGATCTTGATCTGTAGTTTTACTCCCAAACCACTGTTGTTGAAGTGTTAACCAATGGAGTGAAAGTCATAAAATGTGCCCATGTCCTCGTGAAATTCCTCAAAACAGTCACGTTTTCAATTTATTTTGTTTTTCAAATCGTTCTCAAAGCACCTGTACATGAAAAAATTGTTCTCTTCTGTCATTTATAGCGATAGGAGGCAGAAGTCAGTGTTCATTAATACAAATTGAACTGTCCTAGGTGTGGGAGAAAAACATATTCAAGCACTGAAATTCAGTGATTATGGGTAGAATCTATAATGCTGTCAAACAGCTACCTCTGGTCAAACAGCCCTGCTTGGTTATTGCACATTTGTTTAGTTTTGGTCTGAGGTATGGGTTGGAGATGAGTGGGGGTGGGGGGAGGGGTTGTTATTGCTGGCCATAGTAACTCTCTTGGCAGAACCTAAGATGTGGCCAACAATACCAACCCACTCTACTCCAACCCACACATCAGACCAAAACATAGAGATCACTGTTTGACGGCATGACAGATTCTGCTGTTCAAGACCATGTCCTTTATGAGCAGTGGGAAGAGCAGTTCTATGCAGTTCCTGTATCTCTCAGTAAAGAAACAGATGAGGACTTACCATCGTCTAAGACCAGGGCGTCCGAAAGGGAGCTCTCTTCAGAACCAATATTGGCCTCTGGAGGGATCATGTAACAAAGGATGAAAGGTTAGATGGTTCATAAGCAATGATGCAGTGGTCAAATATAAAATAAATTATCACTAATACTATATATTATAACTTATTTATTTATTTGAAAATACCCTTATTTTCATCAATCTGATGCTACTTGCTATAATCTATCCACTACATCCCTGAAGATGAGAGACAGGGGAGAGATATGATGTGTGTGTGAGACAGACAGGTATGATGTGAGACAGACAGGTATGATGTGGGTGTGAGACAGAGAGATATGATGTGGGTGTGAGACAGAGAGATATGATGTGGGTGTGAGACAGGCGAAGCTAAACGGACTCACCCTCTATGATAAGCGATGCCCTCAGCGTGGGCTTCTTGCCAGAGCGGACGCGGTGCTCGTTGATGGAGTTCTCGATCTCCTGGAGCTTTTTCAGAGCGTTCAGGTACGACGTCTTCCTCTGTTTCTTCAGCTTCTTGCTGGTCACGTGAGGATCGCTGGCCAATCGCCTCGCGGCCTCCGTGATCTGGGACTGGATGGCAAACTCCCTCTCCAGACGTTCCAGCTCCTCCTCCTGTGAATACACACGAATACACGCACACACGCAAATCATTAATTTAATGTCTACATACAATTACACCCAGGCATGGGACATATACCTTATACATGCTGTCATGACATTAGGACACCTGACAACCTGGTTGAAGCATGACAGCATCCACTTCAATGGTCCAATAAAGCAGCATCTCACACTGTGTTGATACTGAACAATAACTGCGCACACACACACACCACACAGTCCCGATATGCAAAAGGTAATGACCGATTGGACGCATGTATACATTTTCAGCTGCATAAAGCAACAGTCCCCCGCCTCAGCCAGGGAAAACAAAACAAGAGACATAAAAACAAGCCGTCACACGATAACTCTCCCTCATAACACATTTGCGCCAACAGGCACACAGCGGCCTTGCCAGCATAAACACAGAGCGGAAGTGATCTATCTGTAGTACAGCCCCCCACTTTCCCACCAGCAGATAAACTCCACTGAGACCCCCTGCTCCCCAATAACAACAGTCCTCCATCAGCCCTCCCTCCCTCTCCTCTCCTCCAGGCACTGAAAGAGCCCAAGCAAACAGTCCAATCACAGTTCATCACAGGGTCCACCACGCTGCTATACAGATAAACTGGAAGTGTATATTATTTCACTCTGTAAGAGTACATTTATGATTCTTGATTGTTTTGGACGAGAACCGCGTCGACTCAACCAGGTATAGTTACGTGGAATGAGCAGGTCATTTAGTGGTGGAGTCAGTCAACACACAGTCCTCCTCTTAGAGAGACAGACAGATGAGCAGTGTGCAGACTGAACCATTCACTTTAGTCCATGGATTTGTTTCGAGGTTGAGGTGGTTAAAGAGAAAGAGGTGGGTGTACTCTACCAAATGTGCACCAGTATGATAGCATGTATACATGAACTACTCTACTAAATGTGTCCCAGTATGATTAGCATGTATACACCAGGGGGGGCTCCTGCGTGTGTGTGTGTGTGTGTGTGTGCATGCGTGTGTGTGTGTGTGCGTGTGTGTGTACTGAAGGAACACAGATTGATGACGATTTCTTTGATTGCACAGCGGTTTTCGTAACACTGGATTTCAATGCATACAACCACCCACGCACACACACACACACACACACGCACACGCACACGCACACGCACACACACACACACACAAACTCTCTTACTATCACCACTTCCTGTGGCAAAGACCACAGACAGACTATTTTTAGAAGTTCTGTAGCTCTGGAAAATCTACCCGTGGCACAAAAAGAGAGAGGAAAAACAACAGTCCGACTGAGATTCAGTCCGACTTCTTCTCTAACATCCAAGACTCCTCAGACTGTGGCTTCTCTCCTCCGCTTACCGTCCAAATAATCCCATCGCTAGCCCATTATCAGCTATTTATATGCCCAAGACTAAATCTGTCCTCTAATAAGTAGTTATACAGGCATAAAGTGTGGGGTATTCTCAGCTTTAAAACAAATGACTCGAATACTACTCAGTTAAAAAACATTAAAAAGCCAGAGCTATTATTTACTTTAAGCACTAACCTTCTAGACTCACCACTGGGGCTGTGGTACACATGGACTTACATTGTTGTGGGAAGAGTATTCTGACTGGTATTATAACAAAAAAGAGGGTTATTAAGAACTGAGAGAGAGGAAGGCAGAGAGGGATCTCACCTCTCCTTTAGACCATAAGAACGGAGAGAGAGGAAGGCAGAGAGGGATCTCACCTCTCCTTTAGACCATAAGAACGGAGAGAGAGGAAGGCAGAGAGGGATCTCACCTCTCCTTTATACCATAAGAACGGAGAGTGTTACGATTGGGGTGCTAATGAAGGTGAGAACACAGTTTGCAGACAAGGGAGAAGGAACGGAGGCAGAGACAAGGAGCGATGCTTGAAGAAGGGGTGTTTACTAATGATCCAATATACAATACAAATAAAAGACACTACTACTAACAAAACAACGAAGGAAAACAAGAAAACGACAGGAGTATACAGGCAAGGACTCACTAGACATCAACGGGGAAGGCAGGCACGACACGGGAACAACACGGGGTACAGGAGGAAATGACACCACAAGGAAATGAGGACAAACAGACACCTAAATACCAACACTAATTAACAATGATCAACACCTGGCCAAAACACAGAATCACAAACACAACCTAGACACAAAAGCAAAGACACCATAAACACAACTAGACACAAAGGCAATGACACACAACAACCCAACAGGGGGTGACATCAAACACAGACAGGGATGGCCCAGGATAACAGAATATTAGAAATCCAATCAATAATGTGCAACCAACATAAAATGGCAGACCGCACCATCGGGCTTAGGTCACCAGAGGGAGGTAGGGAGCCAATGTCAGGAGGAGAGCACTGTCCAATGTTATTCTCATGCCCAGTCCAGCCAGGACCGGGCCTTGGAACGTAACAGGAGAGAGAGAGGAAGGCAGAGATGGGTCTCACCTCTCCTTTAGGCCATAATAACGGAGAGAGAGGAAGGCAGAGATGGGTCTCACCTCTCCTTTAGGCCATAAGAACGGAGAGAGAGGAAGGCAGAGAGGGATCTCACCTCTCCTTTAGGCCATAAGAACGGAGAGAGAGGAAGGCAGAGAGGGATCTCACCTCTCCTTTAGGCCATAAGAACGGAGAGAGAGGAAGGCAGAGAGGGATCTCACCTCTCCTTTAGGCCATAAGAACGGAGAAAGAGGAAGGCAGAGAGGGATCTCACCTCTCCTTTAGGCCATATGAACGGAGAGAGAGGAAGGCAGAGAGGGATCTCACCTCTCCTTTAGGCCATAAGAACGGAGAGAGAGGAAGGCAGAGAGGGATCTCACCTCTCCTTTAGGCCATAAGAACGGAGAAAGAGTTAGGCAGAGAGGGATCTCACCTCTCCTTTAGGGAGGATCTTCAGCTCGTCCTGTTTGAAGGCAGTGCCGATCTTCCTCGTCACCGTGGGGGCCTCCTCCCCCGGGCCCAGGGGGTACTCTTTGGGGAGCTTCCCTGTCAACTCCTGAACGGGACGGGAGGAGGGTGACAAAGGAGAGCAAGATATTAGTCTGTGTAAAAGTTTTTATCACTGAGGGTTCCAAAAACATTTGCTCCAGAATTATCGATGTGCATGCGGATTTAGTGGATTGATAACTGAACTGTCAGTGTAGAACCTGATTATTGTTAAGACTTACACTTAGGGCTAGATCCACAAAGAATGGATTGCACGGAGCAAGTTGCACCCTTACTTACAATTCACTATGAATTGAAAATGGGGGACCTTGATGTAAACAAGACGAAAGTATTTCTCTGATCTGCATCCCCTTAACAATTGTGTGTATTGAGCTGTACTGTATTGTACCCATTCTGCAATCTGTTAAATAATTCATTAATTCATTCACACCTACTGGGTGCAACTCTACCACCCCTGTATATGTTCTGTATATAACTCTACCATCCTGTATATGTTTTGTATATAACACATTCCTTGTATGTGTGTCGATGCACTCTGTGAATAAACCTGATTCTGCTGAGGACGCGTATATGTGTGCATGTGAGCATGTCCATGCGTGTGTCTTGTGTGTGTGTGTGTGTGTGTGTGTCTGTCTGCTGTCTCACCGCCTCTCTGATGCAGATGCTTTTGAGTTCCTCTAGTCTCTGTCTGAGAGTTTCCCCCAGAGCTTCCTGTCTGGCCCTCAGCGCTGCCAGCATGTCCTTCTTAGCTGTCTGGGAGCTGTCGGACTCCTGAGAGCCTGTGGGATGAACGCACACACACACGCACGCACAGCACGCACGCACGCAACACAGACAGACATACAGACAGACAGACAGACAGACAGACAGACAGACAGACAGACAGACAGACAGACAGACAGACAGACAGACAGACAGATACAGACACATACATACATACACACAGGTAAGGGCAGGAGGTTACAGTAAAAGCATATGACTCTGTGTGCATGTGTGTGTATGAGACAGAGAAAGTGTGTGGTGTGTGCGTGTGTGAGTGTGTGGGGGGGGGGGGGGGGGGGGGGGGGGGGGGGGGTTGGGTGGTAATGCACCTGCTGGCCTCCAGGATGTTTACAGGGAAGTGAATGGAACATTTCGATTAAGGAGACTTCGCTCCGGTGGTCTGTATGTGTGTGACTGAGTGTGTGTGTGGTATGTTTGGGGGATGGAGAAGTTGAGGACAAAGTATGTGACGCACAAGCTGCAACACCAAGGCTCTGAGCTGGTCCCAGTCTTCTGTGACCTCTCTCTCTCTCTCGTCAGTCTTCTCTCCTCTCATCTCTCTCTCTCTCTCTCTTCTCTCGTCGTCTCTCTCTCTCTCTCTTCACTCTCTTCTTTCTCTCTCTCTCTCTGCAAAACCCCACTTTTTCTTGCTGTGAACAAACAGAGAACCAATGCAACACTAAACACTAAGTACTGTAGGCACCATGTTGTAGTACTGTAGTACCATAATGTAGTACTGTAGTACCATAATGTCATGTGTCATGCAGTATTAATACTGCAGTAACAAGCTCTCTCTGTGTTGTACATGTATTAATACTGCAGTAACAAGCTCTCTCTGGGTTGTACAGTATTAATACTGTAGTAACAAGCCCTCTCTGTGTTGTACAGTATTAATACTTGCAGTAACAAGCCCTCTCTGTGTTGTAGCAGTATTAATACTGTAGTAACAAGCTCTCTCTGTGTTGTACAGTATTAATACTGCAGTAACAAGCTCATCTCTGTGTTGTACAGTATTAATACTGCAGTAACAAGCTCTCTCTGTGTTGTACAGTATTAATACTGCAGTAACAAGCCCTCTCTGTGTTGTACAGTATTAATACTGCCAGTAACAAGCCCTCTCTGTGTTGTACAGTATTAATACTGCAGTAACAAGCCCTCTCTGTGTTGTACAGTATTAATACTGCAGTAACAAGCTCTCTCTGTGTTGTACAGTATTAATACTGCAGTAACAAGCTCTCTCTGTGTTGTACAGTATTAATACTGCAGTAACAAGCTCTCTCTGTGTTGTACAGTATTAATACTGCAGTAACAAGCCCTCTCTGTGTTGTACAGTATTAATACTGTAGTAACACGCTCTCTCTGTGTTGTACAGTATTAATACTGTAGTAACAAGTCCTCTCTGTGTTGTACAGTATTAATACTGCAGTAACAAGCCCTCTCTGTGTTGTACAGTATTAATACTGTAGTAACACGCCCTCTCTGTGTTGTAGCAGTATTTAATACTGTAGTAGGTACAAGCTCTCTCTGTGTTGTACAGTATTAATACTGTAGTAACAAGCCCTCTCTGTGTTGTACAGTATTAATACCTGTAGTAACAAGCTCTCTCTGTGTTGTACAGTATTAATACTGTAGTAACACGCCCTCTTCTGTGTTGTACAGTATTAATACTGTAGTAACACGCCCTCTCTGTGTTGTACAGTATTACTACTGTAGTAACAAGCTCTCTCTCTGTGTTGTACAGTATTAATACTGTAGTAACACGCCCTCTCTGTGTTGTACAGTATTAATACTGTAGTAACACGCCCTCTTCTGTATGTGGTTATTGTGTGGTGAAACGACTGATGCACAAGTTCTCCGTCAGAACGCTTCCACTTCCACAAAGGGCCTTCCAGCTAATTGGACACACTTTATTTTTTGGCGATGATCTATGGACTAGATCTGGCTGTCAGGAGGACTGCAGCAGGGAACAGGATGCACAGGCGACTGGATCACAGAGCCTAGCGACATGCTGCTGTTGCCGGGGCAGAGAGACGCCCTCCGGTCAGCTGTGTGCCGTGAGATGAACACACTGTCACCCCCCCCCCCCCCCCCCCCCCCCCCCCGCTGAGACCAACTGACAGGACACAGACAGGGAGAGACGGACAGTCTGTAGAGCGAGGGAGGTGAGATAGAGGAGGGGTAACGAGTGAGGAGGATGAGGAGGAGGAGGAGAGGAGGAGGAGGAGGAGGGTGGTAGGGAGAGATTAGGAACTGGGAGAAACAGATAGAGTGGATTAAGAGATAAAAGGGAGAGAGAGGGGAATGATAGTGAGAACAGATGGAGAGTGGTGCTGTGGGGGGTAGATGGAGGAACATACCGTACCAGAAGAATGAGCTGCGGGGAGCTGGAAATACAGGGCAGCATGCAGGGTATTACCGCAGGACAAGGATGCCGTGTCTGTGGCGCAGACGGGACCTCCCTGGACACTCTAATTGATTTAGTGAGGTGTTAGGCATCAGACACGCAGGCTTGTGTCCTCAACCCGGAGATGGTACGCTGTCGCTGTCCTCGTCTACGTATGAACTTGTGTCAAGTCGTTTCACTATAGAACAAGGAGGGGTTTTATAACCTAATTGAGTTGGATCTTTTTTAACGTAGAACCTTCAGTAGCACTTTTCTTTCTTCTAGTGGTAGTTTTTTGTCTCTGTAACTATAAGCATGCGCAGAAACGGACACATATTATTACATACTACAGTAGATAATCTTTTAACAATTTTTTTTCTAACTATGTAAATGAACGTACAGTATGTGTGTGTACACATAAGTGCAATTGGTTGAGAATTGATAGGGGTGGGCGGGGCCTGGATCAGAGGGGTGTGGTGGGAGGGTCGTTATTTTACACTGTTCTGTTGCAGGTGCGTCTTCATGCTGTTGTCTGAAGGAAACCCACTAACAAGCCTCTGGAGGGTTCTGTACGGGACGCTTCCTGCATGTGCAACGTTCCTCTCCTCTCAATGCTCATCACATCTCTCTCTCTCTCTCTCTCTCTCTCTCTTCCTCTCCCTGACCTCTGACCTCGTTGGGAGACACAGAAAGGCATTGTTCCACAGGTCCAGGACAAAGTAACCACACCCACTCTTCCATCCCTCAACCCTGCTCATTCCCACACACTAAATTTAGAAGCAGGGGGGCCTCTTGAGGATGGGTACGGGTGACAGGAGGGTGGGGGTCCCATTCTATATACATACAGAAAAAGATTGCGTGGGGTGCGCGTGTGTGTGTGTGTGTGTGTGTAAAAACATTCCTCCAAGAATCAATGCCCTCTCCCTCTCTCCCCCCAAAAGCAGCTCCAAAAGCAGCTGTTTCTGTCTCTCCAATTTCTTTTCCAGCACACACACACACACACACAGACACACACGCGCGCACACACACACACAGACTGACCTGAAGAGAGTAGACTGCCACTGCTGCCGCTGATGATCTTGCCCTTGCTGCCCATGTTGGCGAGCTTGGAGGTCTTCAGTGTTCCTGTCTCGGTCAGGTCGATGGCGATCTCACTCAGACTCCGAGCCGCGTGGATCTTAGACTAGACGATCCACAGAGGAAACAAAGGGAAGGGGTTGTTGACCAGGCGCGTCGCAAGTGTATTTTGCTCAATTAACCCTTTCACTACCACACTACCAAAGGGTTAACCCTTTCACTTCCACACTACCAAAGGGTTAACCCTTTCACTGCCACACTACCAAAGGGTTAACCCTTTCACTGCCACACGGCAAAGGGTTAACCCTTTCACAACCACACTTTCAGAAGGTTAACCCTTTCACTACCACACTACAGACGGTTAAACGCAGGTTTGACTGTCTTTGACTACGTGCTTACCACTCAAATATACTCTCTTAAGAATCTGTACAGTCTGTACAGAACCTATACACACTTGATGGAATCTGAAAACCTTAATCATTTAAACATTTTGAATGGAATAATAGAATTTCTTTCCTCAGTAGAATTCGGTTGTTCCTTTTTTTTTTTTATAGCGCGAATAGCCAGAAACATGGAAACCAAAACACTTTAGCAAAACCAGGGATGGGGTATAGCAGCTCGCATGCCAAGCTTAAACATCTCACACATAACCAAGAGTGGAATGGAGTTGAAATATCAAGTAGCCATACTGTGCTGTCTTTCATTTGTAATGGCAATGTGTCTTGTGTTGGACGAACGTCTTTCTGTAAGTGTCGGCAGTTAGTGTGTCTTTGAGTTGTGCCGTGTTGGACTAACGACTTTCTGTAAGTATCGACAGTTAGTTTGTAGTAAATTTTTTAGCCTATGTCCAGTGGGACTAACATCTCTCTCTAAGTGTCAGTGATCAGTATATTTTGAGCCTATGTCCAGTGGGACTAACATCTCTCTCTAAGTGTCAGTGATCAGTATATTTTTGAGCCTATGTCCAGTGGGACTAACATCTCTCTCTAAGTGTCAGTGATCAGTGTATTTTTGAGCCTATGTCCAGTGGGACTAACATATCTCTCTAAGTGTCAGTGATCAGTGTATTTTTTAGCCTATGTCCAGTGGGACTAACATCTCTCTCTAAATGTCGGTAAGTGTGTCTTTGAGCCTAGTTGGACTAACATCGGTGTGTCTTTGTGTCCAGGCAGTGGGACTGACCTTGCTCTGCTTGCGGTCCAGGTAGAACTGGTGCTGGCTGATGGCCATGGCCCAGATAGACTTGATGAGGGCAGGACAAGCGTACCAGGTGTGAACGGCGATGCCACTGTGGCCAAACGTCCTCCTGGTCACCGACGCCCTACAGTTGGAGCGGACACCAGGCCTCCTTATATACACTGAATACGACAAATGGATATACACTCATACACTAATGGAAATAACACTACTGCTACTATTACTGAAAGTACCACTGCTATCACTGCCACTACTTCGATTACTGCTACTATTACTAAGACTACTACTACATCAACTACTACTACCACTACAGCAACTACTACTACCACTACAGCAACTACTACTGTTACTACTACTGTTACTACCTCCACTACATAATGATGGAAGGGCAGAAATGGAGTGAGTGAGAAGAGAGAGAGAGAGAGAGAGAGAGAGAGAGCGAGAGAGCGAGAGAGAGAGAGAGAGAGAGAGAGAGAGAGAGAGAGAGAGAGAGAGAGAGAGAGAGAGAGAGAGAGAGAGAGAGAAGATATTTAGCAGAGCCACACATGCTGTCCCCGTGCAGGTTCGTTCCTTGTTTAAACAGACATCATAGAGGAGCAAAAGACCAGCGAGCACTAATGACTGCTTCCTTAAAAGAAAAACACCACTCCTGCTCTCCTTGGCCCTCTCTCCACTTCTCTCCATCCCTCCATCTCTCTATCTCTCCCTCTCTCTAGAATAACACTCCACATACTAGGGATGTTAAATAAACAGAAGAGAGGTCACTTCCTCCGCATAACAGCGATCACACAGTCATCCATCCTTCTGCGGTTAACTATCAAGGGTTCACTCTGCGACTCAGTGTGTGTGTGTGTGTGCGCGTGTGTGTATGTATGCGCGCACGGGCGCGTTAATAATCAGCCTATCAATCTGTGTCATGACCAACTGGGAGATCCCCCCCCCCCCCCCCCCATATCCAGCTCCACTGCCAAGAAAAACTCTGCAACTGTTCTTGCATCAGATCTCAATCTCTCCCTTTTAAACCTTCATATACCGTTTGATTCTCGACAACATTCGTACACAGTCAGCGTACGGAAAAGAAGCCAGGGTACTTTGAAGCCTGCAGATATGAATCTCGGTTAATACGGGGTCACTTCAAACACTAAGCTAGCCGGGGAATAGAGCTAACAGCCGCTGGAAGTGTCATTCTTCTGGGTAATGCCGGCTGTGCCAAAGAAAATGACCTGCTTTGCTCAAGAGCTAAAGCCCCTGACGGTCATTGTTCAGCGGCTCTCAGGGTTCTAGAGGCAAATCATACTCAAACTGTTTTTCCATGAGTGAATTCTTCGTTGGTACATCGTTCCAACATCGTTGGTTACATCAAAACACAACCCCAAACAAAACGGCCAGCGCGCCGACAGACACAGACCAGAAAGAATGCGGGTTAGAAAAGAGCCATGCATACCGTGGCGGTGTCGAGGAGGAAGCTGGCACCACCGCGCACCGTGATATAAACTCACCTCCTGGGGTCGTGAACTTCCACGGAGAACTTCTTCTCTCTGAAGTAAAGGTTCTCCAGCTGACGCCATTGGAACACCTGAGGGGTCGGGGAGACACGTCACAGGCAGCGTTCAGGTGTGCTGGTAGAAACACACACACGCACGCACGCACGCACGCGCACACACACGCGCGCACGCCGCAGCCTCGAGAAGTCCAATCCTCTGCACTTCCACTCGGGGGCGAACCACGTAGTTTTAAAACAAAACACTGGATGAGGAGGAAGAGGAAGGAACAAAAGATGGAGGAGGAGGAGGAGGAGGAAGAGGAGGAGGAGGAGAAGTAGAGGACCTAGGGTGAGGGGTCTCTGATCAGGTCCAGACCGGGCCGTCCCGTTCAGGATTGTTCCCCAGGCTGGATGACTTCACCCCACAGAGAGAAGGGAGGGAGGGAGGGAGGGAGGCGGTTTCTTTTTCCTCCCTTCTGCTTTTCTTCTCCTCTCTTTTCCGTCCTCTTTATGAACCATCCGCTCCTCTTTAAATAAATCCAAACCCAGCTGGGCGAGAAGGTTTCTCCCAAGACGTAGTCCTCTGTGTGTTAAATCCTCCAGGATCAGGGGAACAGAAAGAGCCGGCAGGGTGTTCACCATCTGTAGGCTGGTTTGTCTGCGTGTGTGTGTGTTACCTCCTGTACTACCCCGGTTAGGAGAGCTGAGGGAGGGAGGGAGGAGGGAGGGAGGGAGGGAGGGAGGCAGGGAGGAGGGGGCGTTTGGTTTGTACCTCCCCTCCGCCTCCTGACCCCCTCCTCCCTCCCTCCCTCCCTAAGGGACTACGTTTCCTGCTCAGGGTTCTGTGGCTAGAAGGTGTGTGTGTGTAGAGGGTCAGCGGAGGAGTGATGAAGGGGGGGGGGGGGGGGGGGGGTTCTGTGGCCCCACCATACGAAGTGCTTCGGCTTTGTTTAGTCAGACACACGCACGCACACACACACACACACACACACACACACACACACACACACACACACACAGACAGACACGCACACACAACCTCCGTTTCTTGAGTCTGTTTCTTGTTACAGAAGTAGAGTGGAGTCTCAGAAGTTAAAGTTACTGCTACACTATAACACAGTACACTACAAGACAGTACACACTACAACACAGTACACACTACAAAGTTACTGCTACAGTACACAGTACACACTACAACACAGTACACACTACAAAGTTACTGCTACAGTACACACTACAATGTTAGCATCTGTCAGCTGTGGCAGTCACACACACACACTCTCACTCTCACACACACACACACACACTCTCACTCTCACACACACACACACACACACACACACACACACACACACACACACACACACACACACACACACACACACACACACACACACACACACTGGTTTAGGCAAAATTACACTAAGCTGCAAGAAGGGAGAAGAAAAAACAGGAGAGAAAATATTAAACTATTGCAGGAGAGAGGAGGGACAGAAGAGAGGAGAGAAAGGAGGGAGAGGAGGAGGAGGAGGGAGGGAGAGGAGAAGGAGGGAGGGAGAAGAGGAGGGGACACAGCCCAGGAATTTTAACAGCCTGGGAAAACAATGGAGAGAAGGATAATAGAGGAGATGTGTATGTGTACGTGGGCACGTGTGTACATGGGCACGTGTGTGTGTGTGTGTGTGTGTGTGTGTGTGTACATGGGCACCCGTGTGTATGTGTGTGTACATGGGTGCATGTGTGTGTGTATGTATGTATGTGTGTGTGTGTACATGTGTGTGTGTGACTGTGTATGTATGTACAGTATGTGTGTACCCATGTACATGTCAAAATACTTCCCAAAGGTCAGTGAATACCACGATCACAACACCAGAGGGAGCTCCACAAATCATGTAAAACCCAGATTCGGCTCAAACAAGGGACTAAACACGTTTCGCAATTATGCCACATCAATGTGGAACGCCCTGCCTAAAGCTGTAAAGGAATGTGAATCACTACCCACCTTCAAAAACACTCTCAAAAAACACCTACGTGAGACTGCAATTCGAAACTGGCCCCTACAAATGTCCTAACCTAGTTGTACAGTAAATGACCAAGTAAGGCTTTGTCAATATTCCAATGTACAGTGTAAAATGTGTGTGTGTCCCCTACCCAACCCCCCCCCCCCCACCTCCAATGTACAGCCCTCACCCAACCCACCCAACCCCACCCCACCCAACCAACCTCCTCCAATGTACAGTTTCTATGCCAAATGTATATACACTCCTTTTCTGGACACTTTTGTATCACAAACAGTACTGTATTTGCAAATCTGATATGTCATAAATGTATAGATGTAGCAGTACTGTCTATCTGTATGTCATGTATGTCATATATGTTATGATGAATTGAAAATGGGGGACCCTGATGTAAACAAGACGAAAGTCTTTCTCTGGTCTGCATCCCCTTAACAATTGTATGTATTGAGCTGTACTGTACTGTACCCATTCTGCAATCTGTTAATAAACTTTTCAATCAATCAATCAATGTATGTGTATGTGTGTACATGGGTGCATGTGTGTGTATATGTATGCATGTGTGTGTGTGTGTGTGTGTACATTGTGTGTGATTGCATGCGTGAGGGGAGAAAATCAGTGCCCTTATCAACATGCTTGCTGCACGGAGCACCTTCAATGGAGTATGACGTGCTAATGTAGCATGGTGCTAAAAATAGCAGGCAAGGTTCACAGTGTGTGTGTGTGTGTGTGTGTGTGTGTGTGTGTGTGTGTGTGTGTGTGTGTGTGTGTGTGTGTGTGTGTGTGTGTGTGTGTGTGTGTGTGTGTGTGTGTGTGTGTGTGTGTGTGTGTGTGTGTGTGTGTGTGTGTGTGTGTGTGTGTGTGTGTGTGTGTGTGCGTGTGTGTGTGCTGCATGTGGACCAAAACTGTAGAGATAGGGAGGGTGTTTATAACAACTTTAAGGCACGAGACCACTAGAGCTGTCTACACCTTCAACAGGAGAGACTGATCCTGCTCCTAACCAGAGCACTGTAGTGTTGGACGTCCCATAGGCTTGCATAGCAGGGTAGTAGGTCTGTATAGCAGGGTAGTAGGTCTGTATAGCAGGGTAGCAGGTCTGTATAGCAGGGTAGCAGGTCTGTATAGCAGGGTAGTCGGTCTGTATAGCAGGGTAGTAGGTCTGTATAGCAGGGTAGCAGGTCTGTATAGCAGGGTAGTCGGTCTGTATAGCAGGGTAGTAGGTCTGTATAGCAGGGTAGTAGGTCTGTATAGCAGGGTAGCAGACTGTTTAGCAGGGTAGTGGGCCTGTTTAGCAGTGTAGTGGGCGTGTTTAGCAGGCTAGTAGGCCTGTATAGCAGACTTTATAGCAGGCTAGTAGGCGTGTTTAGCAGACTTTATAGCAGGCTAGTAGGCGTGTTTAGCAGACTTTATAGCAGGCTAGTAGGCGTGTTTAGCAGACTTTATAGCAGGCTAGTAGGCGTGTATAGCAGACTTTATAGCAGGCTAGTAGGACTGTATAGCAGACTTTATAGCAGGATAGTAGGACTGTATAGCAGACTTTATAGCAGGCTAGTAGGCCTGTATAGTAGACTTTATAGCAGGCTAGTAGGACTGTATAGCAGACTTTATAGCAGGCTAGTAGGCCTGTATAGTAGACTGTATAGTAGGATAGTAGGCCTGTATGGCCATAAAATTGTGAATCTCTCTCTTCGTTCCAGATAAATCTCAAACAAGCCAGAGAGAGAGGGCTGTTCCAGCTAAAGGGAGTCTAATGATTTACAAGAACATACAATGAGAAGTCGTTCTTCAGTTTAAAATTAGACACAAAAAATCATGCGGTTTTGTGCCTTGCTTCAAACAATGCTTTGGGTTATATAAGCCTATTATTGTATTAATGCAACCTCTTGCAGTCTCAGTGACAGACTTTGAATAGAGGGAGTAATATCTGATACAGACATCAGACGTGCTGACAGACCCTTTATTAGGACCTCAGCCACTACCAGTGTGTCTGTTATTAGGGCCAGGACTGTAACTATGTGCGTGTGTGTGTGTGTGTGTGTGTGTGTGTGTGTGTGTGTGTGTGTGTGTGTGTGTGTGTGTGTGTGTGTGTGTGTGTGTGTGTGTGTGTGTGTGTGTGTGTGCACTCTACCATACACACATACAGTATAAGTCAGATCTGAGAAAGTAACAGTAGGCCTTGAATGGACACCCTTGGGATTATGGGCAGACAAACAGAAAGTCTGAACAGCGTGTTGGCGCTGGAGAGAAGCCAGGATGTATTCCTGTCTAGAACTGGACTCCTTTTTTGAGGACTATTGTGTTTCTTAACGGGTGGGGCCCTCGTATGTCCAGCGCGTTCACCGGTTGTCACGGAGACACCGATCCAACCCCATGGGCACTTCCTGTCGTTTGGGTTCTGGTGGCGGTGTGCTTTTTTGGAGGGAAACCACAATATCACAATGGTTTACATGTGCCAGTGGTGCCCACGTGTTGTACGGGAGGTGACTGAAGCAAGGAGCTGTGTGCCAGTGGTGCCCACGTGTTGTACGGGAGGTGACTGAAGCAAGGAGCTGTGTGCCAGTGGTGCCCACGTGTTGTACGGGAGGTGACTGAAGCAAGGAGCTGTGTGCCAGTGGTGCCCACGTGTTGTACGGGAGGTGACTGAAGCAAGGAGCTGTGTGCCAGTGGTGCCTACGTGTTGTACGGGAGGTGACTGAAGCAAGGAGCGGTGTGCCAGTGGTGCCCACGTGTTGTACGGGAGGCGACTGAAGCAAGGAGCTGTGTGCCAGTGGGTCCTACGTGTTGTATGGGAGGTGACTGAAGCAAGGAGCTGTGTGCCAGTGGTGCCCACGTGTTGTACGGGAGGTGACTGAAGCAAGGAGCGGTGTGCCAGTGGTGCCCACGTGTTGTACGGGAGGTGACTGAAGCAAGGAGCGGTGTGCCAGTGGTTCCTGGGCAGGCTCGTCACCCACCAAGTTCAAGTTCAAGTTTTGTTTTATCTGTCACATATAAGATACCTCTACATTACAGTGAAATGCTTGCAATGCTACAGTATACAAAATATACAATATACAAAGCTAACGTACAAAACGTGCAACAAAATGCTAAAATGCACTGCAATGTAGATGTAGTGCAAATCTTTTAGTAATAAATAGATCAAATTGGTAAAATATGGTGTAGTGTTAAAAAGTGTTTAAAGTGTCTAAAGTGAATGTTAAAGGTGAATGTTTAAAGTGAGTGTGTGCGTGTGGATGTGTGTGCAATGAGTGTAGAATGGATGGGTCAGTGTTGCATAGAGTCATTGAGCCTCCTGATGGCCTGGGGATAGAAGCTCCTCTTGAGTCTCTCTGTGCTTGGTAGCGCTTGCCTGACCGCAGCAGTGCAAAGAGGCAGTTGTTTGGATGGCTAGAGTCTTTGGTTATTCTCTGAGCCTTGGCCCTGCAGCGCCCGGTGCACATGTCCTGGAGAGTGGGAAGCCCCCCTCCGAGGGTGCCTTCGGCTGATCTCCCTGCAGTAGCAAAACTATTTCACTGACACACAATGGACCTCCTGTCTAACAAGAAGCCCTCAACCTCAGAAGCAGCTGATTAGCATTAGTTATGTACGCTAGGTTTTAGTTTTAGATGAGAGGGTAGAGGGGCGTCCGTCCTGGTGGCTCAACCCGCTAAGCGGGAAACCATGTCATCGCGACGTTGTGGGTTCAAATCCAGCCTGAGGCCTCTGTTGCATGTCATGCTCCTTCTCCTGACGTTCTGTCTGGCACAGCAGCAAATCATACCAATATCCACAACAAAGAAGAGGGTCCTTTTCACTACTCACTCGTCTCCTAACTTTAACCAACAGCTGAAGATGGACGATGTAGATATGATCATGATAGATGGTCAGACAGGTCCCATTTCTCCCCCATCGTCATGTGGGATTGTGTGGAATTTAGGGCTGTCCCCGACTAAGGATTTGGATGGTCGACTAGGATTGGCCAAAATTTGCCGTTAGTCGACTATTGGTCGACTTAAAAAAAATAAAAAAGGTATAATATTTAAAAAAAAAAATGTATCATTCCATTTGGGCTGTGGGGGGTGCTTAATGTCTGAAGGAGTCGACTGAAGGCTTCTTGTCCTCTGCAAAAGCATGCAATTGGTCCACTGATGGATACATCTTGATATTTGTCTAGTCTAGTGTGTTCATTAGATGGGTGAAATCCTCTTTCAGTGCCTCTGTGCCTGTTTTCGTAGGCAGTTAGCCTCTGGTATGCGTGCCATTAGCATTATCCACGCTTCTAGGCCTCTTCTATTGGAAAAAATGATACAAAAAAAAGATATATAAAAAAAATAAAAATAAAATTATATTCGACTAAGAGGTTGGCCAGTCGACTACGGCTCCTTTCGACCGATTAGTCGACTAATCGATTAATAGGGGTCAGCCCTAGTGGAGTTGGAACATAAATTAGGGGAACACTGGCGTGGATCAAACTTTGGAAACCCTAGTCAAAATGCAAAACAATTTGATATTAAACATTGGATCTGAGGCCAGACAAACACATTTCCAGTGATTCTAAATAAACTGTATTACTGTTTTGTCCTTCAGCGGAACCATCTCGCTGCCTCTTCACAGCAGGAGTGGAAGCTCAGTTCCTTCCTCTGCAGCAGCACTCAGTCAGTCAGTCAGTCAGTCAGTCACTCAACACATAAACCCTTAATCACTATCTAAATGACTCGGAGCACACCACCAACCAGCCACTTTTACTGTGTGAGGCTAAGTTGTAAACCTGTCTCTCTGTGTGTGTGTGTGTGTGTGTGTGTGTGTGTGTGTGTGTGTGTGTGTGTGTGTGTGTGTGTGTGTGTGTGTGTGTGTGTGTGTGTTGTCTGCGGTAGGGAGGAAAGTATTTAAACATCCCCAAGTAAACATGCAGAGAGCGTGTGGATGGTCGCGGTTTATTAACAACAGGATGTCCCCTTGTAAAAGTCTGACTAATAAAACACAGCTTCCCTTCACTCAAACGCACACACACACACACACACACACACACACACACACACATACACACACACACACACACACACACACACACACACACACACACACACACACACACACACACACACACACACACACACACACACACACACACACACACACACACACACACACACACACACACACACACACACACACACACACACTCGTCTGGGGTCCAAGTGAAAGTAAACACTTAAGCGAAAGGGTTTCACTCCTTTCAACAAGCACATTTGTACATGTGTCTCGTTTCAGATGAATCGATATGAAATGAATGAATAACAGTTTTTTTTGTCAAGCATATGAGAAAATATGAAAAAAAGAAGAGGGAAAAAAAAGCCTAAAAATGGTCTGTGGTGTGTGTTGTTCCATAGCGCGGTTGAGTCAGAGCGCTGTAATCAGTAGCTTCCCTTCGCTTCAGTCGGTGGTCTGACTCACTGGTCTTACTGGTATTAAAGTGACTGACTGTCTGACTGACTGCCAGGTCACCTGGCCTCCTGTTGGAGCAGCTATATCCAGTGGGGGGGATTAGCACACTGTGTAGACCGCAGCCATGCTGGCAGCTCACCAACTGGCCTTTTCTATTCTAGAAATCA
>NC_140182.1:44391667-44434376 GCF_963971535.1 Notolepis coatsorum | reverse complement strand
AAGTTATTTGCACGCATGTTATGACTTTGAAAGTCTGCTATTTCCTATTTCCACTGCAAAGACGGCACATAAGTAACAATACTTATTATTTCATGGTCAACGCTGACTCATAGTTTGCAGCCATTTGTGTCCTATGTGTGTGTGTCCTTTGTGTTGTGTGTGTGTGTGTGTCCTTTGTGTGTGTGCGTAGTGCGTGTGTGTGTGTGTGTGTGTGTGTGTATTACAGGGGTATATTGAGTGAGTGAAGACTGTAGTGGGATCGATACTGCAGGGTTTAAATCTGGTTATCCATTGAGCTGGTCGAGAGAATGAGAGGCCTCCCTGTCAATATTCCATGTGAGCATTTAATTAAAGCCACACTCTTGATGAGACACACACACACACACACACACACACACACACACAACACACACAAACACACACACACACACACACACACACACACACACACAACAGCATGCATACGGACACACACACACACACACACACACACACACACACACACACACACACACACACACACACACACCAATATTGTGCTTATGAAACTAGGCAGGGAGGTCTTGTAATGGATTCAATGCTGACATTTTGGACTGATTGTACTTCCAGCATAATGCAGGATGTGTGGAGAGAGAGAGAGACAAAGAGGAGAGAGAGAGAGAGAAGGGCATAGAGAGAGAGAGAGAGAGAGAAGAGGAGAGAGAGACGAGAGAGAGAGAGAGAGAGAGAGAGAGAGAGAGAGAGAGAGAGCGAGAGAGAAAATGAATAGAGAAGGACAGAGAGAGAGAGGAGAGGAGAGAGAGATAGAGAGAGAGAGGAGAGAGTGAGAGAGAGAGAGAGAGAAGAGAGAGCGAGAGAGAGAGAGAAGAGAGAGAGAGAGAGAGAGAGAGAGAGAGAGAGAGAGAGAGAGAGAGAGGGAGACATTTGCAGAGACTGAGGCAGGAGATTCAATTCAATAGAAAAGAGAAGGGAAAGCAACGCCTTCAGATAGTGTCAAAGGTCACAGCGCCACCTCTAAATCCTCAAACATCTATTAGTCTACATAGTAAACACACACACACACACACACACACACACACACACACACACACACACACACACACACACACACACACACACACACACACACACACACACACACACACACACACACACACGCGCACACTCAACTCAACTCAACTCAACCCACATCTACAAACGGTGTCTTAAAAGGTCTACTGTTATCCGGCCACTAAGGAATTAATGAATGACGGAGTTCAGGAAGGTCCAGAACACAGTCAATGCTATCTACATGTATTCATGCATAATAGCTGCAGAAAGATCTACGTTCGCCCCTGATGAAGGCATTTTGCGGAAACGTAGTGCTGCTTTTTGCAACAACATCAAATACTGTTCTTGAAATCCAGAATAACAGCAACCGAAAACAGCAACCCCCCCCCAAAAAATAAACAAAATCGCTGCTATGGCAACAAAATAGTAGCGATGACCACAACCAGTCAAGTCCCAAACATGTGGTGAACAATACGTCTGTGTGCACAGAGAGCCTGATGATGTCACGCGGCGCCCCATTGTTGTCACTAGAGAGAGACCCTTATCGCCAGCCTCAGCCTGCTAGCGGCCGCCACGCAGGACATTGTTCCACGGAGCCGCCCCGCGTGTCACGTTCCCCGCGCGCGCTGCAAGCCGGCGTCCAGTCCCCCGGGGCTGCACTGTGACGGGACCACCTCGGGCGGGACGGAAACACCACAGCGGCCCAAACAAAACACACGACTTTCCTCTCCTGTGTGTGTGTGTGTGTGTGTGTGTGTGTGTGTGTGTGTGTGTGTGTGTGTGTGCTGTGTGTGTGTGTGTTGCAGGGTGGGGGGTAGATGTGTGGGCGTTGAGGTGAAGCGAGGTCACACAAGCTCTCTTCAAATCATGTACCTCTCCTACGCCTCACAACGGCCAAATGTGAAGATGAAAACACACACACACACGCACGCACGCACGCACGCACGCACGCACGCACACACACACACACACACACAATACGGTTCCTGTGTGTGAATCAGGAGCTGGGAGCTGTTTTATGTAAGAGCCATTGTAAGAGCAATACAAAGAGCAGCCGGGAGGGGGGAGGGGGGAGGGGGGGGGGGGGGGGGTACATTTCATAACCCTGCTGGAGCAGGTCAGAGCAGAGCCGGACTCTTTACTGAATAACCGCCTCTTGTACATCACGATGAAAACACAGGAACACCAGCGGGGCTTGACCCTTGTTATAACTGAGTGGTGCAGAGATGGAGAGGAGTCGACACGGTGCAACATATTCTGAAGAAATAAAAAAGAGATGATGAAATGTTTGCTGTGTGACTGTAGCTCCTTGCACTGAATATGGAATCTATTTTCTCCTCTACTCTCCTCTATGTTGTAAATCTATTTTCTCCTCTACCTGGCTCTCTATGTTGTAAATATATTTTCTCCTCTACTCTCTTCTATGTTGTAAATCTATTTTCTCCTCTACCTGGCTCTCTATGTTGTAAATCTATTTTCTCCTCTACTCTCCTCTATGTTGTAAATCTATTTTCTCCTCTACTCTCCTCTATCTTGTAAATCTATTTTCTCCTCTACTCTCCTCTATGTTGTAAATCTATTTTCTCCTCTACCTGGATCTCTATGTTGTAAATCTATTTTCTCCTCTACTCTCCTGTATGTTGTAAATCTATTTTCTCCTCTACCTGGCTCTCTATGTTGTAAATCTATTTTCTCCTCTACTCTCCTCTATGTTGTAAATATATTTTCTCCTCTACTCTCCTCTATGTTGTAAATATATTTTCTCCTCTACTCTCCTCTATGTTGTAAATCTATTTTCTCCTCTACTCTCCTCTATGTTGCAAATCTATTTTCTCCTCTACCTGGCTCTCTATGTTGTAAATCTATTTGCTTTTTTGCTTTTTGAGCAGCGGCACTTTGTAGTCATGGCGATGCCGTTTATTGGGATCTTGCATGCGGCGCATAACGATGAGCTCTGAGAGGCTTGTGATTGGCTGAGAGGCCCCATGGCGGGAGTCAAACACCGGGGTCAAAGCAATTTCACAGGTGCCGGTCATAACTGACCCCGCTAATCTGTTCCCATTATTACACACTCACGCACACGCACACCAACGCATGCACACGCACACCCACACACCAACACACGCACACACACCAACACACGCATGCACGCACACATCCTTCTAATGTTGAGTCGGTTCTCACACATATGCCTCTCAATGTTGCACACAAACAAACACTCACAAAACAACCACGTATGCGCACACATGCAACACACACACATACACACACAGATGTGTGAATGAGGCAATGTTTTTGGAAGAGTGCTGAAAGCGTACCTGACACAGAAGTAGAGGACTATGGGCCCGGTCTTCTTGGGGAACTCGTGTTCTAGAACCCTCCTGTCCAACTGCAGCCAGCTAAAATGGCCCCTGAGGAGGAAGAGCAAACAACCAATCAACACAGAGCACCCCACAGAATCCTCCAATAAGGGGTCTGGGATTCTACTCCTATCTGACGGGGAAACAGCATAGTTGAGCATTATTAATGTACACTTTAGGATTGTTGAGCCATCTGTCCCTCCCTTCCTTTCGTTAAGCCCATCTTCTCTCTTCTCCTCCACCCCTCCCCTCTCTCTTCTCCTCCACCCCTCCCCTCTCTCTTCTCCTCCACCCCTCCCCTCTCTGCTCTCTCATTCTCTCTCTCTCCAGCAGGGAGAAAAAGTGCAGAGGCAGCTTGTCACCCTGGTAACCCTGCTTGGTCTCCTGAGCAACATCTCTCTCTCTCTCTCTCTCTCTCTCTCTCTCTCTCTCTCTCTCTCTCTCTCCCTCGCTCTCTCTCTTTCCTGTCTCTCTCTCTTTCCTGTCTCTCCTCACAGTCTACATGTGACATTGAGAGGTCAGAGTTCAGGCGTCTCCCATCCCCCCCCCCCCTGACCAACACACATGAACAAATGGGCACATCACAGATTTGGGCCCGAGGAGACTGAGGTCACAGCTGGAGCAGGTCTGTTGTCCTCTCTGGGTATCTGTCACTGTCACCCAAACACCAGACAGTAACAGGCACAAGTTGGACCATGTGCTCCGTATTCAGTCTCTCTCTCTCTCTCTCTCTCTCTCTCTCTCTCTCTCTCTCTCTCTCTCTCTCTCTCTCTCTCTCTCTCTCTCTCTCTCTCTCTCTCTCTCTCTCTCTCTCTCTCTCTCTCTCCCATGTTCTCCTGTGTTCTGGGTCGACAGCGTCTACAGGCTATTGTTTAAATGGCGTGAAAACAATACTTGATTTCTCCTGTGGATTGTGTGGACTGATACAGCCGTTTGTCAGATCGCCGGATTGTTGATTGTAGCTCAGCAAATACTTGTTTGAGTGGATTGTCAAAACGCTGTTGGAACCCGCAAGAGAGACTTGGGTTGGAGGAGGTGTGAGAGAGATAGTGTGAGACATCCACTGCAACAACATTAGAGCAACCGGTGGAATTAAAGCACAGGTCTCCTTTATAGTGTTATATATGCTCTACTAGGCTTTTATCTTATTGAAAATCATGAGTCAGCATATTAGGTTATTTTATGTTGAGATTGTTACTATTGAAACTATTAGTGCAATGTTGTCAGAGCCATTTTCGTGGCGGTGCACTGGTTTCTGGCAAACTATTGAGTTTTGTAGCCATAGTAGAGTTCGAGACCCCAGTTCGTAACGCACACCTTGATGTACTGTAACTACTGTGACTTTTCAAATACAAACGCTTCAAGGACAGTCTTTATTTGTCATCAGATTAACACACACACACACATGCGATGGGTGACCCACAGGAACACACACACACACACACACACACACACACACACACACACACACACACACACACACACACACACACACACACACATGCGATGGGCGACCCACAGGAACACACACACACATGCACTGAGTCCCTGATGAAATGTTCTCTGCACTTCCCATCCCATCATCCTTCCCCCCAGGGGCAGCCGGGAGCAGACGAGGGCTGCAGCGAGCACCGCGCCCGGGGACCGATCCCAGTGCTCCTGTCCGTCTTCGTCAGGGACGCAACAGCTTTAGCGATCTGTTGTGCATGTTTTTCCATTGGGTTCATCTCTTTCTGGAGGGGAAACCCTTGCGAGCACGGGGAGAACATGCAAACTCCACACAGAAAGGCCCGGGAGATACCCCATCAAGGCAACAGTGTTAACCACTACACCACCATAAGTATGCTTAACCAGCTACACGTATGCTAATTACGACAGGACAGCTGTTTCAATTGTTAATCGCTGGTGGCACCATTCATGTTTCTACACTAAAATAACTGGAGATTATACGTTAACAGCACAGGTCTCTGCTTAAATGCCAACGCCATGACATTGGCAATTGCCGATCGCTCTGAAGGTTGTCGATCCCCTAAGTCGGCGTCCATCGGTACGACCCTAGCTGGCTGGCTAGCTAGACAGCAGGGGTCTACGCAATAAAAGGAAGGGCAGAGAGAGGCAGGCAGAGAGAGGCAGGCAGAGAGAGGCAGGCAGAGAGAGACAGGCAGAGAGAGACAGGTAGAGAGAGACAGGCAGAGAGAGACAGGTAGAGAGAGACAGGCATAAAGGACGTCTCTTTGCTTGCCTGTATGTATCATTAAAATGTTACCAAGGCACAGTGGGAGGAGGAGAGCGGCAGGAGGTTGTTTGTACAGCCAGGCTGTTGTACGCTGCTGCCTCTGAGGAGGCATCTTTGTGGGTCATCTATCACAATAAAACTCATTAAAATGCCATGTTTTTGCATTTCAAACACGATAACATCTTCTGTCTAGTCAAAACAGGGGTCTCACGAGGCTCTATCTGCATGGTCAATGTGTGTAACAACCTTGGGTCTTCAAATAGTGACTTTACAAGCCCAGTAGTAAAATAAACATTTTGTAAAAAAAATCTAATGTTTTCAGTTAATGGAGATGGCCATGATGTGGGCTGAGGTGGGAATTGAGTAAAGAAAATAGGGCAAAATCAAGGCATTTACCAGAGAAATGTAAAGCGAAAACCACTAGAAATGTTGTCGGTAGTAAGTGGTGACAGCACTGACCTTGTCCATTGTCTCAAAGTGCTTCCTGTGTATCATCATCACCTTAAAACACCCACTTCTACTCATCAAGGTTTAATGAGCGCTCAGACTGACTGACTGTGTGTGTCGATCCACATCCGTTTTAACACTTTCACTACCACACTACAGAAGGTTAACCCTTTCACTACCACACTTGATTGATTGATTGATTTAAAATTGTATTAACAGATTGCAGAATGGGTACAATACAGTACGGCTCAATACACACAATTGTTAAGGGAATGCAGACCAGAGAAAGACTTTCATCTTGTTTACATCAGGGTCCCCCATTTTCAAATCACAACATTTATGACATACACGACATACAAATATACAGTACTGTTTATTTACAGACAGAATTTCTAAAAGTTGATACACTTGAGGGGGAGGAAACTGTACATTGGGGGGGTTTGGACATTTAACGCGGCCAGTTTCGAATTGCGGCCTCCCGTAGGTGCTTTTTTAGAGTGGTTTTGATGGTGGGTAGGGATTCACAATTTCACATCTTTTTACGGCTGTGGGTAGGGCGTTCCACATTGTTGTGACATAATTGCGAAACGTGTTTAGTCCCTTGTTTGAGCCGAATCTGGGTTGGACATGATTTGTGGAGCTCCCTCAGGTGTTGTGATCGTGGTATTCACTGACCTTTGAGAAGTATCTCGACATGTACATGGGTACCTTAGTGGTGTAGTGTATCTTGTAGACCAGGCCCATTGCAAGTTGCTGTACTCTGTCGTCTACTCTAAGCAGGGCGACAGTGGCTCGGTAGGTAGAGCAGTCGTCTGGCAATCCGGAGGTTCCCGGTTCGATTCCCACTCTTCCAGGGCAGCGTGTCGATGTGTCTTTGAGCAAGACACTTAACCCCCAATTGCTCCCGATGAGCAGGTTGGCACCTTGCATGGTTGCCTCTGCCTCGGTGTGTGAATGCGTGAGTGAATGGGTAAAATGTGAGTAACAAATTGTAAAGCGCTTTGGATAAAAGCGCTATATAAAAAAGCAGCCATTTACCATTTACCATCCTAGGATGTCAAAGTGGGCAGGGGTGAGGTGGGTTTTAGGAGTAAGGTCTAGCAGTAGTCTGAGCAGTTTGTTTTGTGATGTTTGTAATCTTCTTTTAGTGCCTTTGAGGTGCTTTGGTACCATGAGGTGCAAGCATAGTCGTAGTACCCTTGAATGAGTGCTCCTGTTAGAGTCTTCAGGGTATTCTTGTTTACCAGAGAGGAGATCCGGTATAAGAATCTTGTTTGTTGGTTGACTTTTTTTATTACATTGGTTGCCATTTTGTCACAGGAAAGATTTGCCTCTAGGATGGAACCCAGGTATGTAATTTCATCTTTAATTTCATCAAAACCAATTGCTTTTAGTTTGTCAATCAGAATGGAGTGATTGACAGTGTCGAAATCCTTTTGGAGGTCCAGCATGACCATGCCGCAGTATTTGCCCGCATCCACCTCTTGTTTGATGTGGTCGTTCAAATAGAGAAGGCATGTGTCAGTGGAGTGGGATGTTCTGAAGCCAGATTGGAATTCGTAGATAACTTTTTTCCGCGAGGTACTTTTAGACCGGTTCGACTTTCGAGATGGAGGTAAGAATAGAAACAGGGCGGTAGTGTGGTAGTGAAAGGGTTAACCTTCTGTAGTGTGGTAGTAAAAGGGTTAACCCTTTGTCGTGTGGCAGTGAAAGGGTTAACCTTCTGTATTGTCACAGTGAAAGGGTTAACCCTTTGGTAGTGTGGTAGTGAAAGGGTTAAATAATTTCTCAACAAGGAGTATCTGTTTGATGGACAAGAGGCTGACAACGCAATTCCTCTCCATCAGACTTCTGTCTGCTTCTAACAGGCTGAATGTCTTCTGAAACTGACACGTACATTGTGATCCGAGTGATACAGCACATAATAAATACAAACACAGAAAAGTCAATCAATTAAACATTGTGGTGAAAGATTTAAACTGATCAACAGAGTTTTAAAGTGCATTGCGGAACGTCCCACGCGTCGGGTCACAGAAGCTAATGCAGCGCAAACTCTGGGGACCTTAAGCGTAAACCAATCACCAGAGCGAATGTGATAAGGTCCAGAGTTCAGGTCCAGCAATGAAGTGATGTAGGGTGGAAGATCATCAATAATGGCTTCATACAGAAACAGATGCTAGTGCAAGTCATGTCTCTCTGCCAGAGAGGACCACCCGATCTTAACATATTGGTACCATAACTGTCACCAGTGATGAATCTAATAACAGCATGACATACAGAGCCCAGAGGCTTTAGAGTGGAAGCAGCAGCATGTATATAAACCACGTCTCCAGAATCTAAAACAGACAGAAAACAGCTTCTTCAACGACCCTCCTGCTAAACATTGGAAAAATTATACATGCCGTCTCTACATATGTATAGTTACATTAGTTCTAATTCCAAAAACAAACCAATGGACAACGATACTCTCTGTTAGTTTTGTGGCGCATGAATCTGTCTGCTCTCTTATAGTACATTCACGTACGTTCAGCAAGTAGAAATAGTGTCTCACTTGTGTCAGTTTGACCGTTGGACAAAAGTGCGTTGTGTTGACATTTACCAGAATCATTTCTTTCTTGCTCCATCGCGTCGGGCGAAGTTCTTGCTGAAAGCGGAAACATTCTGCACCTCTAGTGAACGTCTCACCGTTTGCACTGTCTGGAGCGAAGCAGCGTTTGCACTGTCTGGAGCGAAGCAGCGCTTGCACTGTCTGGAGCGAAGCAGCGTTTGCACTGTCTGGAGCGAAGCAGCGCTTGCACTGTCTGGAGCGAAGCAGCGTTTGCACTGTCTGGAGTGAAGCAGCGTTTGCACTGTCTGGAGTGAAGCAGCGTTTCCACTGTCTGGAGTGAAGCAGCGTTTCCACTGTCTGGAGCGAAGCAGCGTTTGCACTGTCTGGAGCGAAGCAGCGTTTCCACTGTCTGGAGTGAAGCAGCGTTTCCACTGTCTGGAGTGAAGCAGCGTTTCCACTGTCTGGAGCGAAGCAGCGTTTCCACTGTCTGGAGTGAAGCAGCGTTTGCACTGTCTGGAGCGAAGCAGCGTTTGCACTGTCTGGAGCGAAGCAGCATTTGCACTACCTGGAGCGAAGCAGCGTTTGCACTGTCTGGAGCGAAGCAGCGTTTGCACCACCCGGAGCGAAGCAGCGTTTGCACCAGCCGGAGCGAAGCAGCGTTTGCACCACCTGAAGCGAAGCAGCGTTTGCACCACCTGAAGCGAAGCAGCGTTTGCACCACCCGGAGCGAAGCAGCGTTTGCACCACCTGAAGCGAAGCAGCGTTTGCACCACCTGGAGCGAAGCAGCATTTGCACCACCCGGAGCGAAGCAGCGTTTGCACCACCTGGAGCGAAGCAGCGTTTGCACCACCTGAAGCGAAGCAGCGTTTGCACTGTCTGGAGCGAAGCAGCGTTTGCACTGTCTGGAGCGAAGCAGCGTTTGCACTGCCTGGAGCGAAGCAGCGTTTGCACCACCTGGAGCGAAGCAGCGTTTGCACCGTCTGGAGCGAAGCAGCGTTTGCACCACCCGGAGCGAAGCAGCGTTTGCACCACCCAGAGCGAAGCAGCGTTTGCACTGTCTGGAGCGAAGCAGCGTTTGCACTGCCTGGAGCGAAGCAGCGTTTGCACCACCTGGAGCGAAGCAGCGTTTGCACCACCCGGAGCGAAGCAGCGTTTGCACCACCCGGAGCGAAGCAGCGTTTGCACCACCCAGAGCGAAGCAGCGTTTGCACCACCCGGAGCGAAGCAGCGGTTGCACCACCCAGAGCGAAGCAGCGTTTGCACCACCCAGAGCGAAGCAGCGTTTGCACCGTCTGGAGCGAAGCAGCGGTTGCACCACCTGGAGCGAAGCAGCGTTTGCACTGTCTGGAGCGAAGCAGTGGTTGCACCACCTGGAGCGAAGCAGCGTTTGCACCACCCAGAGCGAAGCAGCGTTTTGCACCGTCTGGAGCGAAGCAGCGTTTGCACCACCCAGAGCGAAGCAGCGTTTGCACCACCTGGAGCGAAGCAGCGTTTGCACCACCTGGAGCGAAGCAGCGTTTGCACCACCTGGAGCGAAGCAGCGTTTGCACCACCTGGAGTGAAGCAGCGTTTGCACCACCTGGAGTGAAGCAGCGTTTGCACCACCTGGAGCGAAGCAGCGTTTGCACTGTCTGGAGCGAAGCATTCACGCAAAAGTCCACTCAGATACGACCAGCACTGGGCTGTGGAAGAAACCTGCACCTGTGACCCTGTAGCCTCTCCAAGACCTTTCCGACATCACGTGACTTACGTTTCGTCCGTGTAGGAGATCCCAAAGTACTCCTTCTCCTTGAGGTTGAAGTGAGACGCCACCAGATCCAGCAGGTCCTTGGCCATCAGCTTGGGCTGCGAGGAGGAGAAGAGATGCACGTCATTATGGTTGGAATAGGAAGAAGGGGCGGGCTTTGTGTTAAGTGTGTGTTTTATATGGTGTACAGGTGTGGGGATGGAGTGTACACATAGGTATCATTGCACCAGCTATGTTGAGCTGAATGTACATTGTACGGTATTGATTCACTGCAGTGACTAAGCATTTTGACAGAGGAGCGAGGAAAAAGAGAGAGAAAGAAAGAGGGAGAGGGAGAGAATATGAGAGAGAGAGAGAGAGAGAGAGAGAGAGAGAGAGAGAGAGAGAGAGAGAGAGAGAGAGAGAGAGAGAGAGAGAGAGAGAGAGAGAGAGAGAGAGAGAGAGAGAGAGAGAGAGAGATGGATGGGGCAAGTGGATGCTGCTGACAGTGCAGGTACGCTAACCTTTCACTCCCTGGTTCCCTCCCCTCCTCTCTCCTCCCCGCTCCCCCTTCTCCTCTCCTCTCCCTTCCCATACCTTCCCCTCCTCTCTTTTCCTCTCCCTTCCTCTCCCATCCTCTCCTCTCCCCTCCTCTCCTCTCCCCTCCCCTCCCCTCCCCTCCTCTCCTCTCCTCTCCCAGCCTCTCCTCTCCCTTTCTCTCTTCTCCTCTCCTCTCCACTCCTCTCCTCTCTGACCCACACCCCTACTGCAGAGTCATGGCTGGCTATGGGCTGAACCATTCTACATCAGGGAGAGGGGCTGCAGCTAGCTAGCCTTCTAGCTTGCTAACAGCTAGCACAGTGGTCTGGGCCTCGATCACTGTGCTGTGACACCCTCCATTCATCACAAGGCTCAGAGCTGGTGAGTGCAGCCATATGCTGCTGGTTTGGACATTCACTGAGGAACAGAACGCCCCACCCTGAGGTTAACCACGGGTGTGCCTCTCTAACTGCACACACACACACACACACACACACACACACACACACACACACACACACACACACACACACACACACACACACACACACACACACACACACACACACACACACACACACACACACACAAACAAACAGTCATACTGCACACACACACACACACACACACACACACACACACACACACACACACACACACACACACACAACAGACACAAACATTCACCCATACTGCACACACAAGATGTGCACTTGAAACAAATGAATGAACAACACATGAACAAACACCTATGTGCCATGCGCACACACACACACACACACACACACACACACACACAACCAACCAAACAAACAAACAAACAAACTAACAAGCAAACAAGCACACACACGTCACACACACACACACACACACACACACACACACACACACACACACACACACACACACACACACACACACACACACACACACACACACACACACACACACACACACACACACACACACACACACACACACACACACACACACACACACACACACACACACACACACACACACACACACACACACACACACACACACACACACACACACACACAATCTCCATTGACCTAGATCCAATATAAGTGCTCCGCCTAGCGCCTACACAGAGATCGAGCTACACAAGAAGACTCAGGAGAGAAAGAGAGAGATGGAGAGAGATAGAAGGAGAGAGATAGATGGAGAGAGATAGATGGAGAGAGAGAGGGACAGAGATAGCTACTTATAGCCCTGGGGAGTGAGGCTCCACTGTGATTTCCTCCGTTGCAGGAGCCCAGTGAACATCCACAACTATCAGTACAACCCGTATTGTGTAGGTTCATCATAATCTTTGACGGAGGGATAGATTATTTCATTATTTTACTGTTACAAATGTTTTACATTAATCTTTGAGAATACATATTTCTTCATATTGTAATCTTGTAATTGTAATCGGACCAGGTGGTCAAGAAGGGGACGAGCATCACAAATCAACCCCTCCATGCTCTGTCTCAGCGGTTTTCACTGTTGCCTTCTGGCCGCCGTTATGACGTCCCACCAAGTAGGACCAACCGCTACGCCAAATATTTTGTCCCCTCGGCTATCAGACTTTTAAACACAGACAGTAGTCATTTTAAGTAGCCTTTTGCACTTGGTTGTCTGTTTTTACTTTTACTTTTATTGCTGGATTGTATCACATGGAGTGTTTCTCTTTTTATTTGCCGTGCTGTCGTTGAGATGTTTTGTTGTTTGTTTGTAAGCTGCAAATATGAATTGCCCCACGCGGGACCAATAAAGTTGTCTGAATCTGAATCTTTACTCGTTTCCATGGTAACTACTCTACAAAACCCACAAGCCTCTGCAATCTTCGACCGACCACAAGGGGGCGACCTCTCTGACGTCGGTATCCCTCGACGTGCTCATTCGCTGCCGCGCCGGTCACCTGGTTTTCATTAAGCGCTGTGATCAACGCCCACGTTCAAAACACGCCAAGGCATTGCGTTCGTCACCAACCCCGGAGCTGTGGGCTGGATTCGCCTGTTCGAATCCAGCTCACAGCTCCGGGGTTGTCACCAGCTTGGCTGGCCGTCCGCACTAATGGCTGTATTAGAGGGTGGGAGAAGCTGGCGGGGTGGGTCCGGGTCGTTGTAAACAGCGACTCCTACAGTTCGGTCGGGGCGCCTGCTAAGCGCGGATAGGACCTGAGGGGGATAGTGTGGTCGCTACGCCCTCTCAGTGAGAATCCGCGCTGCCAGGTGAAAAGAAGCGGTGATTGGCTGGACGTGTGTCGGAGGAAGCACGTGATAGCCTCCACTCTCCCAGATGATCTGACTGTGGGGGGTAAGTGCGCAGCGACCAGGAAGGGACTGGGAATTGGCATACGACTAACATTGGGATGGGAGAAAATCGGAGGAAAATGGAGGGGGAAAAATATCAAAAAAAAAAAAAAAAAAAAAAAAAACACGCCAAGGCCTCGAAGAACACTCCGAGAGTCAGGTCATTGTGAGTATGGAAGTCCAATAGTCGTGTCTGTCGTGTTGGCTATTTCGGTTTGGTAAAGTTGGCCCCCCCTAGACGCGGCTCGTTACGTGCGATGGAGGTCGTAGTTGTTGTGCGCTTGGTGCCATTAGGTTCACATTAGGGATGCCGATATCGGCATTAAAATGTGATATCGGAAAATATTGGTATCGGTTTTAAAAAGATTCATAAATAAAAAATTTACATTTCTATAACCTTTATTTACCCAGGCAAGCAAGTAAGAACAAATTATGATTTTATTTATTGTCAAAAGTATGCATAATGTTGTGTTAATTCCACAACAAGAGATATGTAATGTTAATTACCTGAAATTATTCCATTTTTTGGGGGGGGGGAAACCCTGCATATATCGGTATCGGTTGATATCGGTATCGGAAATTAAGAGTTGGACAATATCGGTATATCGGTATCGGTAAAAAAGCCAATATCGAGCATCCCTAGTTCACATGACCTTTTTCTCCTGAATTTCAAAATGCAAATCTCTTTTAATTACACTCAACTCCGCCCCCCCCTTTGAAACGTTAGACCAATCGAATACATGGGACCATATTATCCCAGCTACAGTACCTTGAGAAACTCCCCCATACCAGAGACCGTCGGCCAAAACTAGACCTGAACCAGGCGGGTTTTGGATCGCCGGACGCCTCGGTTCTGTAGGGATGGATGAAGTGGCTGCTTTACGGACAGATAGATACAACGTCACAAACAGGGCTGTTGATTCTACCATCCCATATTTGGCAATATTGCACATTTTGTTAGGATGTCTTATGCGATACAATTCAATTCTCTCCTGTGACAGATGGACCAGGGCTCCAGAGTGCGACTGTTTTGGTCGCACTGTGCACCCAAAAATCAGTGCAGTGCGACTGAATATTTCCCCTTGTCGCACTGGTGCACCTCATATTCCAGCAGGTCTGTCTGTGTGTATGTGCATTCTGCAAAGACCAGCCCCGCTCTGCCTCTGATTGGCTCTGATCATCACCCTGACATTCTTATTCGCTGAATGACGGGGTAAACAAAACCATGTGCACTGTGTTTGCTATTGGAGCATCAACTTTGCTAATTGAAACGTTAAAAAAGCACAGCGTCTCAAATAAAAAACCACATAATGTGCCGTGACAGGTGTGCGACATAATGCGCCAGACAGCAGCAAACAGAAGAAACGATGAGGTCGAAATGAAGATACAATTTAACATGGCTTATAATATCGCCAAAGAATGGGCGGCTACGTGGCGCAGTGGGCAAGGCGCTCGCAACGAATGCTGGAGACTAGGCTCGAACAGGATGCCTCCTGTTCGAGCCCCGCTCTCCACATTGCTTTCAGTTTAGCTGGTCGTCCACAGTAATACACATTGGCCGTATTACGGGGAGGGAAACTGAAGGGTGGGGATCGGGCGTTGTGGACAGCGACTCCTACAGGTCGGTTGGTGCGCCTGCGCAGTAGAATCAAGAAGCGACGGGGGCGGAGCCCCTCCAAAGCCCAGACCCCCGACGCTGAAAGATCGAGCCACGCAGGTGAAAAGATGCGACGGCTGTTACCTCGAGTATCGGAGGGGACTCGTGCTATGTATGACTTAGTCCACATTGCAGCCGGCTTGTGGGAGGCAAGAAACAACGTTCGAAGACAGGGGAGGGTTGAATTGGACGATATTGGGATGGGAGAAAAATAGAAAAATGGGAGAAAAAGTGAATAAAAAAAAAAATATCGCCAAAGAAGAGCTGCCGTTTACAAAATTCAAGTCGCAGATCACCCTTATGAATAAAAACTGATTAAACGTCAACCCAACGTACAGCAATGGCACTGCCTGTGCCCAATTCATAGGGGTCATTGCAGACACTGAAAAACAGCAACATGGCCTTCATGATTGACGGAGATACAGACGTCTCTGCAAAGGAGTGTGAGCTTGTGTACAGCCGCATATTACGCAACGCCGGGAGACCGATTAACATATTGTAGCGATCAGTCATACCGTAACGTCAGGAAGGATGAGGAGAGTTTGCATTCCTTTATGGTGGTTTAATTCCAGCTCAAAGGGTTACATACAGGTTAATACTTTGCTCGTGATGCACACAGCTACCTGCTCAAACGTTCGCTTCACGACAACAACCTAACTTCCGGTGCAATCTTCCATATCTCCCCCGGGGGGAAACAACACCCCCAGCTAACAGAGCGACACACAAAACCCCAGAACATTACAATATTAATTGGCCACATCGAGGTGGAGCACGCACATGCACAAGGTACAGCAATGTTATTATATAATAACTCCAGTTTAAGCAGAAATAAGACAGGCAACACATTTAAATAGTTATTAGGCTATTCAAATTGATTCAATAAGCATATAGGGCCCTGACTATGGAATCTGTTATGTTTTATTTTTTTCAATATAATTTTCTGTTTTAATGTTGAGTAATAATAATAATGAGTAATAGATATTAAACCTGGATTTAGGCAAAAGGCGCGGTGAAAATGTTTTGGTGCACCGTGCACCTAAATTATGTGCTGGTGCAACCAATGTAAAAAGTGAGTCTCCTCTGGAGCCCTGTGGACATACTGTGGTCCAGCTGACACGGTCACCTAACACCCTTTCCCTTCAAGACACCAACAAATGCTGTCGATGGTGCAATTCTACTGTTTAGCTCAGACAAACCCGAAGCACCGTTCTTTGAATCTGGACAAAATAACAACTATCTGAATCAATATAGCATGTTGCCAGCAAATTAATTAGATTGTTTTCCTTTTGAATAAATGTATTGAATCAATATTGTTACTCCCCTAACACAACACAAACAACCATTCCCCGTCTTGTTCTTCTTCTATACCTCTCTCTCTCTCCCTCTCTCTCTCTCTCTCTCTCTCTCTCTCTCTCTCTCTCTCTCTCTATCTCTCTCTCTCTCTCTCTCTCACTGTGTAATTGTTGCAGTAATGATTGTTTTGCTGGTTGGGTCTCAAGACGTAGAGCCTGGTGGTCTCTCATTACCACACTCCAGACTACAGCCCTTAGCAACAATAACTATTAGACGAGACCCGCCTTACCTTGGAGCTAAACAACCAATAAGCAGGCGACATGGAGAGACGGACAGATACAGTAACCAGTGGAAGAGACCCAGCGGGGTCACGCTGGGATTATCTGCCTCAACGTGGCTCTGAATGCCAAGCAGACACTAACAATCACTTGGACGACCAAGATAATTGAATGTGGTTCACTCCTCAAGTATCTAGTAACCTCAAATACACACATGCACACACAGACACAGACACAGACACAGACACAGACACACACACACACACACACACACACACACACACACACACACACACACACACACACACACACAAACACACACACACACACACACCTTGGCATGCATGTGAGATGGCAGATATGTAACGAAAGGGTAATAATGTTTAGGAGGATAGCGATAGCGATGTGGATGATGTGAGTGACAGCAGGTAATAAAATGACACACGTGCACACACACACACACACACACACACACACACGCGCACACACACACACACACACACACACACACACACACACACACACACACACACACACACACACACACACACACACACACACACACACACACACACACACACACACACACACACACACACACACACACACACATACGTTTGCACACAGATACCACACATACTAAATACCAGGGCTGTCCTTCTTTTGGGCTTCAAAGCTTCAGCATAAATGATCATTGAATATTCTAAGCTTTGCGACGACTATTATTATGGCTTCATCACATGCTATCATTAGGCTTTATTGTTGCAATTATTATGCTATTGAGAGACAAAGGCCAAAACAAAACTGCTCATAGGCATAATGAAAAATAAATAACATGACAATAAATAAAAAAGAAAGATATATAAAATAAATAATAATAATAATAATAATAATAATTAAAAGAAAAACAGGTCTAATCAAGTTCAAGTTTCTTTATTAGTTTTCATACAAAAATACAGAATACTTTTATATGAAATGCTTTTTTCTGTTTTAGGTAATCAACGCTTTATACAGGTCTAATCAGAGCTTTAAACAAGTATAATCAAAGCTTTATACAGGTCTAATCAAAGCTTTATACAGGTCTCATCAGAGCTTTATACAGGTCTAATCAAAGCTTTATACAGGTCTAATCAAAGCTTTATACAGGTCTAATCAAAGCTTTATACAGGTCTCATCAGAGCTTTATACAGGTCTAATCAAAGCTTTATACAGGTCTAATCAAAGCTTTATACAGGTCTAATCAAAGATTTATACAGGTCTCATCAAAGCTTTATACAGGTCTCATCAGAGCTTTATACAGGTCTAATCAAAGCTTTATACAGGTCTAATCAAAGCTTTATACAGGTCTAATCAAAGCTTTACACAGGTCTAATCAAAGCTTTATACAGGTCTAATCAAAGCTTTATACAGGTCTAATCAAAGCTTTATACAGGTCTAATCAAAGCTTTATACAAGTATAATCAAAGCTTTATACAGGTCTAATCAAAGCTTTATACAGGTCTAATCAGAGCTTTATACAGGTCTAATCAAAGCTTTATACAGGTCTAATCAAAGCTTTATACAGGTCTAATCAAAGCTTTATACAGGTCTAATCAGAGCTTTATACAGGTCTAATCAGAGCTTTATACAGGTCTAATCAAAGCTTTATACAGGTCTAATCAAAGCTTTATACAAGTCTAATCAACGCTTTATACATGTCTAATCAAAGCTTTATACAGGTCTAATCAGAGCTTTATACAGGTCTAATCAAAGCTTTATACAGGTCTAATCAAAGCTTTATACAGGTCTAATCAAAGCTTTATACAGGTCTAATCAGAGCTTTATACAGGTCTAATCAAAGCTTTATACAGGTCTAATCAGAGCTTTATACAGGTCTAATCAGAGCTTTATACAGGTCTAATCAAAGCTGTATACAGGTCTAATCAAAGCTTTATACAGGTATAATCAAAGCTTTATACAGGTCTAATCAGAGCTTTATACAGGTCTAATCAAAGCTTTATACAGGTCTAATCAGAGCTTTATACAGGTCTAATCAAAGCTTTATACAGGTCTAATCAGAGCTTTATACAGGTCTAATCAGAGCTTTATACAGGTCTAATCAAAGCTTTATACAGGTCTAATCAAAGCTTTATACAAGTCTAATCAACGCTTTATACAGGTCTAATCAAAGCTTTATACAAGTCTAATCAAAGCTTTATACAGGTCTAATCAAAGCTTTATACAGGTCTAATCAAAGCTTTATACAGGTCTAATCAAAGCTTTATACAGGTCTAATCAAAGCTTTATACAGGTCTCATCAAAGCTTTATACAGGTCTAATCAGAGCTTTATACAGGTCTAATCAAAGCTTTATACAGGTCTAATCAAAGCTTTAAACAGGTCTAATCAACGCTTTAAACAGGTCTAATCAGAGCTTTATACAGGTCTGTGTTTATATCAGGGTGGGTGGGTGGCTTAGTCTAGTGGTGAGAGAACTCACCCACGACTATAATCATTGACTACTGGGTGCTGTTTTGGACTTTTGCCTATACGCAATGTAAATATATTACTTATGGCTATAACATAACCAGCATTATGTACCTTTTTCCTGTGGTCCATTAGTACTTGATTTTTGTTTTCTGATGCGCCGTCATTGCACAGAAACACCAACGTGTCCATATTCTTTGACAGCAGCGGAGTGTCTCGTTTTGAAGTGTCAGGGATTGCATGGCTAGAGCGACGGATAACAGTCCGTATTTCATCTCCACCACTCAAGAGGATCAGGGGGGTCTTTTAACATGTCCTCCAGTTCCTTCTGTTATTGTAGGTGCATCAATTGAAAATGTATGTTTTTATCAATATCAACCACTGGCGTCTCACAAAAATGTGATCATGACTTGACTCTATGATTAAAAAGTCCATTACAGATAACAGAGAGCGAGTCATAACTGATGCTGTCCCCCATGCGTTACACAACAACAAAGAAACGTAACCTCGTTGAGAAGTGCAAAGTTTCGCGGGTAGACAAGAGGTACATATACACAAGAGGTACATTTTCTGAAGGATCTAAATATATATCCTAAATAAGAACTGATGAATGTTGATTCATAATGAATAATGTTGGGTTAATTAATTATATTGTTTACACTGTTTATTTTTATCTTCACTATAGTTTTATTGCCTATATTTATGTCATCAACTATTACCTATTACCTGTACCTCCCCTCCCCCCTCCATGCTGCTATGATGCCTGGATTTCCCCAAGAGATCAATAAAGTAAATACATATCTCATCTTATCTTACACACACACTCCCTCGCTCATGCATGCACACACACACTCTCTCTACCTCTCATGCACACACACACTAGTGTTGTCACGATACTGGAATTTTCGACTTCGATACGATACCTTGAAAAGTATCGATACTTCGATACCATTTCGATATAAAAAAAAATATATATATATATATATATTTTTTTTTTATTATAATTTTTTTTAAACAAATTTAGCTTTTGTTGCTGGTTGATTCTCCTCAGCTTCTCTCTGGTACTATAAGAGAAGATAAATATAACACTTTTAAAACCCTTTATTTATCTTTAGATCACACATTTAAAAATAACTGTTCATCTCACTTCAATCAATCATTTTAATTGCAGATGCAGAACATGGTATTTTCCCAAGCAGACAGATGTAAACACTGTAATCTGTGTTGCATGTACCTGACAAACTGAACTGTTTTGTTTGTATTACAGTTAGTAACAGTTTCGATTTTTATTTAAAGATAACAAGAGCGAGAGAGAGAGAGAGAGAGAGAGAGAGAGAGAGAGAGAGAGAGAGAGAGAGAGAGAGAGAGAGAGAGAGAGAGGCTATGCTCAGAGCATTTTAGTAACGTTACAGTAGCTAGCTCTAACGTTACAACGAATCAGCTGTTGATATTATGCGCCATCAGTAGACAACGTATCATGTATTAAACTAGAGTTAATGGTTTAATGCTTCCGTCACAGTGACGTTGAAAGAGCAGCTGTCTGTCACGAACCTCTTTCATTTCTTTATGGAGATCCTCGTTGGCACTGCTCTAACACCGCTTGCAAATAGCATTGGGGCAGCTTTAGCTTGTCCTTCATTGTTTACTCAAACCCGAAGTACCTCCAAACAGCACTTCTGCTGTTTTCTTTATCCACAAGCACAAGTTGCGGAGCATCTTCACTCAGCTAAAATGTTTATTTACAAACTGAAGACGGCTCTGAGGGGGAGGGCTGGACTCGGAGCAGGCGGAGGGGCAAGCGTGCTCTGAACAGCGCGTCAACAACTTGAGGTAGAACACTCGCCAGCTGGTACCGATAATGCAGAAAGTATCGGTATTTCGGGAAATTAGTATCGAAACCATTTTAAATATTCAGTATCGATATGTATCGATACTTCGATATTTTTGACAACACTAACACACACACACTCTCTCTCCCTCTCATGCACACACACACACTCCCTCGCTCATGCACACACACACACTCTCTCTCCCTCTCTCATGCACACACACACACACACACACACACACTCACTCACTCGCTCATGCACACACACACACACACACACACACACACACACACACTCTCCCTCTCATGCACACACACACACTCCCTCGCTCATGCGCACACACTCTCTCTCCCTCTCTCATGCACACACACACACACACACACACACACACACACACACACACACACACACACACACACACACACACACACACACACACACACACACACTCACTCGCTCATATATGAATTGAAAATGGGGGACCCTGATGGAAACAAGACAAACGTCTTTCTCAGGTCTGCATCCCCTTAACAATTGTATGTATTGAGCCGTACTGTATTGTACCCATTCTGCAATCTGTTAAATAAAGTTTTCATTCATTCATTCATTCATGCACACACACACACACACACACACACACACACTCTCTCTCCCTCTCTCATGCGCACACACACACACACTATATCCCTCTCTCATGCACACACACACACACTCACTCGCTCATGCACACACACACACTCTCTCTCCCTCTCTCATGCGCACACACACACACTCTATCCCTCTCTCATGCACACACACACTCTGCCTCTCTCATACACACACACACTCTGCCTCTCTCATACACACACACACTCCCCTCTCATGCACACACACACACTCGCTCCCTCTCTCATGCACACACACACACACACACACACACACACACACACACACATTCTCCCTCTGTCGTGCACACACACACTCTCCCTCTCTCATGCACACACACACACACACACTCTCCCTCTCTCATGGACACACACACACACACATACACACACTCTCCCCCTGTCGTGCACACACAGACACACACTCTCCCTGAGTCATGCACACACACACACACACACACTCTCCCTCTCTCATGCACACACACTCTCCCTCTCTCATGCACACACACACACACACACACACACACACACACACACACACACACACAAAAGCACACACATACACACACTCTCCCTCTGTCGTGCACACACACACACACACACACACACACACACACACACACACACACACACACACACACACACACACACACACGCACACACACACACACACTCACACACGGGCAGATGCATCTATCAGACGGGACAGCTCTCTGCTGCTCAGACACTATTACTGCTAACAGTGGGTCTGGCTGTGCTTCCTCAGCAGCATTGCAGGTAATTAAACACAGGGAGGATTACAGGGAGTGACTAGGTGTTACTGGAGTAGGGAGTATTAGACCAACAGAGACAGGCCAACAGGGATTCAACAACAAGCTTAGCTCACACTACAATATCCCCACTCTCCCTCAGACAGCTTCCCTGGATCCTGGCACTTAAAGGTACAGATTGGGTTTTAAAGGAAAGCTATGTGATTTATTTTGAACCTAGAGTCGTCGATCTCCATAAAGAACGATAGGCAGCAATTAATTAGCCATTTTCAAAATTTTCGAACAAACAAACTAAAACATTTTGTTGCTCTATAGTCTCTATAGAGTGAACTATCACATGAAACAGATAGGAATCTGGACGGTCGATGCATGCCATATCTTTAGGAGATGCTGTTTAGACGCGTTGACTTGGACTGGCCTTGCTAACAATACTAATGATGACTTCCAATATCTCAACCAAACACAGATGCAACTGTGTTCTGAATGGACTATAGGTGGTTTCACCAGAATTCTGTCGCTAGGGGAACAGTTTGGAGCCAAATATATTCTCAGTCAACTATTGCAATAGCTAACATTGTGAAATAAACCCTGGGTCCTTTAAGAATGTAACTATTGTCCTTTTGAAAATGACTTTACTTACTTACTTAACTTTTTTTCTCTCTCCTCTATGGTGGATCCAGTGGTTCTCATCTGTTCTACAACCTGGCCAATAGGTGTGTCTGCTTGCTTACTGGCTTACATAGTCATCTGCTAATGAGGCATCTCTCCATTGACAAACCACAGGCAAAACACACGCACGCACGCACGCACGCACGCACGCACGCACGCACGCACGCACGCACGCACGCACGCACGCACGCACGCACCACACACACACACACACACACACACACACACACACACACACACACACACACACACACACACACACACACACACACACACACACACACACACACACACACACACACACACACACACACACACACACACACACACACACACACACACACACACACACACACACACACACACACACACACACACACACACACACACACACACACACACATTGAAAAGTAGTAAGAACTGAATGGAGGGGAAAGAAGGCACTCTCTGGATCCAACTGTTTCCAAGTTGATGACAGAGATGGGAAGCAGCTATGCAGTGGTTGCCTGGCTGGTCTACTGGCTGGCTGGAGGTACTACCATGAGACCATCAGCAGGTCTGACCTAACCACAGCACCGTCAGATTATCACACAGGATGTGATATAGCACCACAGAGGTCAACTATGCGGTGGGTGGTTGTTTGCACTGCCAGGTTGAAGATAGCTCTGAGGATTCCGAGTCCCTTGCATGGCTGTGCCTCCAAAAATGAAAAAAGAAAAAAGAAACTTAATTTCCAAATGAAGGGTGCCCTGTTTCTCTCCTTAGCGCACAGGAAGACTCAGAATAACACTGGAACCCTCTACGGTCCCACTAACCGCTGAGTGGCCTACTGAGCATCCGCCCTGACACAGAGAGAGAGGGAGGGAGGCAGAGAGAGGGAGGGAGGGAGGCAGAGAGAGGGAGAAAGAGGGAGAGGAAAAGAGGGACGCAGAGGGAGAGAAAGAGGGAGAGAAAGAGGGGGAGAAAGAGGGGGAGGCAGAGACTGAGAGAGAAAAAGAGAGAGAGATAGAGAGAGCAGGATCCTGATTTATATGACACAAAGGTCTGTTAATAACATCCTCTCTTCCTGTCGTTCTGTCATTTACTTTTGTCCTCTCGTTCCCCTCTTTTCATAAGCCATAAACTGACACACAACATCCATTTCCACATAGTAAAAACAACATTAGCTAGAATAGCTCATATATATACTAATATATTAGGGCTGTGTCCGACTAAGGATTTGGATGGTCGACTATGATTGGCCAAAATTTGCTGTTAGTCGACTATTGGTTGACAAAATATATATATATATATATATATATATATATATATATATATATAATATTAAAAAAAAATTAACATTATTTTTTTTATTTATCATTCCATTTGGGCTGTGGGGGGGTGCTTAATATCTGAAGGAGTCGACTGAAGGCTTCTTGTCCTCTGCAAAAGCATGGTATGCATGCCATTAGCGTTAGCCACGCTTCTAGGCCTCTTTTCTTTTGGAAAGAATGATAAAAAAAAATGTATAAATATTTTTTCTTTTTTTTGTATTCGACTAAGAGGTTGGCTAGTCGACTACGGCTCCTTTCGACCGATTAGTCGACTAATCAACTAATAGGGGTCATCCCTATAATATATATACATGCTCTACTGCTTAACCCAGTTATCTGGACACGTGTTTAAATCACAAGTCATTCACAGGCAGAATGGGCCCAACTAGGCTTACTGTAGTATGAGTCCGAATGAACCCTTTCACGTGTGCCGAAAGTGGCGTATTTTCAAACCTTTATTTATTCTCGAAAAAACAATTGAGGTCACCCTCATTTTCAATATCGTCGAGACTTTACAGACATTTCAATGCACACATATACCATATAACAATAATAAATATTAATAACTATCTATTTTGTACTTTTTTCACACATGGACCGCAGGAGCATGCAATTAGCAATTACATACAATACAGCAATTAGTATACAATTAACATAGGCATTAAATCAGCACACAATTAACAAAATAAAAAACAATGCATAAATTGCAGACATAAGAATAGGTATAAAAGACAATAAAAGTAGTGCAATGTAACGTGCAGACTTAAGAATAGGCATAAAGTAAGTACAATGTCGCTCGAAGGCATGTGAACCCCCCTGGAACAGTCAATCCCCCAAACACCCCACACATCAATCCCTACCAGATCCCCCTCCAAGACACACTGTGACGTTTGGGATTTTTGCCCTCACCTGGGAGCAAAAGCCCTGGCGTCGCCCCCCGGAGTATTTCACCATTTCCTTTGTCCTAATTGTCTTGATTGCTCTGATTAACACCTGCTGTGTATTGTTTGCCTCCCAACATAATGTTCCCCTGGTATGCTGTTACTTTGTCAGTTGTTCACTGATCACAGACGTGAGTACTCTACCAGAAGCATTTGTTATCGCTCCCACTTGGAGGTTAATTGTGATACCGCGGTCGGTGTCGTGCTTTGCTTATATTGTATTCGTGTTATTATAAAGTGTATTTACCGTGTTGATGTGTGCCCCGCAAACATCATTCAGTTTGGATTAGACTGCTATCTCGTTTTTGGAGACTACTGTCTCTCATTTCCTTTCCCCTTTTAAAAGTGTTTGTTTTTTTATTAGACGTTTGCAGAGTTTGTTTTGTCTCGCCTTTCCTTCGTTACGTTATACCAGGTTGTGGAGACTGCGCGTCTCACCTGTATCATTTTGCTACGTGCCTTCCTATGCTCCGTTGTTTCACAAATAAAGAACATTGTTAATTGTGAAAGAGCAACCATCGTTTCCGACTCATCCATTCAACTCTGCACATGAGTCCAGCACACTTACCCCAACTGAAACACACACCCCCCGATAAAGCACGTCATGACCGAAGGAAAACACAAACACAAAGCCATGCACGGCGACGGGAATGCCACCCCTGCGGGCCGCGCCATTTCCCCTGCTCCCGGCGCCCCCGCCACCACGAGAAAAAACAGTGTACCCTACACCCCCACCCCATAACTCCACATAGAAATGACAGGCCACGCACCCCAGGACCCGCAGCCATGCCAAAGGAGCCACGACTCCAAACACTCAAGCAGACAGACACAACAGCGGCCAAATGAGAAGACATGCAGGATCGGGACGGTCCGAGACGACACCGGGACATCCCGGAACACAGCAGAAGCCGCAGCGAGCCCCCCACGCAAGGAACCCCAAAAACAGCCAGCGAACCAAGGGAGCCCAACGATGAAAACCAACCAAAATCCACCAAAGCACACACAAGAGACCAGCACCCAACTCCAGGGAAGGTCCGGGAAAGGTCCAGCCGAAGCCACAGGCGCCATAGGCTCCTGTTACGAGTGGAACGTTTGGTTGGCATTGGTGGTGTGTGGAACCCAATTGCAGCAGATACACGGGGAGAGAATTGACAGGAGGCGGAATGCGTGGTTGGCTCTTTCAAAATAACGTGCACTTTATTTGTGATACACAGAGCATAATATAAAAAGGAAACACTTTGAAACTAGAAAAGAAAAGAGAGACCGTGGTCTCAAAACGATATAAACACAACTACACAGAGTACTCACGACGGTGAGAGCAAACAAAAGTAATGACCCAGCAAACCGTGCTGGGCCAACAACACTTAAGTACAAGAACTAATTAGAGACAAGAGGATGATTAGTGAATGACACACAGCTGGGAAGATGACTAAACAGAAAACATAACAGGGAGAATATACAAAACATGACAAGACCAAACGCACATAGATACAACAAAACTAAATTAGACAATGGTGACACAGCACCGACAACAGATGAACACACAACAGATTAGTGATGACAAACAGGACATTAATAAGTACAAGAACACAAAGGTGAATACACTGAACTAGGCTACCTGGTGGTTGAGAGCCGTAGTTCAGGTATGGGAAATTTCCATAGACAGATGGGGGTTGTGGAGCAGGACCGGGGGGAAAATGTCCATGGACAAATGGGGGTTGTGGAGCAGGACCGGGGGAACCATTACAGGCTCCAACCAACCCCCCCCCCAGACCTTCCCCAGAGTCGAACACCAGCCCCCCACATGCGTCCCGATGGACCCCGGCCAGCCCCCATCGCCAAACACCCCCAGTCCTCCGACACCCCAGGGTGCCCCCACATGAAGAACCCACCACAACCCCCAAAGTGTCCCAAAGGGTCCCAGTGCCATCCCAAACCACCCACAACGCCACACGCCCCCCCCATCCAATCACCAACCCATGTCCATCTACCCCAAACATCCAGAATCCCCCCCCCCCCAGCACGGCTACAGGCCATGGAGCACACAACCCGCCATCCCCCCACAGAATCCAAAAGCAAAAACATAGAAACAATTCCCCCGCAACGGCAAGGCCACCAGGACCAGAGGCAACAAAGCAGCCCACAGAAACGACACCCCCCACCACGCACAAACAATCCAAGTAGGCGGCAGGCCTGCACTCAAACTACCCGCGTCCCCCTCCAACCACGACACGCCCCCACCGTGTTGATGTAAGATGTTATGTCAGAGTGTTATAAACAATTAAATGAAAGAATAAAAGCTACAACTAAAAGGATGAAGATGTGGCACTTCTCCTCTCTCATCCACTCTCTCCTTTCTCTCTTTCCCCATTATTCACCTCTTTCCTGCCATTCTTCCTCCATTTCCTATTGTACCATCAGCCTACATCTCATCTCAGAGGATGAAGGGAGGGAGGGAGGGAGGGAGGGGAGGGAGGGAGGGAGGGAGGGAGGGAGGGATGAGGCAATGAAGAACTGATGTGATTGTACTTTGAGGTTTAGAGAGATGGAAAGAGGGGGGGGGGTGAAAAGGAGAGTGAAAGAGGGAGAGAGAGGTGTAGAGACAGAACGAGAGAGAGATGTAGAGAAAGAGAGATAAAAAGAGTGAGAGGTGTAGAGAGAGAGAGAGAGAGAGAGAGAGAGCGGGGGAGGCTATTTGAGAGAGGATCAGTTCTGCCAGAGTAATCAAATCAGAAAGCCTACAGTCCTATCCTCTCTCTCTCTCTCTCTCTCTCTCTCTCTCTCTCTCTCTCTCTCTCTCTCTCTCTCTCTCTCTCTCTCTCTATTCTTCCTTTCCTTCCAGCACAATCAGTTTATTCTCCATCCAGAACCTCTCTCTCTCTCTCTCTCTCTCTCTCTCTCTCCTATCCCGCCTCCAGTTATTCTATTCTCATTCATTTCTTCCTCTTCTTCCTCTTCATCATCTTCTCTTCCATCCAGTGGAATGGGATGACAGGGGGGCTTGAGGGCAGTGTTAATTTTGGCAGCTATTTTCATTTTAGTTTTAGTCTTAGTCATGTGTCAAGTGCTCCTTTTTCATTTTCATCATATTTAGTCATCTTCATTTATTTTTCGTTTAGTCAGTTTTAGTCAACTAAATGTCTGCGCATTTTAGTCTGTCAGTTTTTGTCTCAATTTTGTCTTTTTTGTTTTAGTCTAGATTTAGTCGACGAAAACGGATGACATTTTTTGTCTATTTTTAGATAACGGAAAAAAAACTTGTCAGAAATAGTCAACATGGAAAATTTTCTGATTTAAATTGCGTATTTATTTTTTAACCTAGGGGAATCTGAGTCGGGTGGCACAAGTGATACACAGGAAGTATATATGTTGGTGTAGACATGGTCCAATGTATTGTTGCTCCTACAGTATATGTTGGTGTAGACATGGTCCAATGTATTGTTGCTCCTACAGTATATGTTGGTGTAGACATGTTCAAGTTCAAGTTCAAGTTCTTTAATAGTTGTCATACAGAAGTACAGAATACTTTCATACAAAATGCTTCTTACTGTTACGCTCCAGAGACTGTGCTAGACAAGATAGTATCAAATAACATAATATAGCATGTAATTTAGAAGAAGAAAAATGAGGTCACAGTGTTTCGGTATAGACATATGTACAATGTTCTGAGTTACCATATAATATACAATACTATGCAGTGTACTAATGTACAGTACTATCTAGTGCAAAGCAGAAATGGGATGAGGTACAATTTAGGTACAATTTACAGTAAGGTGTACGAGTTGTAGTGCAATCCTTCATCAATAAATATAAAGTGTGTGGAAGTGGGTGCTACAGTGTGTTTGTTTTAAAGTGAGTGTGTGCGTGTGGATGTGTGTGCTATGTGCGTTTGGTGGTTGTTGTTGTGTAGTGTTCATTCATTGTTCGTTTAGCAGCCTGATGGCCTGGGGATAGAAGCTTCTTCTGAGTCTTTCTGTGCTCGCCTTGAGACTCCGGTATCGCTTGCCTGACCGCAGCAGTTCAAAGAGGCAGTTGTTCGGGTGACTGGAGTCTTTAATGATTCTCTTAGCCTTGCCCTTGCAACGCTTGTTGTAAATGTTCTGGAGGGTGGGGAGCCCTCCTCCAATTGTGCGTTCGGCTGAACGTGTCACTCTTTGTAGTCTGCTTCGGTCTTGTGCAGTGCTATTCCCAAACCAGGAGGTGATGTTGCCAGTCAAGATGCTCTCTATTGTACATGAGTAGAAGTTCTTAAGGATCTTCTGACTGACTTGGAACTTCCTTAGGCGCCTGACATGGTCCAATGTATTGTTGCACCTACAGTATATGTTGGTGTAGACATGGTCCAATGTATGCATCAAAGAGAGCATTACGGATGTGGTGACGTTGTTTCTGACCAGAGAGATGACGCTGAACTCTGTCTGTCTTCTGTGTCTTTCCTTTCTCTCTGCCATGTCTGTCCTCTCTCTGCTGTGTCTGTCCTCTCTGTATTGTCTGTCCTCTCTCTCTCTGCTGTGTCTGGCAGCGGTTTATTCTATAACAGGATACTGTAAACTAAGTAAACAGAACACACAGTAGTACTAGTAGTAGTACACAATGATTGCAATCTGCTTGCATAAAAACATTATATTAAAATCACATTCTGAGGTCAGTGTTAAAAGTGCCACATGGAAGAGGTCTGGTTTAGTGGTTAGAGTTAGAGGTGGTCTAGGTCTGGTTAGGGTAACTTAGGGGTAGTTAAGCATTCATTATAATTATTATTATTATTTAGATAGATGGATGTAAAGGGCTAGACCCAACTCTTAACCCCTATCCGGACCTAAGTCACAACCCTAACTTAGGGGTTAAAGTTAGAGGTGGTCTAGGTCTGGTTAGGGGTTAGAGTTAGAGGTGGTCTATGTCTGGTTATACTGATCCGATACCAGTGCATACATTAAAAAAAAGAATTAAATTATATTATATAAATTATAAAACTTTTTTCTCTTTTCTTTTTTACAGCTACTGTTTTATATATACTGTTTTTTTAGTAATAACTAGAAAGTAATGGTATTTATTCAACAACAGGTGATTGTATAGATTAGTATTAGTATCATTAATTGACAACTAAGCTCAATGAGTTCACCCACGGAATGGTTGTTGGTACATTGGTTCCGCACGGACATTATACGTTGTTGCGCACTTCCTATCCAGGCTGCTCCGTTTAGGTTTGCTACTGCAGAGGCACTGTTGTGATTTTTAATGCAAAATAAATATTCAACATTCTCTTTTGAGACTCCGCCTCAGACTCTTATCATTTGGCACTAAAAGCTAAACATTGTCACCGGTATGGCTGTCTGCATTATGTCATTAATTGTGCGCGAGAGGTCAATCAGTGACCATGTTAGCATGAGCTAGCTTAGCCACTAGCTAACACGAGCTAGATGGAAATACAAACATTGTAACGTTACTGGTGAATAAGTGATTTACCTTGGAATACTCCTTTGCCAACTTGCTGTACTTTGCTTGCTGGTCTGCAGCTGGATTATGAATAGTCCCAACTTTAGCCAAGGTAACGTTCAGCTAAAACTAGCTTTTCAAATAGCTCCAGTTAATGCTAATAACGGAGCTCCCGGTCACACTGCTCTAACGGAACGTAAGCCATTATCGTCCACTCCAAATCAACCTACCCATATTCGGCCACGCCCCTTTTTGCGTGACATTCTGGGTAATTACTCACAGCCCAGCTGGAGTTCGCCTTTGGAAGGTAGATGATGTGAAATCATACTTATTTTAGAGTATATATATCAAATTTCATGAGTATTCATCTATATTCAGTCATCTAAAGACTATTAGATATGAACGTATGTACCAGTAAGAAGTTGGAATTGTTAGAATCTGTTCTGGGCGACGATGTTTGTAAGAAACCTCAATGAAAACGGTGCAGGGTAAGTTATATTCGCTATTGTTGTGAAAATGTGATAGAATCATATAAAAATGTGGACGCATTTGGCTACCGTGACGTTAGTCGGGACGATGGCATTAAGAAAAGTTATAATTATTTTGTCTCGTCTTGTTTTAGTCAACATATCAACATACATAAAGATAAATTTCGTCCTGGTTTTTGTAAATTACATTTTCGTGTGTCCTCAGTTGTGGTCAACGATATTTAATAAGCAATTTAGTCTCGTTACGTGACATGGTCTTCAATAACGTGACGTCACGTCTCGTTGTCGTCATGAAAAAAACCTTTGTTGATGAACATCTTTTGTCATCAATTTAACAAAATTAACACTGCTTGAGGGTCGCAGGGAGGCAGAGAGAGAGAGAGAGAGAGAGAGAGAGAGAGAGAGAGAGAGAGAGAGAGAGGGGGAGAGAGAGAGTACTGCTCATCAGGACTAGGCGATGTGGTCAAAGTATGATATCACAATATTTGTCTCATATTTGACAGTATAGCGATATTTGGCTGCATTTCACTTTTCCGGTATAAAGTATAGTATGATTTTGCATCCATTTGTAATGCAATTGTTGTGGTGCCTTTTTGTTGAATATGGTATATTTTTAATCCAGATTGTATCCTAACACTGTTGCAAGGAATTAAGAAAAAAGTTTGTATAGTTTATATATCGTATATCGCTAGTGGTCCTTTGTATGGATCCATGATGCTATAAGTTAATATTCTGTATACCTCCCAACCCCTACTGCTCGTAGAATGATATACCTATATAATATACCTACTAGTGCTGCTAGATAGATAGATAGATAGATAGATAGATAGATAGATAGATAGATAGATAGATAGATAGATAGATAGATAGATAGATAGATAGATAGATAGATAGATAGATAGATAGATAGATAGATAGATAGATAGATAGATAGATAGATAGATAGATAGATAGATAGATAGATAGATAGATAGATAGGTGGGGGGAGTTGTCTGAGTCTAGGCTTCATTACAGAGTCTGGGAGAGCAGAAGGGGAGGGGGATGAAGAATGAAGAGTGAGGAGTTTAGGAGAACGGGGGGGGGGGGGGGGTGGGGGTCAGCACATCATTAGTACTGAACTGTCTAACCCTAACTCCCTAACTGTCTGGAAGCAGAGCCTAAATTGGAAGAATTGGTGTGTTTGTGTGTGTGTGTGTGTGTGTGTGTGTGTGTGTGTGTGTGTGTGTGTGTGTGTGTGTGTGTGTGTGTGTGTGTGTGTGTGTGTGTGTGTGTGTGTGTGTGTGTGTGTGTAAGCAGGGATCAGGTAAGAGGCTAGAAGGAGCATTGTCACCACTTTCCCTTCAGTCAGCAGTAATTGATCCCTCAAGGAGCGGACATCACTTCTCTCATTGTAAAGCGCCCACAGAGAGAGAGAGAGAGAGAGAGAGGGGGGGGGTGAGAGAGAGAGAGAGAGAGAGAGAGAGAGAGAGAGAGAGAGAGAGAGAGAGAGAGAGAGAGAGAGAGAGAGAGAGAGAGAGAGAAGACTCACCTGTACAAGGAGCTCTAGCTTTCTGTCGTCCAGGAGATGGACCTGACATCGTCTCCCCTCCGTCATCTGATAACCAGACAGAAAAAAAAGGAACAAGATCCATGTTAATACACTGATACATAGACATGGTAACAATTCAACTAAATAGGTCAAATGCATATTTTCAGCTCTTGGCTTGTGGGCTGATGTCGAAATCCACACAACTGACAGCTAAGTGAAGTGGCTCATTGGTTATGCTGTGTCATGATTAGAACATTTAGTGTCAGTCTCTTCTAAATCTAAACAAGCGCAAATCCACAATGGCTGCGATAGCGTCCATGTGTGCATGCATTCACACGCTTTCACACAAACACTTGACATCCGTGCCAAATTTCAGCCTCCTAGGGTGAAAACTGTGGCTGCTAGAGGGTGGAACATTTTTGTGGACCAACCAACCGACAGAGAGAGCTATAAATAAAAACAATAAAGTCAGTGCAAATACGCAATAGCTGCAACCTTTTTGCGATTATTTTAGCCAATTGACATGAATACACACACACACACTTGACCTCAATGCCCAATTTCAGCCTCCTAGGCCAAAACAGAGTGGGGACATTTCTGTGGACCAATGGATAGAATTACCTATAGAAGAGCTGCTGGTAAAAAATAAAAAAAAAATTAAATAAGGTCAACTGAGGTAAAAAAAGGTAAAAAGAAAAAAATATTAAGGTACAAAAACAGATATACTATTGTATTTTTCTAAATCTTCTAATGCATTAACAATCATTTGTCTTTGTCTCAAGGTCATGACATTGTTCTTAATGTCAGTCAATGTCAGCTATCATTTACAGTAAGAAAAAACAGAACAGAACACAACAACTACATCAAAGAAACAAGGTTTTCACAGCAGCACCCCAATGAATTCCAACTGGTCAAAGAAAAGAGTGCATCTCAACCTCCCTCGTCCAGCGCTTCTCAACCTGGGGTCCGGTGACCCCCAAGGGGTCCCCAGAAAGATTGGGAAAGATGTAATTTCACTACTTAATTCACCAACAGTCAGCCCACTCTCTCCACTGTCACCTCCTGAACTAGCGGTATGTTAAGGGACAGCGATGGGCGTTCTGTACTTCATCATATCTAACAACGTTCATCTCAGGTGTCCGTACCTGAGAGAAACCTGGGGGTCCCAGAAGCCTAATGTCTCGACACCAAGACAAGGGTGAGAAGCACTGCTCTAGTCTCCGCCAGCAGCATGCGAGTACCAAGAGTAATGAAAGTAATGGAAGTGTGAGTGTGTGGTTGCGGTGTCTGTCAGGGTGAAACTCCATTCACTCTTAACAAGGTTATAGCTGAGCTAAGTGGAGACACACAATGGACCAATAGAGGCAGTTTCCTGCCCTCCGCTCTTCCTCACAGACATATCTGGCATTCCTCCCTGAAGAGGAAGTCCATTCACTGCCCTTACAGTCGTCTTCACAATGAGCCACCGTCACCCTGCTTCTCCTGCTGTGTTGTGTCCTATACTGCAGTGTCTGTCTGTCTGTACACAGTGTTTAATGTCCTGCAGTGTCTGTCTGTCTGTCTGTACACAGTGTTTAATGTCCTGCAGTGTCTGTCTGTCTGTCTGTACACAATGTTTAATGTCCTGCAGTGTGTCTCTGTGTTGTGAGTTACATTGTCCTGCAGTGTGTGTCTGTGTTGTGAGTTACATTGTCCTGCAGTGTGTCTGTGTTGTGAGTTACATTGTCCTGCAGTGTGTGTCTGTGTTGTGAGTTACATTGTCCTGCAGTGTGTCTTTGTTGTGAGTTACATTGTCCTGCAGTGTGTCTGTGTTGTGAGTTACTCTGTCCTGCAGTGTCTGTCTGTTGTGAGTTACTTTGTCCTGCAGTGTCTGTCTGTGTTGTGAGTTACATTGTCCTGCAGTGTGTGTCTGTGTTGTGAGTTACATTGTCCTGCAGTGTGTGTCTGTGTTGTGAGTTACTCTGTCCTGCAGTGTGTGTCTGTGTTGTGAGTTACATTGTCCTGCAGTGTGTGTCTGTGTTGTGAGTTACTTTGTCCTGCAGTGTGTCTGTGTTGTGAGTTACATTGTCCTGCAGTGTGTGTCTGTGTTGTGAGTTACATTGTCCTGCAGTGTGTGTCTGTGTTGTGAGTTACTCTGTCCTGCAGTGTGTGTCTGTGTTGTGAGTTACATTGTCCTGCAGTGTGTGTCTGTGTTGTGAGTTACTTTGTCCTGCAGTGTGTGTCTGTTGTGAGTTACTTTGTCCTGCAGTGTGTGTCTGTGTTGTGAGTTACTCTGTCCTGCAGTGTGTGTCTGTTGTGAGTTACTCTGTCCTGCAGTGTGTGTGTCTGTGTTGTGAGTTACTCTGTCCTGCAGTGTGTGTCTGTGTTGTGAGTTACTTTGTCCTGCAGTGTGTGTCTGTGTTGTGAGTTACTCTGTCCTGCAGTGTGTGTCTGTTGTGAGTTACTTTGTCCTGCAGTGTGTGTCTGTGTTGTGAGTTACTCTGTCCTGCAGTGTGTGTCTGTGTTGTGAGTTACTCTGTCCTGCAGTGTGTGTCTGTGTTGTGAGTTACTCTGTCCTGCAGTGTGTGTCTGTGTTGTGAGTTACTCTGTCCTGCAGTGTGTGTCTGTGTTGTGAGTTACATTGTCCTGCAGTGTGTGTCTGTGTTGTGAGTTACTTTGTCCTGCAGTGTGTGTCTGTGTTGTGAGTTACTTTGTCCTGCAGTGTGTGTCTGTGTTGTGAGTTACTTTGTCCTGCAGTGTGTGTCTGTGTTGTGAGTTACTTTGTCCTGCAGTGTGTGTCTGTGTTGTGAGTTACTTTGTCCTGCAGTGTGTCCATCGGTACATAATGTCTTGTGAGTTACAGTCGAACTCAACTGCCAAGAACTGTCCCCATCCGGCTGCCAAGTTCAGGGCGTAAACACTGAGGCAGGTGCAATGATGAAACAATGAACTGTGAGAAATATACGCTGCACAGATACACACACACACACACACACGCACGCACACACACGCACACACACACAGTCAAACCATTCAAAAACCAAACAGTTTGGTACTGACAACAAAATTGATCGATGACTGGGGTTTTAAAAATCACAGGGGCAATAAGTTAAACCTTTCAACACAGAGTCACAAGCTGTGCCAGGGTGTTCTTTGTGTGTGTGTGTGTCTGTGAGTGTACACGTGTGTGTGTGTGTGTGTGTGTGTGTGTGAGTGTACACGTGTGTGTGTGTGTGTGTGTGTCGCATGAGCTTTCAGCACATGTGGAGTCTCTCTGCTCTTTAACAGGAAGTGAGGACCCTAAGGAGCACACAAACAGCATCTTGCTCCTCCCACACTTCCCTCACATCTGGGAGAGAGAGAGAGGACAGGATGGGGGGCGGGGGGGTGGGGGGGGGGGGGGGGGGCAGTGGGGGAGGAGAGGAGGAGAGAGACCTCCTCATTATTAAGCATTATATGAACCGTCCAAACACAATGAGAGTAGATATAATTCAAAACCAGGGTCCATATTCACAAAGCCTCCCAAGTCCCAAGGTGGGCGTACTGACCTAGAGTCAGCTCCAGTCTGTTTGTTTGAATAAACAAGGAGGGACAAGAGTTCCTGCTCACTGATCCCAGATCAGCACTCCTACTCTGGGAAGCTTTGTGAATATATGCACATAAACATATATTACACGTAGGTGTAACCCATCCTGCACTAAGCTACCTCGGGTATATCAGGCAGGATCATATTGACCACCTCAGGCTCCTTGGTGTGGGTGTGTCCTGTCCAAAACACCACTCAAACTACCAACTAGCACCACCTCAGGCTCCTTGGTGTGGGTGTGTCCTGTCCAAAACACCACTCAAACTACCAACTAGCACCACCTCAGGCTCCTTGGTGTGGGTGTGTCCTGTCCAAAACACCACTCAAACTACCAACTAGCACCACCTCAGGCTCCTTGGTGTGGGTGTGTCCTGTCCAAAACACCACTCAAACTACCAACTAGCACCACCTCAGGCTCCTTGGTGTGGGTGTGTCCTGTCCAAAACACCACTCAAACTACCAACTAGCACCACCTCAGGCTCCTTGGTCAGGGTGTGTCCTGTCGACTGCCCACTGCCCACGCTGCACCACTGTGGCACACTAGCAGCTGGGTGACGGGTCGGAGGGGAGAGTTAGCAGTGAGGCGAGGACAGAGAGAGAGAGAAAAGACAGACACTGTATGTCTAGAGAGAAAAGCCAGTGTACCGTCTCAACATACACCCCTGTGTGAGGCCTGCCCAATTGTCACTGTGTGTGTGTGTGTGTGTGTGTGTGTGTGTGTGTGTGTGTGTGTGTGTGTGTGTGTGTGTGTGTGTGTGTGTGTGTGTGTGTGTGTGTGTGTGTGTGTGTGTGTGTGTAGGATGGCTGCTGGGGCTCTTTGAAGTGTTTAGCTACCCTCCCACTCTCCATTCATCTCTTGTGGTTTGGAGGTTTGGATTGGGTGCACCTGTGCACACACACACACACACACACACACACACACACACACACACACAGACACACACCACACACACACACACACACACACACACACCACACACACACACACGCACACACACACACACACACACACACACACCCCTCAACATTTTCCAAGTTGCCTCTAGTTGATTCTCCCTCTCTCTCTCCCTGTAGTGTCAGGTTCGTCGTGCATTACTTTTAATTTGTCCATGTTAAACTAAAATTGATACTGTGTAGCACTAGCTGTGTGGTGCGTTGTGTTACAGAGCTCTGTGGACACTGATGCTATTATGGTCGTTTGACAATTCACAAGTCACACGTGTCTGAAAGGTTTGTTTGTGATGTGTTATTTGTGGGTGTTGTATATATTGAGTCTACATTTCCCTTCTGGTGAGACGAAAGGAGCAAGACTGTATGAACCATACATCTTATACAAGTCTAGTATCTGCCCCGGCAAGCTGCAATGCAGACTGCAAACACACACACACACACACACACACACACACACACACACCACACACACACACACACACACACACACGCACTTTCTTTAGGGCACCGGGAATAGAACAATCCCCATCAAGGTTACAAAATCACTGCCTGGAGGCTAAGTTTAGGAAGCCCAATCAGCCAGTCTTATTAGCCCTCAGTATAAAACTGATTGGATTTCCAGCCATAACAAAGCCAAATGTAATAACGTTACTATGAACAGCTGTAGCCAGTGAATGGTTCTGAGAAAAACACACCATAGAACAACAGCCTAATTGCTGCACCATGAGACAGCTTTCATGCACAGCAGAGCTGAGCAGACATGTCTCAGTCAAACAAGCCCAATGTTGGCAATGGGCTTGTTTACCATAACACGATCCTATCGATGCTCTCATTCTGACCAGCATCCCTCTGGCAGTACAGTAGCCTGAAAGATAGCAAAAAGTTGACACTGAGCATTTACGTGTTCAAACTGTAACAACAATGTTACCTATTACTTCAAACGCATAGAACTTTCACACAGCGAACACTGGTAGGCTATTCTGCTTGAGTGCTTTCCACAGAGCAAGGCGTTGTAATAAAGATAGCATTTGTAGCATCATGTTACCGTACAGTGATTCATATTACAGCAGGTACCGACATGTTTTGGACCACTATATGCTGGAAGGCAGGTTTGAATAGGTTAGCCCCACATATTCAATGGCCCGACTCAGTGGCAACTGACAGTGGGACACAATAAGACTGGTGATACTGTTGAAAGGCTATTCTGCAGAGCAGCTCGGTTGGACCACATTCCTTTATGTCTCTTCTCAGTTTCTGACACTAAAATGACACAGATAGCCACAACCACGACTGTCAATTACAAAGCCATCTCACACTGATCGCTGCGGGGCGATGATGATGATGGAGAAGAAAGAAGAAGAAGGGGCGACGACTGATTGATTACCTTTCAAATTCTCAGTGACGCGCTCCCCCGTAAAACAGTTCCAAGAAGCGAGCGTTTTATTTTCTATCAAGCCCGAGTAGATCCCAGTACAAATGAAATGTGTTTAAAACAACAGCTCGGTGAAATGATCCCCTTCTCCTCCGGCTAGAGCGGCACATCAGCATCATCCATGTTAGTGACCGGTGCCACTCGCAGTATAGAAGCGACGCAGCTCACTATTTCTCCCTTTGCTTTAAATGTTGCACAAGTGAACCAGCCCATCTCCTTGTAATAAAGAAACTGGCAATAAATGAGCACTGTAAGTTAGCGATCCTGGACCGCTTCCAAGCTCCGTGCTGTCGCTGCTCAAGCCTCCCCATCCTCCTCTCTCCTCCTCCTCCCGGCAGCAGAGCGCTTCTCACGGGGCTAACGTTAGTCCCGCTCGACCCCCTCCTCCTCTACCGTAATACCGGCGCGCTGTGCAGCAGGGACACGCAGATCATTACGACTCGAGAGACCGAACCAACCGAGGGGACGAGCGGGTGAAAAGGATGCTCTAATCATTAATTCTGTTCAAACGCCATTTAATTCCCATCATGTCTCTTTTGCTGTCATCAGTGTTGCTCCGAAACACAGAGAATAATGGAGGCAAGATGTGGGGGCGGGGAGAGAGAGTAAAGGGGGGATTTCTGCAGCTCTCCTCTCAGTCATGAGAAACTGCAGACGTCTCTCTCGCTCTCTCTCTCTCTCTCTCTCAGTGCGTGTGTGCGCGCGCACGCTGTGTGCGCGTGGAGCTGTGAGCAGACGAGGAACGAACGACCTACAAACGGACATCTGGATCCGCGGCACACCGATTCAGACAAGAGTCATTGGTAGTTGGAATGAGAGACTTATCTCTCTCTCTCTCCCTCTCTCGCCTCTCTCTCTCTCTCTCTCGCGCTCTCTCTCTCTCTCTCTCTCTCTCTCTCTCTCTCTCTTCTCTCTCTCCTCTCTCTCTCTCTCTCTCTCTCTCTCTCTCTCTCTCTCTCTCTCTCTCTCTCTCTCTCTCTCTCTCTCTCTCTCTCCCTGCCTTCATTTTTCAAACACAGATCTCCCTGCCCAGGTCTGGCTTGCTTGAACGATTCCTGGGCAGTTCAGAGACCACAGCGTTAGACCGACTGAATATAATTTTTGTATGACCTAAATTGGCACTTGTGTTCACATTAAACAGTTGTAGCGGCCGGCCGTGAAACGTCAACGTGTAAACATAACAAAATCATTCCAGCTCTCGGCACCATAAATGACTTAATGTAACGAAGGTATCGGCACAGACCTCCATTCATAACTTTTTGAACCATTCAGTAAGCCTGGTTTACGATATAATTGCACCTAAAGTATTGACAGAAATAAGGAGGCATGTGCGTATCGGCAATGTTTTGCACTTGTGTGTTGGAGCGTTTTCTCTGCCAGCCCACCAGCTTAAAGACTTAGGCCAAATACAGCTGTCAGCATCACAGGCATCTTGGCCACAGGAGGCTGGGAGATTAATGTGACTTTAGGGAAGGGAGATCTGCTCTTCTAAATGTCCTGTCTCGGGTGCGCCTGTGCCAAAGGGTACAGCGGTTGCACCATGGTTACGCTAGGCTCTGGATAGCCTGGATCTGTGGCCTCCATCAGGGATCCCTTGCCACGGGCATTGAGTTATATGGCGATGCAGTTTCAATGTGGTTTGGCTGGAAAGCGCTTGCCGCCGCGCGGCACAGATTAAGACCCAGAGTTTGGGCTCAGTTGGCCCAAATGTAGACGGTCAACGAGCGACGAGGAGCTGTATCTTTCCCTCCCGCTCGATTTTGGGTTCCCTGGATATTTTTGGCCCGTTCCAGACACCGGAAACTGGCTGTCCAACTTAAACATCTCCAGATGCTCTTTCTTTGGCTTTTAATACGTACACCCTTCCTCTCCCTTTCCCTCCACCTCTCTCCCTCCATCTCTCTTTCTCTCTCACTCACTCTCTCTCTCTCTCTCTTTCCCTCCACCCTCTCCCCCCTCTCTCTTTCTCTCTCACTCTCTGGCCAAATACATATCTGCCTTTTATTGGCAGCTTCCTCAGTGAGCTATCACAAGGTCCTGTTGTTTGACCAAGACAAGGAAGGGAGGGAGAGAGAGAGATAGAGAGAGGGATGGTGGAGGGGTGGGTGGGTGAAGGAGTGAAAGAGAAACAGAAGGAGACAGTAGAGGAAGAGGAAAGGGAGCTAGAGGAGAAGGGAGACGGAGGAGGAGCCTGAACTGTGAACTAAGATAATCTATCATCCATTGATCCATCTTTGGAATGGATGGGGGATGCCCTGGGCTCCCACCACTCAGGCCAGAAAGAGAGACAGATTATGCAGTACGATTCATGGAGAGGGAGAAGAGGAGGGAAGAGAAGGACAGTGAAACGGAGTGCTGGTGAGCAACACAGACACGCTCCGTACACGCCAACCACTCTGTGACCTACAAGGGGCCATTGCCAAGAAGTACAAGGTGAGAAAGACGCCGGGGTGACATTCTGGGCCTTTACAGGGCCTTGCTATAGAGCCAGTCTATTCTGGGCGATGAGGCGTTTCCTTACGAGGTGCTGATGAGGGTTATTTCTAACGGGCACTCGGGGTCTGAGGGGAGTCGTCTGGATGGGGTGAGGTGGGTTGGGCGGCCAGGCGAAGTTATTGGAGTCAGGTTTTAGGGTCGGGCTAGGGGGAACGGGGCGGTGGTTGTGGTGGAAGAGGTAACCTATATTGGTGGAATGTGATATAAACAGCGCTGAATGGTTATTGAAGCAAGATGGAGAATCTCTTTCACCCACGGCTCTGCTGTGCTGCGATAGGCAGATGTATCATGTTGCATTCTCTATCTCTCTCTGTCTCTCTCTTGTCTCTCTGTCTCTCTGTCTCTCTCTCTCTCTCTCTCTCTCTCTCTCTCTCTCTCTCTCTCTCTCTCTCTCTCTCTCTCTTTCTTTCTCTCTCTCTCTCTCTATCTCTCTAAGAAATTGCAAACTTCCCAGATTCAGAGCTGCAAGGTTAGTCTTACATTGTTCCATGAGAACATCATGTTGCTTTCTCTATCTCTCTCTCTCTCTCTCTCTCTCTGTCTCTCTCTGTCTCTCTTCTGTCTCTCTCTCTCTCTCTCTCTTCTCTCTCTCTCTCTCTCTCTCTCTCTCTCTCTCTCTCTCTCTCTCTCTCTCTCTCTCTCTCTCTCTCTCTCTCTCTCTCTCTCTCTCTCTCTCTAAGAAATTGCAAACTGCCCAGAACAGAGCTGCAAGGTTAGGCTTACATTGTTCCATGAGAACAAACACTATCACTATGCACCGTCAACTCTCATGGTTACGGTAGAGAATAGGCTGGTTTTCAACACGGTTACATTTTTCAGGAACACTGTCTTTTCGTCTCAACCTGTTTTCTTATACAAACAAATTGTCAGATGCAGTCAGGTTCATTCTTATTTTACTAGGTCAGCCGATGATGGACAGATTATGTTACCAGTCATAATGCTTTAAACACCCTTTCACTTAACCTTCTGTAGTGCGGCAGTGAAAGGGTTAACCTGCTGTCGTGTCGCAGTGAAAGGATTACCTGCTGTTGTGTGGCAGTGAAAGGGTTAAAGAGGACGGTTGTTTATCGTGCCATCAATCATTGGCATAACTGCCCATTGAACATAAGTCAATTGAATAGCAAAGTGTCTTTCAAATACCACCTGAGAATGCACTACTTAAATATGTGAGCAAAATATTCTGATGTTTATAATGATGTCTACAATGTTTTACTGTTTTAGATGATCATTGTTAAGTGAATTGTGATTGTCATATGTATCTCATGTATGGTTATGTTTTGTGTTTTTTGTTGTCTTTCTGTGTGGACCCCAGGAAGACTAGCTCGCCACTTAGGTGGCAGCTAATGGGGATCCTTTAAACAATAAACAATAAACAATAATCTCTCTTTCCGCCCTCTCTCTCTCTCTCTCTCTCTCTCTCTCTCTCTCTCTCTCTCTCTCTCTGTCATATTTTGGAAGAGTATAACTAACGCAGATTCTTCGATGCATCACTTTGGCAGCTGGCGCAGTCTGACACCAGCGGTCCTATGTGGATTTACGATGCACAAATCATTACAGTTAGAATGGAGTCCTCACGACTGCTCGTCAGTTATCTCTCTACGTGTGGGGCAGGTTACACAACAGCACACTTCACAACTCTGCCCCACCGTTTGAGCGGGTGACTGACAAACTAACCATCCTGTAGAATAGATCGATGACGTACTCCTATAGTTTTGTCCTTGTTCCAGT
>NC_140182.1:44346276-44391467 GCF_963971535.1 Notolepis coatsorum | reverse complement strand
GCTGCCTGTCCTTGTCCGAGCGATCGTCATAAAAAAAAAAAACTGACAACATGACAATCATTCTGTCAGGAGCAGCAGGGGGCTTTTTGTTTTTGTTTTTCTAGATTACTGCTATACTGTATGTGGACAACCACTCTACTGTCACATACACACACATACACACACACACACACACACACACATACATACATACACAAAAGCTGACCGGCTCTGGCCACACGCTGATTACACACCCAGAGCACGTCCTTCAGAAACGGATTCACACACAGCCAACACACACACACATGCGCGCATACACACACACACACACACACACACACAAACACACACACACACACACACACACACACACACACACACACACACACACACACGCACGCACACACACACACACACACACACACATACACACACACACACGTGCACACACACACACGTGCACACACACACGCAGACACACACACACAAACACACACACACACAAACACACACACACACACACACACACACACACACAAGTCAGCAGACGTGCCACACATTAAAAATGCACACTTTTAACTAATACTACACAGATCTACAACACACACCACACATGTGTGTGTGTGTGTGTGTGTGTGTGTGTGTGTGGTGTGTGTGTGTGTGTGTGTGTTGTGTGTGTGTGTGTGTGTGTGTGTGTGTGTGTGTGTGTGTGTGTGTGTGTGTGTGTGTGTGTGTAAGATCCCCCCCAGCACTACACACCACTGCAGTAGGGTTTCATTGTGCACGTGGAGCAGCTAGACAAAGCTGGAGCTACAGTATGACAAGTGTTTAATGGAAAATATACAGTGTCTCTGTGTCCAGGGGGGGGGGGGGGGGGGGGGCAGGATGAAGGACAGTAGTAGAGGGGAGGAGCAAACAAACAACATCGCTTCTAATGCGGAGACAGCTTGCCACCTGCTTTAGCTGCTGTTTATACTACAAGGAGAGAGAGAGAGAAAGAGAGAGAGAGAGAGAGAGAGAGAGAGAGAGAGAGAGAGAGAGAGAGAGAGAGAGAGAGAGAGAGAGAGAGAGAGAGAGAGAGAGAGAGAGAGAGAGAGAGAGAGGATACAGTGTGTATACAGAACATGTAATGCAAGCCTCCATTACTCACCATAAGCAGACAGACGGCTGATTCGGGCATGAGTTGGACGGCCATGATGAGTGGGGTCCCGTGGATTCTAGAGAGTTAAAAAACAAGTATCTGGAGAGGGACTCTCGTTGTCCTCGTCCTCCCTCTTCCTCTGAACTCTTCACTCGGCAAGTGCACCTTCTCCTGGTCCTGGTGAAGACCTCCCGGTCTGTGCGTCCTTATACCACTCACTACCCCCCCTCTCTCTCCTCTCTCTCTCATCTCTCTCTCTCTCTCCTCTCTCTCTCTCTCTCTCTCTCTCCTCTCTCTCTCTCTCTCTCTATCCGTCTCTCTCTCTCTTTAATCTCGGTGCTAGTCTCTGGAGAGCCTCAGACTCCCCCTGTGCCTCCCAGACTCGGCTGTTGTGAAAAGCTCTCCCTCTCTCCTGCTCCTTTGATCTGATGGCAAATCAGACTCCCCCTCCTCCTCCTCTTCACTTTAAACACTCACCCAACCTTCCCCAAACCCCCCCCCCCCCCCTGTGACTCCCGCACCCCCCAAGGAAACACTCCCCCCCCCTCTCTCTCTCTCTCTCTCTGTTCCTCTCTTTCGTCGCCCTCTCCAGTCTGCTCTCCTTCGCAGCGCAAAGCGGATCAGGACCGGAGAGACAGGTCCTCGTCACTGCAGGGTCTCTCTCCGGAGGTGTCCTCGCCACGTGGCTCTCCCCTGTCTGTTTGTCTGTCCGTTGGTTCTCTGTTGGGATTCTCCTGTCGTTCCTCCAGGAGCCCGGTCCACATCGGTGGTGTTCCCCAGCCCAGAGCACCTCCTCACTGGGGTCAGAAAGCTCACAGCCTCTTCACTCAGAGATCCTGCTGGCTGCTGCAGCACAGACCGCTCACCCTAACACTATGTATCAGCACACACACACAAACTGGAGGAAAAAGAAGGGATGGAGGGAGGGAGGGGGGAGAGAGACATAAAGAAAGAGTGAGTGACAGACAGAAGGAAGAAGAACAGAGAGCGAGAGAGAGATGAGGAGGAGAGGTGAAGAGAGATGTAGTGGATACAGCACTGGTAAGAGAGAGAGAGAGAGAGAAAATGAGCCACACTGAGTAGAGCGTGAGAGGAGGATGGATGGTGGTGGGTGGGGGAGCAGGGAGGAGAGCGAGGGAGACAGAGAGAGAACAGACCGCGCCTATCGATGCCGGCAGGGAGTGGATGAGACGCTGCAAAGGACCATGGGATGTGAGTAAATACACCTCTGCTCACTCAATGAAAGGTGTGTGTGTGCCTGTCTACTGCTGGGGTGTGTGTTTAGGTCTGCTGCAGCCGTCAACAAGCATCTGTGGTCCAGACTGTGTTCTTTAGATTGGAGCGGTAAGAGCAACGTGGTACATTAATAATTTAAACCAACACAGTCCCAGCATGGCTTGTGTGAATGTGTGTGTGTGAATGTGTGTGTGTGTGTGTGTGTGTGTGTGTGTGTGTGTGTGTGTGTGTGTGTGTGTGTGTGTGTGTGTGTGCGCGTGTGTGTGTGTGTTAGAGAGGTTAGATTGACCTATAATAAAAGGTGATCTCTGTCCCTCTCTCTGTCTTTCACGGGCCGACGGGCGACAGTGGCTCGGTAGGTAGAGCAGTCGTCTGGTTATCCGGAGGTTTCCGGTTCGATTCCCGCTCCTCCCGGGCAGTGTGTCGAAGTGTCCTTGAGCAAGACACTTAACCCCTAATTGCTCCCGATGAGCAGGTTGGCACCTTGCATGGTTGCCTCCGCCGTTGGTGTGTGGATGGGTAAAATGTGAGGAACAAATTCTAAGGGACCTGGGCTTGAACTATGACCTCTGCCAGTGGGTCTTGGACTTCCTGACGGGTATACCCCAGGTGGTGAGAGCAGGCAACTGCACCCCCTCATCCATCACGCTCAACATAGGGGCCCCCAGGGCTGTGTTCTGAGTCCCCTCCTCTACTCGCTGTACACACAACAACTGTGTGGCACAGTAGAACAACAACACAATCATCAAATTTGCTGACGACACAGTAGTGGTTGGCCTGATCTCTGCCAACGATGAGAGGGCCTACCTGGAAGAGGTAAAGAATCTGTTGCAGTGGTGTCAGGAGAACTGCCTCTCCCTGAACGTCAGCAAAACAAAAGAGATGATTGTGGACTTTAGGAGGTCCGGGGGTCAGGGACTACAGCCCCCTCAGCATCGATGGGGCACCGGTTGAGAGAGTGAACAGTTTTAAGTACCTCGGAGTCCACATATCCGAGGACTTGACATGGACCACACACATTGACAGTGTTATCAAGGAGGCACGACAACGCCTATACTTCTTAGGCGCCTAAGGAAGTTCCAAGTGAGTCAGAAGATCCTTAAGAACTTCTACTCATGCACAATAGAGAGCATCCTGACTGGCAATATCACCTTCTGGTTTGGGAATAGCACTGCACAAGACCGTAGCAGACTACAGAGAGTGGCCCATTCAGCCGAATGCACAATTGGAGGTGAGCTTCCCACTCTCCAAGACATTTACAACAAGCGGTGCATGGGTAAGGCTAAGAGAATAATCAAAGACTCCAGCCACCCAAACAACTGCCTCTTTGAACTGCTGCAGTCAGGCAAGCGATACATGAGTCTCATGGCAAGCACAGAGAGACTCAGAAAAAGCTTCTATCCTCAGGCCATCAGGATGCTAAATGACAATAAGATAAGATAAGATAAGATATTCCTTTATTGATCCCCTTGGGGAAATTCAGGCATCATAGCAGCATGGGGGGAGGGGGGGGGGGGGTACAGGTAGTAAAACAACACAGTGTACAGGTAGTAAAAAACAACACAGGCAGTGTAAACAATTTGATCAATATGGTCAATATAATTTACTATCTGACTAGCTGAAGAAATATTCACATTATTCACAGTGTCACATAAGGTGCAGTATGCATAAGGTAGTGTTATAATTTACTATCTACTGAGTATACATTATTCACAGTATCACGGTATCCACTGAAATATACATTATTCACAGTATCACAGTATCCACATAAGGTGCAGTAAGCCTAAGGTAGTGTAGGTTGTCCTCCTTGGGTTCCTATAAGTCCCAGGTCAATGTCTGGTAGCAGTCGCTGTCGCTGCCCGCTGTTGTGGAGCCTGGAGGCTACTAGTCGCTGCCCACTGTTGTGGAGCCTGATGGCCGCTGGTATGAAGGACTGTCCGAGGCGGTTAGTTGAGTGTCGGGGGGGAATGAGTCTGTGGCTGAACGAGCTTCTCATCTTGACTAGCTCGTCGTAGAGGGGGTGGTAGGGGTTCTCCATGATGCAGCCAGCTTCCTTATCATCCCCCTCTCTGCCATCACCTCAAGTCTAGGTAGCTCGACTCCCACCACGGAGCTAGCCTTCCTCACCAGCTTGTTGAGCTTGTTGGTGTCCCTTGAGTTGATGTAGCCTCCCCAGCATGCCACAGCATAGAAGAGGATGCTGGCCACAATAACACTATGTAACAACCATCAAATACACTCACAGCACACACATCCACACGCACACACTCACTTTAAACAAACAACTCACTGCAGCACCCACTTTACCCACTTTAGACACTTAACACACTTTATATTTATTGGTAAATAAACTTTTCTACTCTGCATTGTATATTGTATATGTATATATTGAACACTTTTGTCTACGTACTTGACTTCTATTTTATACTTATTATACTTATTTTATACTTATCTATTTTTATCTAGCACAATCTCTGGAGCAAAACAGAAAGAAGCATTTCATATAAAAGTATTCTGTACTTTTGTATGACAACTAATAAAGAAACATGAAACTTGAACTTAAAGCGCTTTGGATAAAAGCACTATATAAATACAGCCATTTAATACACATGTGCACACACACACAAACCCACACTTTTAAGTTTGAAATACCATCTACAGGTCGAGCTGACTACTGTATTTAACACTGTCTTTGCTGGGTCAACAAAGCTATGGTTACATCAGACTCAGAACACAAATGTATTCACAGAATGGATCATCATTCAACGTTATTGAAGATTCCTGTGACTGAATTAGCCTACTTATGATTACTTCCCCTAACCATTTTATCATGATCTCATTCATTATGACGGCCACATATTATGCTATGCTTATGCAATTAACACATTAAAACATTTAAGCGTTTGACAGCCCTATTATATATTATTATGCAATGTGTTCATCCATGGAAAAAGCATTCATTGCATCGCGGTGAACCAGATGGAATAGGTTTGGATAAATTAGGTTTTACTGTAACATTTCTACTGTCATTTTAAGCCAGTTTGTGTAATTATATCCCTGAATGACGTGTTGAAGTGTGAACACACTGTGTAGAATCTGGGGACTAACATATTTAAATTAATTGATGGGCCAAACGGTATGATGGCCAGTTCTAATCACATTGCAGAGAAAATGCGTTGTTAACCTCTTAAGCCCGGAGCCCTATTTTCTGAAAATCCGCCTAAAATACATACCTAAGTAAATGGAAAATTTCTCCACTTCTACAAGGCTATTTGCATATTCTTTGTATCTAGGGACATCTATGGACCTCAGTGAATGTATTCCCAGTGTCAGAAATAGTGTGTCTATTACTAGGCTTGCTTAAATTGTGATGAAACAAAGGAGAATATGAATTATGATTGTTCTTTGCATCTTTGAGGGTGAATAACACCATGCTAAAAATGACCAGACATAAGCAACTGAGCTTGTTCAGTACCTTCTTGAGATCACGTGTACAAAAAAAATCGAAGGATTTGGAAGTAGGATAGGCAGGATCTGTAAGTAGGATAGCATGATCTGTAAGTAGGATAGGCAGGATCTGAAAGTAGGATAGGCAGGATCTGAAAGTATTAGGTAGGATAGGCATGATCTGAAAGTACTAAGTAGGATAGGCATGATTTGAAAGTAGAATAGGCAGGATCAGTAAGTATAGGCAGGATCTGAAAGTAGGATAGGCATGATCTCAGTGCAGCACTAACAAACTGATAACAACTAACTGAAATAAAGATATAGTCAATACGATAATATGTCTTTGTATTTGAGAAAAAGGTATAGTCCTTAACGCTGCTATTCCTAAGGCGCCATGAATCCACAAAATTCAATTCAGGCATAAATGTCTGCAAATAAGAGGAGATGTGTTAAGGTTGACTCTGGGGGATACAATGTGACATATCTATGATAGGATCAACAGTTATATTAAACTCATCTCCCAGATCAACTTATAATCACCAAACCTCAATAATTCTGACATATTCAGAAAATGCAGCATCAAGATTATTTTGTCCATATAAAGATACTAGACATAACTTACTGTTATTCATATTAATGGATGCACAACTAAATATACCCTCTGTATTTACTCCAGCCGTATGGAGAGTGAAATTCAGCTTTCTGTTCATTAAAATGTCAACCCCCTTTGCACATGAGCTAACTAGGACTTAAAAGTTCTTATTATTAAATCTATGGATATCGGCTGATTCAAACTTATCTCCTGGATGACAGCAGTATTACTAGCAGTAAGAACTCATTTAAGATTGGCAAGGGCATCCTGAAGAGCATAAAAGGAAAGTTGCAATTTCTCAATGGCAAACTGTACAGTCAGCAATACAGTACACACTTGTGTCATCAGCATACAAATGGGCATGACATCCGTACAAAGAAGAAACAATATCATTAATGTCAATTGTAAAAAGGACAGGACCCAAAACTGAACCTTGCAGCACACCTTTAGTTATGGACAACAATTCTGATTGGGCTTGACCTAACTTCACACACTGCGGCCTAGAAGATAGATAATCCTGAAACCAGACACAGGCATTAGCATCCAACCCAATGTTAGATCGTTTTTTTTAGAAGCAAGTAGTGATCAACTGTATCAAAGGCTTTTGATAAATCAACAAAGAGGGCAGCACAATGTTTCTTCTTATCTAATGCTGAGATAATATCATTTGTAACCAGAGTGATGGCTGATGTAGTATACTCTCTTTGGCTCTAAAACCAGATTGCTGAGAACTAAGTACTGAGTTAATTGAAAGGAAAAACGTAAGTTGTTTATTTACTGGTGTTTCCAGGACTTTAGCTAGGCAAGGTAACCTGGAGATAGGATGATAATTATCTAAATGATCCCTATCACCTCCCTTATGTAAAATAATCATTTGTGCAGATTTTTACAAGCTAGAGGAAATCTACCTGAAGAGATAGAGAGATTAAAAATATAAGTAACTGCTCAGCGATAACTGGTGCAGCCAACTTAATAAAAAAAGACTCCAAGTTATCCTCACCTGTAGAACACTCAATCAATCATAGCTGACTGTGAAAAGGGTTGAAAGGTGACGCCCATAGGGCACAAACAATCAGAATCAGCAGGACAAGGTCCATTATAGTTCCTATTAAATTAATTACAAGCCTAAATGCCTATTGAAGGCAACGCAAATTGCACTCACACTATCAACTTTAATATGAGAGGGTGAAGAATTAGATGACGTTAGATGATTAATGAAATACACATAATGACATACACATGACATAAACATAATGACGTAAACATAATGACATAACTTACACAATAGACACACATAACAACACATACACATAATGATGCACATACGTATTACATACACATAATGACACACACATAATGATGTACACATAATTACATACACAGTATGACATACACATAATGATGCACACATAATGATGTACACATAATTACATACACAGTATGACGTACACATAATGACGTACACATAATAACATACACATGATCAGGGCCGCCTGGGAGAAATGCGAGGCCCTGTGCGAGATTTAAACAGACCCACTGCACACAAGATGAGGTGGAAACCGAGCTCCACTTCTTAACAACCTGCCCACTATACCAAGACATATACTTCCCACAAATTGCAAACACCCAAAGAGACTTTGAAAACATGGACAATAACTCAAAACTCCCATACCTACTGGTAGTGCGGTGGCTTAGCACCAGATTTGAGAAGGATGTGGACGCGCCGGACAAAAGCACCACATTTTTCCCATGTGTTCCTCATCATCATAGCTTTCATTTTGGGGTAGGGGCCACGTCATCATGATGGATTTCAAGATGGCCGCCATGTAAAATCAAGGTTCTGCCCATTGATAAATATCTTGGTCCATAGCGTGCTCAATATTTGAGCGAACACAAAGGTATTGGTATCCCTGTAAACTAGAGAAGCTAAGCTTTACATTGGTATCATTTTCATTAAGCCCAACTGTTGGGAAGGTGGCTTTAATAGGAATTGATTCAAAATTATGTTAAATTTTCGCCTAGAAAAAACTGCCATGCTCATCTTCCAAAAGGTCCCTTGGCCGTTCACATGAATATATCCGAGTGAACATTGGTTTTATAGGTACCCACAAGCCTCTTCTTTCCAGACATACCCACTTTGTCCAACTTGCATGCTATTTGGGGCAATAATCAAGCAGGTTTGTGTATGTGGTACAAATGTGTCGAACATTCTAACAACTGCCAAAAATTTGAAAGTTGGGTTAGGGTTTGTTGTTAGAACGTTGAACATAGAAGATCAATTTTGGTGTCAAACTACACATTTTCTGGGTCAATAAATGTGTTAATGCTATGAAGAATGTCACCAGATGAATATTTGTACCATTCTAACAACATATTTACATAATTTTTTACTTGTTTAACACTTTCAGTACCGGCCATTAACATGGTAAAGCATGGTTAAATGCCACCACCCACTTCAATGATAGCGTTGTGAACGCATAATCTCTGTCTTAAATTATGGCTATGTGTCTAATCTGCCTGTCGCTTATCAATGACTTGTTTGCAGTCAACATTGTCTAAACGGATTGTTTTTTAATCAGTTAATTTCCATTTTATAGCATTTTGAAAAGCCCTCGTTTTCAAGGAAAATATATAGATTCTGTGATAAAAGGCATTTACTGGAATATTCTGGAATACACAAACACGTTGTCATTTTTCTGCCTATTTATGAATAATTTTCAAATAAACGCTAGATTATCAATAGTATGTGTACTTATGCACGCTATAGAGGCGGGCTGAAATATCGATTCTCTCATTTCCTGATCGCGCGTACACAGACACACACACACACACGCATAGGGCAAACGCTTATATCTCTGTGAAAATAGCTCTGATTATCCTAAGACTGGTAAAATAAATTCCTTACCTGAGATCAGATGTTATCCAAAAAGATTATTCCAATTCCTGATCGCCATTCCAAATATCGATCACGCTTATTGATTACAGTGTTGGTACTGTAAATACATAATCCACGCGTTTTCCGGGCCGGCAAGCACAATGGATTCTTCAGTTGGCTTGAGGGAAAAGTCAAATGAGGAAACTGGCCCCCCTGTCAGGATCTGAACTTTCTGGACAGTCCTCTGGCGCCCCCGGGCGGTCTGTTCGTGGTGCTACAGGCCGCCGCCCTTCGTATGGACTTTTGTGTACACATATTGTCAAGTCTGTTGTCTGTCTTGCTCCCTGTGTATCTCCCATTAGTTCAGATGTTCTAGTCTCCCTTGTATTCCCCATGTTGTTATGTTACAATGTTTATTCCTGCCTGTTAGTTCAGTGTCTAGTCTCCTTCCCTTGTATTCATGTGTCCTGCCTGTCAGCGCCCAGCTGTTCCTTGTCAATTATAATTAGTCCTGTATATATTCATGCCGCCCCTGTCTTCCAGTGTTGTGTCATTGTTTTGTTGTTAGGTTTTTCCCGTCAGTACCCTTCCGTGCTGTGTGTATCTCCGTATCTCCTGTGTCAGTACCTTCCCGTATTTGTAGTCCATGTTTTCCAGCATTGCTGAGGTTTTGTTTCCCCCTGTAACGTGTGCCTGTTGGCTGTGCTCAGTAAACCTATTATTATTATCGGAACGTCGCCTTGTCTCTCTCACTCCACTTTGTCCTGCGATTGAATCCTACACCTCTCCTGAACTCCGAATCCTCACACCCCCTTCGTCAGTGTAAAGTAATGGGGTGCAGTTACACAGGGAGAGACGATAGGGGGCGGTATCTTCCCAATTGAGCTCAGAGAGAGTCTGCAACACTAGCGTGAGGCTCGATTGATGAAATATGAATTCAAATCGCCAATAAAAAAGAAACGACAAACAAACGCTATATAGCGTCGGGGGCACTCAAAGGTCGGCATGAACTAACGACAAAACGTGTCCGTGGCACTCAATGTGTTAACAGTCAGACATGCATGAATCAAATAGACATTTTATTAGGATCACTTGTTACATTTATTATTATTATCATAACTCTTTAGCCCGTATAGGCGTATTTAACTGTTATGGAGATATTTTCGTGGGTCTTGTGCAGTGGTCTCGTGCCCGTGAAAATATCAGAATGTTTCATAAAAATTCCCGCAGTATACTGGCCAGCTCTCAGTGCGTGTCTCGTGACAGCTGTCGTGGCTTAGCGCAGCCAGAGGACAGCGCGATAAGGGACATGTTTAAAAAGGCAAAACATAATATAACAGGTAAGTCAAGTGTCCTTACTTTAGTTATCAAAGGTGGAATCTCTGGACATAAGCAATGACATTATAGTTTAAAGCTAAACTATACGTTTTTCTCTCTTGTTAGAAGAGGGATAACTTCTTCAGTTAGATTTGATACTCCTACAGGTCAGGTCTGGGCGCCTGCACATGTGAATATTTTCCCTAACGGGGTTGCACTTCCGCGTTCGGTTTGCGCGATCTGATTGGCCACTGACGTTTCTGGTCATGTGACATCTGCGCCAATCGTGTGACGCCTGTTTCTGCGCCTATTTCCGCCTCGAACAGCCTGCAAACTACCTAACGCCTAGTTTATCACTGGTTAAGCTTAGGCGACTCTTTCGAAGTTGGTTAAGGTTAGAGTTTGGAATCAGGGCTGGTGTTCTATCGCCCTGCTCTAAGACAAACTCTAACCTTAACCGACTTCGAAAGAGTGCCTAAGCTTAACTAGTGATAGAAACAGACGTCACACGATTGGCGCAGATGTCACATGACCAGAAACGTCAGTGGCCAATCAGATTGCGCAAACCGAACGCGGAAGTGCAACCCCGTCAGGGAAAATATTCACGGCGCAAGCAAAAGACAGGAAGTGGTGAAGGCAGCGTGACCTCCCACACGTTATACTTCACCAATGAGAGTCTGCGCTGCCAGGTGAAAAGAGAGCCGCTGGCTGTCTCTGCATGTGTCGGAGGAAGCATGTGGTAGTCCTCAGGGCTCCCTAGACCGACCAGTAGGGGGTACATACGCACAACAACCAGGTAGGGGAGGGGGGAATTGGTACAACGACTAAAATTGGGATGGGGGGAAAAGTACAGAAAAATCAGGCGGAGAAAAAGAGGATTAAAAAAAAGATAATATAGAATATCAGGCATAAAATGGTTATGCGATTAAAATGCGATTAATTAGACTAATTATTTACAAATCCTGTAATTAGACAAATTTTTTTAATCGCCTGACAGCACTAATAATAATACATGTAATTTATTGAAGTTCCTATGTCTCTGTGCCACCTCCCTCCGCCATAACTTTACGAGAGAATTTGTTCTTATAGTAACGAGTGATCCTAATTAGGGATGCTCGATATTAGCTTTTTTACCGATACCGATGTACCGATATTGTCCAACTCTTCATTTAAAAAATGATGTAAATATGTTGTTAGAATGGTACAAATATTCATCTGGTGACATTCTTCATAGCATTAACACATTTATTGACCCAGAAAATTTGTAGTTTGACACCAAAATTGATCTTCTATGTTCAACGTTCTAACAACAAACCCTAACCCAACATTCACATTTTTGGTCAGTTGTTAGAATGTTCGACACATTTGTACCACATGCACAAACCTGCTTGATTATTGCCCCAAATAGCATGCAAGTTGGACAAAGTGGGTATGTATGGAAAGAAGAGGCTTGTGGGTACCTATACAACCAATGTTCACTCGGATATATTCATGTGAACGGCCAAGGGACCTTTTGGAAGATGAGCATGGCAGTTTTTTCTAGGCGAAAATTTTACATAATTTTGAATCATTGCCTATTAAATCCACCTTCCCAACGGTTGGGCTTAATGGAAATGATACCAATGGAAAGCTTAGCTTCTCTAGTTTACAGGGATACCCATACCTTTGTGTTCACTCAAATATTGAGCGCGCTATGGACCAAGATATTTATTAATGGGCAGAACCTTGATTTTGAAAATGAAAGCTATGGTGATGGGGAATACGTGGAAAGAATTTGGTGCTTTTGTCCGGCGCGTCCACATTTTTTTGCTAAGCCACCGCACTATGGGAGAAATACAAGAATGTGAAATAAAGCCCATTTGAATTGAAGAGAGATAGATAGATAGAGCATGTCTGTGTGTGTTAGAAAGAGAGAGATAGAGAGAGAGCATGTCTGTTTGTGTGTGTTAGAGAGAGAGCATGTATATGTGTGTTAGAAAGAGAGAGAAATATAGAGTGAGAGAGCATGTCATTTTGTGTGTTAGAGAGAGATATAGAGCATGTCTGTGTGTGTTAGAAAGAGAGAGAGAGAGCATGTGTGTTTGTGTGTTAGAGAGAGAGAGCATGTCTGTGTGTGTGTGTTAGAGAGAGAGCATGTATGAGAGAGATAAGCAAGACAGCTAAGATGAGCCCCTAAAGGATATTCAACTTTTAATGGAAGAACAAAACAGAAGGAAAAGATAACTTCACAAAGGCAACATGAATATACATAGATCCAAAAGGACAAAGATCAACACTTAAATCCAAAGAGAAGAGGGTCTATCCCAGAGAAAACAAAGTAGCAAGGAGCCAACGGCCGACATCAGCTAAATAGGCTAACTGCAAATAGAGTAGCCAGGTACTGACACCAGGTACACACCGTTAGCTACCACAGCTAGCCGGCCCGTTTGGCTCAATATAACGTTAGCTACGTTAGCTAGCCGGCCCGCTTTGGCTCAATATAACATTAGCTACGACAGCTAGCCGGCCCGTTTGGCTCAATATAACGTTAGCTACGTTAGCTAGCCGGCCCGCTTGGCTCAACATAACGTCTACGACAGCTAGCCGGCCCGCTAGCTCAACATAACGTTGGCTACGATAGTTAGCCGGCCCGCTAGCTCAACATAACATTAGCTACGATAGCTAGCCGGCCCGCTAGCTCAACATAAGGTTAGCTACAATAGCTAGCCGGCCCGCTGGTCCAACAGAACGTCAGCTACGATAGCTAGCCGGCCCGCTGGCTCCACATAACGTTAGCCAACATAACGTTAGCCATGATAGCTAGCCGGCCCGGGAGAGAGAGATATCTCCACGGCGGGAATAGAATAGAGTGCATTAAAAACTCACCAAACGTTCAAGAGGATGGAGACAACCGCGTGGAGTTGACGAAGTTCATCTGCTGAACGACCATCCTCTTCATCTTGGCATAACAATGCCGCACGCGCTCTCTCTAGGTTAGCTAACGCTAGTTAGCCTTTAGCTAAGCTACTAGCCGACATGGCTATCCCGACTGAACCACACGTTAGCACTCGATATTATAATGTAGCTAAAGCTAACTAGCTGTCCCTGCCTTTAGCTAAGCCGACATGGCTAGCCTGACTGAACTGTCTAACATGCAACAACTTTCATCTTCAGTCCATCTGCCGAACGATCGTCCTCTTCCTCTTGGCTGGCATAACCTCCAATGCTGCAGGCGCGAAATAGTCAGAAGCAGCTGACGCACGCCGGCCGACACATGTAACCCCTCCCTTCGTTGAAACCAATAGTATGTCTGCTGCAGAGCCCCAGAGCTCCAATAGTGTATCTGCAGAGCCGCAGAGCCAGGAACAATTCAGACACATTCTACAAACGTGTCTAATGTGAAATATATAAGCATATAAGCAAAACTAGATTTTAGGTCTGTGATGAAAAAGGGCCTCGCGGGAAGGGGGGCCTCGCAAAAAAATAAAAAAAAATAATAAAAAACAATAAAAAAAATAATAAATAATTTATTTTTTTATTTTTTTTGTGCGAGGCCCCCCTTCCCGCGAGGCCCTGTGCGACCGCACTGCTCGCATACCCCCTGAGACGGCCCTGCACATAATGACATAAACATAAGGGCTCTCCCACCATCCCAAACCACACTTACATTCACATTTACATTTTGTCATTTAGCTGATGTTTTTATCCAAAGCGACTTACAAGTTCTGTACAAGTCAGCAGGAAAGGTACAACTCTTTCAGCTGAGTAACAATTATCAAACAGTGCTGAAACTTGGGTGCTGCAGTATTGAGCGCATAGACATAAGGCATATTAGTATAGTAAGAGGAGTGCATGGTACTGTAGTATAGGACAGTAAGAAGGTTAGTGTTTTAAATAGTTTTTATAATTCTTGTTTTTTCATTTCAGATATTGATTGAAGAAATGTGTTTTTAGTCGACAGCGAAAGATTGGCCGGGATTCGGCTGTCCTGACTGTGGTGGGACGTTCCCTTCGCAGCGCGATATGCCAGGTCGAGGACCGTGAAGCGGATTCGTGCGGCGATGGGGAGCCAGTGCACGTCCCTGAGAAGTGGGGTAACATGGACGTTCTGGAGATGTCGGACAGACAAGCCTAGATCCGCTCAGAGACATGGATATCTGAGGGAGGAAAGGAGAGGAAGAGTTGGGTATCATCAGCATAGCAATGATACGAGAAGGCATGAGATATGTTACCCAGAGATTTGGTGTAGAGGGAGAAGAGGAGGGGTCCAAGGACAGAGCCCTGGGGGACACCCGTCCGAGGGGGGCAGGCGACAGGGTTCCTCTCCATGATACTTGGTAGGAGCAGTCATCGAGGTATGATGTCAGCCATGCCAGCGCAGAGCCTGTCACTCCCATTCCTGCGAGGGACGCGAGGAGGATCTGATGGTTCACCGTGTCGAAGGCTGCCGAAGGTCCAAAAGAATCAGGACAGAGGAGAGGCCCTTTGCTTTTGTTAAGTGAAGAGCCTCTGTGACTGCTATGAGGGCCGTCTCTGTGGAGTGACCAGTCCTGAAGCCTGACTGATTAGGGTCTAGGAGGTCATTCTGTAAGAGATAATCAGTAAGTTGGTTGGATACAGTGATTTACTTCTACATCTGTCACAAACAAAAATACTAGGTAGTGTGGAATAACTGTATCTCCCCCCTCCCCCACAAACAGCCTATTGTCCTCCCAAATACCCAAGTCCAATCAACCCCCCCATTCACACACCTTTTGTCTCTCACCTCCAACCCCCCCCCCCCGCCAAACCATGCCCCCCCTCCCCACCTAATAACTCCCCTTCCTCACCTCATCGCCCTCACCCAATACCCCCCCCCTCTCCTTCTCCTAACTAGAACCCCTCCTCTCCTTGATCCCCCTCCAATCCTGAACCTAGCCAGCCTACCCAGAATTCCCCGCTCTCACCCTATAAAGAGCCACGCCTGAGTGGACTCTGAGCTCACCTGGGGGACACATCAGCTGGTGTCCCGGTTGGGTCATCCAGGCCATAACTCTGAATAAACCTTCATTGATTGTGTTGATTTCCCTCACAGTAGGCACTGAGTCTACTTGTAAACTAAAACAAAGGTAAATACAATCAAGAACAAGAAGTCCTGTGTTATTTCATGTAACACATTTATCACATCTATTTCAACACAACACCAACCAAACCAGAAACAGGAACTACTATTTCTGCCTCCATTTCATGTGAGTTTGAGGAAATTGAAGCTGGTATACAGTAGTTATATACAGTATGTTGTTGAGCAGGACAAACCTGTTTGAATTGATTGATTGAAAACTTTATTAACAGATTGCAGAATGGGTACAATACAGTACAGCTCAATACACACAATTGTTAAGGGGATGCAGACCAGAGAAAGACTTTCGTCTTGTTTACATCAGGGTCCCCCATTTTCAATTCATCAGGGTAGACACAGGTTTGACACAGCTACTGTAAAAATTAGGTCAGGATAGTTAAAAAAACGTCTCACAAATCAAATCAGTCTATGTTGATTAATTGCTAACATTGAATTGAGCACGCCTACTTTTTTTCTCCCATTGTTGTGACATTTATTTTGTCCATGTCTGTCAGATCATGGCCGGCTGTGTTCAAGTCTCCCAAACAGGAATCAATATGTTCTGCGACGCCTTTCTTTCTTAACACATTGACCGCCAAAAACGGCTTACGACGTGTTTGCTGGCCATGCTAATTCTGCCAGACCACGCTGTACGACATTATTGAGATCATATAAAAAAATTTCGCCATGGCATTCATATTTCCGCCACCCAGCCTCTGCTGATACAGTGGGACTCTGCACAACAGTGCAACGCCTCAATACCGCCGCCTGGTGGATGATCGGGCGAGTTACAACCGGAAGTGGATCTGGTGATCTCGGTGCATCTGGGAAATCCGTCCGGCAGTCACATATCGTTGCGGGACTACAGACACACACTGGCGTGCATGGGTCGCTGCCATAACTCAATAATCGATATGATTTGGGCGTTTATTGCGCCATACAAACCGGAAATGGATCTAGTCGATCGACGTCAAATAAGTGGGATCGGCGAACGGTAAGAGGACAGTAACGTTACTTTCAGCTTGATTGTTTATTCTTTTCACTGCAAACCACTCTGATCAATATATCACCCATACTACATAAAGCATTTACTGACGATCACGGAATTATAAACGACCCCCCCCCCTCTTTCATCCACGCATGATGAATCATAACGTATACAATCATGTACAGTTGACATTTTTAATATAGCGTGTATCGGCAATAAACGGCAGTTGATAATCTATATATGCGTTTATGCCTATAACTCACGTTCTATGAATTACTGCAGAAAACGATAAAAACATATTTATATTCTAGAAGGTATTTTTGGAAGAATCTATGAATGAAAAAGTATAACGTTCCTACATCCTGAACGATAGATAATCGATGTTGAATGGGCCATAGTAATGTCAATTTAGCAATACAATTTAAAAGGTTATAGCCCTGCAAAGAAGGTGAACATCTCCATAGGCTTAGACTGGTGGCAGTGATCCTACATTGATGGATAGAAGCGTGGCAGTCAATGTGTTAAGCACTGCAGCCTAGAGACACAGTGTCTGTGCATGATCTTGCACTCCGTTGGCAAACTCCACCCCTCACCCTTATGTTTTATTATTTACTCAGAGAAGAACAGGAAGTTGTGACTGCTGTGTGGTGTGACAACTTGTACCTCATGCCAGGATTAGGACGTGGGGGCTGATTACAAGCCTATGGTGAGTACCCTCACATCTTGACACAGTATGAGTAGAAAAGAAAAACAAAAGTATTATTGGAAAACACTTAAATGGATCTGCTTCTTTTTTTTTTTTGTACAGTATCATAAGGAAATGGGCAGATTGTGTTGTGACAGGACATAAATCAACAATCACGCTACAAACATACATTCTCGAATATTGTGATTACAGTTGTTGAACTTGATCCTCTATGTTTTATTTTATTATTATTTATTTGTCTCTCCCCCATTCCTTTTTACCTTATATACATTGATACAAGATACGTGTGTACTACTGATAAGGATAAGCACTCAATGCAGAAACCCTATGTGTGGCAGAGCAGGTTGTGTGCACACAGGAAGTTGTTTTTGTACAAGCACCTATGAGATCTATGTATGCACTTGCCTGCTCCCAGGCTACGTCAATTCTATGAAATAAACTATCCACTGACTATTCGCAGACCATGACACTAGGTCAGACCTCAAGTTAGAGCTAACTATGTGGAACAATGAGTTTTCCTCCCAAATCTACTAGATCAGTTTGTGTTTTTATTTCAGTTGGTAGGGCGTTCCAAAAATGTATCCCTTTTACAGAAAATAATGATTGACCGAAAGTGGTTTTGCTTTGATTGATTGATTGATTGATTGATTGATTGATTGATTGATTGATTGAAAACTTTATTAACAGATTGCAGAATGGGTACAGTACAGTACAGCTCAATACATACAATTGTTAAGGGGATGCAGACCAGAGAAAGACTTTTGTCTTGTTTACATCAGGGTCCCCCATTTTCAATTCATCATAACATATATGACACACACGACATACAGATAGACAGTACTGCTACATCTATACATTTATACATTTATACATTTGCAAATACAGTACTGTTTGTGATACAAAAAGTGTCCAGAAAAGAGTGTATATACATTTGACGTAGAAACTGTACATTGGAGGAGGTTGGGTAGGTGGGGTGGGGTTGGGTGGGTGGGATGATGGGGGGGGGGGGGACTGTACATTGGAGGTGGGGGGGGGGGGGGGGGGGGGGGGGGTTGGGTAGGGGGTGGGTGGGGGACACTGTACACTGTACATTGGAATACTGACAAAGCCATACATGGTAATTTACTGTACAACTGGGTTAGGACATTTGTAGGGGCCAGTTTCGAATTGCAGTCTCCCGTAGGTGTTTTTTGAGAGTGCTTTTGAAAGTGGGTAGTGATTCACATTCCTTTACAGGACTGTTTGCACTGTGCCACCCTGCAGTTGCCATTTACTGATCCCCTTGTGGCGATTCTATTGGTGTTTTTGTGACATATGGACAAAGTAGGCCTACAGCTGGGGCGAAATTATTCACGCATTTACATCAATTTGATAAAAGAACAATTTATAAAAGTATCATAACTGAGCAACTTTGTCAGAATCATACAATGGTGCCATTTAATTAGTTTTTGGTCCATTATTTTCAGTGCTTGTTTGCTTGTTCCGCTTTCAATTCCTGCCACTAAGCTTTTCAAAACCTGTTTATGTCACCATGTACACCGACCTTGATAAAGACTTGAGAATATGCCTCAAAGTTGCCTCTGAAGTCTGAACACAGTGGACACGACAGGTCTCCATTTACCCACTGTTTTAGGGAATAAACCAAACTGCAAACACCATAACTCCAACTTGCCTGGAAACCCTGAGAGAGAGAGAGGGGTGGCAACTTCTGTTTGTAAAATTACTAAATATCAATAAAAAAAATGCATCACATCTAATTGTAGCAGGTGGATTATCCCTACTTAGTGAGGGTGAGGTTCTACAAACACCGGATAGCAGGGACATGGAGGTGGTGTGAAAACACTCTTCGCGAATTCGTCCTGTTGGCAGAAAAAGTGTCGTTATTTAGCAGCAACATTATGTAGCACACGACCAGTATACCTTTTTATTGAGTATTTTACAAAGAGCATGGGGTGGCTTTCGACAAGTCCTTTGTTGTTCCAGCACGGCGCGGGATCCGATCCCCCCTCAAAGTTGCCTCTGAAGTCTGAACACAGTGGACACGACAGGTCTCCAAACTGCAAACACCATAACTCCAACTTGCCTGGAAGCCCTGAGAGAGAGGGGTGGCAACTTCTGTTTGTAAAATGACTAAATATCAATACAAAAAATGCATCACATCTAATTGTAGCAGGTGGATTATCCCTACTTAGTGAGGGTGAGGTTCTACAATCACCGGATAGCAGGGACATGGAGGAGCTATGTCCAGCCGAACCCCCAACTACAGTTACCACGTTACTAGGCGTGTCCAATTTTGTATGTCCAATTTTATTTCTAACGCTTGTATCTTCTTATTTGCACTGTCTGCTGTCTTCTTGATATTGAAAGAAGAAAAAGCAGCAGCAGCAACTCTAGTCAGCTGATTGATTCACATGACACACTTTTACAGTTTCACACTAACTGGTGTTGTGGTGTGAAAACACTCTTCGCAAATTCGTCCTTGTTGAAGTCAGAGGTTCTAGGTAGGATTGTTAGTAACTGTCTAACTGCATATTTACATTTACATTTACATTTAGTCATTTAGCTGACGCTTTTATCCAAAGCGACTTACAAGTTCTGTATGACAAGCCATCAGGAAGAGCACAACTCTATCAGCTGAGTAACAATGTTCATCAAAGTGTTGAGTGCTACAGTGTAGGTTAGTTTATTAGGACAAGTGCATGACAGTATGGTTAGTTAGGGTTAGATTTTTTTTAATTTTTTTTTAATTTCAGATAATGGTTGAAGAAGTGCGTCTTTAGTCGACGGCGAAAGATTGGACGTGTTTCGGCTGTCCTAACTGGGGTGGGTAGTTCATTCCACCATTGTGGGGCAAGGACTGAGAATAGGCGACTTCTCTTTGATGACCCTCCCGGAGCTTGGATAGGAGTAGGTCTGAGGCGGCCAGAAGATGCAGAGCGTAGGGGTCTTGAGGGTGTGTAGTTAGAGACCATTGACCGGAGGTAGGCGGGAGCAGTTCCCTTTGCCGCACGGTATGCTAGGTCGAGGGCCTTGAAGCGGATTCGTGCAGCAATGGGGAGCCAGTGCAGGTCCCTAAGAAGTGGGGTGACATGGGCCGACTTCGGGAACTGTTTCCACTAGAGGGCGCTCTAGGCGGAGCCACTCAAGAACACCACCAGGTGGCGAGTATAAATAGAGATGTCTCCTCCTACTCTACCTCTTTCCCCCAGCCTCTCAGTGAGAGGAGAACTCTAGAACTGCTGCTCATACCATGTGAATAAATAAACCACGCCAGTTAAAGGCTAAAGATAGAAACCATGCCTCTTTACCACATTATTGTTGCCCTATAGCCGGATTCTTTCATTTATTTGCATTTATTTTAAATTTGTTGGACCTTATGGTGTCCTTGTTCTGTTCTTGACTTATTGTTATGTTTTCTTCTTGACTTGTTTAAAGAAGACCTGTACGGCCCATGGGGACATTAACATGTGTTGTTGGGCCTTATAAATAAATTTGATTTGATTTGATTTGATTCTGTCAACAGTCCAGTCGTTATTTAGCAGCAACATTATGTAGCACACGACCAGTATACCTTTTTATTGAGTATTCTACAAAGAGCATGGGATGGCTTTCGACAAGTCCTTTGTTGTTCCAGCACGGCGCGGCATCCAAACCCCCCCTGGCCCCTTCCCACCCACAACAACAAAGCCCCCCCCCCCACACACACAGAGGAACAGATCACAAATGAACAATACTTCGAACCGGACAACATCAATGAAATAACCAACTCTAATGGACTGAACATTTTCCACCTCAACATAAACAGCCTAAAAAACAAATTGGATGAAATCAAACAATTATTCATTAATGGTAAGGCAAACATATTGTGTTTCTCAGAAACTAAGCTTGACGATTCTGTAAAAGATCCAGAGAAGTCCATAGTTTGAGAACTACTCAATAATCAGGAATGATAGGAACAAACATGGAGGTGGTGTCTGTATGTACATACATAAAGATACCAAATTCATCAACAGAACTGACCTGAATCATGAATCAATTGAAACTGTATCGGTTGAAATCCTGTTAGAAAGGGTGAAATCCCTACTAGTTGGCTCAATCTACAGACCGCCAGATCAGTGGCTTTTATGATACACTTGACGGGTGTTTAGCTGGAGTTGAGGATGTAGACAAAATTCTTATTGGAGACTGGAACACGGATATGCAACAAAAATATGCACCCGTCTTCAAGTCATTCAGTAGGTTTTGTGATCTGCACGGCCTCAGCCAGCTAAGCTAAAACTAAAACAAAAGGCCGGCTGTCACAAATCACATCTAGAGACCTCAAAACCTACTCTAGCGAGGCCTTTAACCTAGAACTGGAGAGCCTAAACTGGTCAGAAGAGCTCAGTGGTACACTAGTTGAAGAAACATACTTATCTTGTCTTGCACAGTCTCTGGAGCGTAACAGTAAGAAGCATTTTGTATAAAAGTATTCTGTACTTCTGTATGACAAATATTAAAGAAACTTGAAGAAACTTGAAACATGGCTTGGTTTCAAAACCAAATTCTCAACAATACTAAACGACATGGCCCCCCTAAAAAATCGTGCTGTCGTTATTTAGCAGCAACATTATGTAGCACACGACCAGTATACCTTTTTATTGAGTATTTTACAAAGAGCATGGGATGGCTTTCGACAAGTCCTTTGTTGTTCCAGCACGGCGCGGGATCCGATCCCCCCTCAAAGTTGCCTCTGAAGTCTGAACACAGTGGACACGACAGGTCTCCAAACTGCAAACACCATAACTCCAACTTGCCTGGAAGCCCTGAGAGAGAGGGGTGGCAACTTCTGTTTGTAAAATGACTAAATATCAATAAAAAAAAATGCATCACATCTAATTGTAGCAGGTGGATTATCCCTACTTAGTGAGGGTGAGGTTCTACAATCACCGGATAGCAGGGACATGGAGGAGCTATGTCCAGCCGAACCCCCAACTGCAGTTACCACGTTACTAGGCGTGTCCAATTTTGTATGTCCAATTTTATTTCTAACGCTTGTATCTTCTTATTTGCACTGTCTGCTGTCTTCTTGATATTGAAAGAAGAAAAAGCAGCAGCAGCAACTCTAGTCAGCTGATTGATTCACATGACACACTTTTACAGTTTCACACTAACTGGTGTTGTGGTGTGAAAACACTCTTCGCGAATTCGTCCTTGTTGAAGTCAGAGGTTCTAGGTAGGATTGTTAGTAACTGTCTAACTGCATATATAACTGTTTCTACTAGAGGGCGCTCTAGGCGGAGCCACTCAAGAACACCACCAGGTGGCGAGTATAAATAGAGATGTCTCCTCCTACTCTACCTCTTTCCCCCAGCCTCTCAGTGAGAGGAGAACTCTAGAACTGCTGCTCATACCATGTGAATAAATAAACCACGCCAGTTAAAGGCTAAAGATAGAAACCATGCCTCTTGACCACATTATTGTCGCCCTATAGCCGGATTCTTTAATTTATTTGCATTTATTTTAAATTTGTTGGACCTTATGGTGTCCTTGTTCTGTTCTTGACTTATCGTTATGTTTTCTTCTTGACTTGTTTAAAGAAGACCTGTACGGCCCATGGGGACATTAACATGTGTTGTTGGGCCTTATAAATAAATTTGATTTGATTTGATTTGATTCTGTCAACAGTCCAGTCGTTATTTAGCAGCAACATTATGTAGCACACGACCAGTATACCTTTTTATTGAGTATTCTACAAAGAGCATGGGATGGCTTTCGACAAGTCCTTTGTTGTTCCAGCACGGCGCGGCATCCGAACCCCCCCTGGCCCCTTCCCACCCACAACAACAAACCCCCCCCCCCACACACAGAGGAACAGATCACAAATGAACAATACTTCGAACCGGACAACATCAATGAAATAACCAACTCTAATGGACTGAACATTTTCCACCTCAACATAAACAGCCTAAAAAACAAATTGGATGAAATCAAACAATTATTCATTAATGGTAAGGCAGACATATTGTGTTTCTCAGAAACTAAGCTTGACGATTCTGTAAAAGATCCAGAGAAGTCCATAGTTTGAGAACTACTCAATAATCAGGAATGATAGGAACAAACATGGAGGTGGTGTCTGTATGTACATACATAAAGATACCAAATTCATCAACAGAACTGACCTGAATCATGAATCAATTGAAACTGTATCGGTTGAAATCCTGTTAGAAAGGGTGAAATCCCTACTAGTTGGCTCAATCTACAGACCGCCAGATCAGTGGCTTTTATGATACACTTGACGGGTGTTTAGCTGGAGTTGAGGATGTAGACAAAATTCTTATTGGAGACTGGAACACGGATATGCAACAAAAATATGCACCCGTCTTCAAGTCATTCAGTAGGTTTTGTGATCTGCACGGCCTCAGCCAGCTAAGCTAAAACTAAAACAAAAGGCCGGCTGTCACAAATCACATCTAGAGACCTCAAAACCTACTCTAGCGAGGCCTTTAACCTAGAACTGGAGAGCCTAAACTGGTCAGAAGAGCTCAGTGGTACACTAGTTGAAGAAACATACTTATCTTGTCTTGCACAGTCTCTGGAGCGTAACAGTAAGAAGCATTTTGTATAAAAGTATTCTGTACTTCTGTATGACAAATATTAAAGAAACTTGAAGAAACTTGAAACATGGCTTGGTTTCAAAACCAAATTCTCAACAATACTAAACGACATGGCCCCCCTAAAAAATCGTGCTGAGCCGTGGATGCACTCCGAAATATTGACCACTATGAAAACCAGAGACAAGAAATGCTCTGAGTTTCGTAAAAGTCAGTCAAAGCTTACCAAAAGCTTGAGCAGTGAACTCCAAGCCCACGTGACTGAACTCAAACTGCAAAGAAACAGACTAAGAAATGACGTAAACGCCATGATCAAAACTGCAAAAAAGAATTTCATCAATGACAAAACTGAGGAAAACAAAAATAAACCATGTGAACTTTGGAAATTACTCAATAATCAACTAGGCTGCAGTAAAAAACTTAAAACCAGATTTTCAAACATAAACATAAATACGGACAACACGTTCATCACAGACAAGCTGGATGTGGCCAATTACTTAAACATTTTCTTCACAAACATAGCCACAAGACTGGTAAATAAACTACCCTCCCACTCAGGGCATTTTGGGGTAGAACACATCATAGCCTACTACAATAACCTAGGGGTCGGCAAAGACGATTTCAAACTAGAAATGGTAACAACAGCTGAGGTACTCAAAAAACTGAGCGCCCTCCAACCTAACAAGGCCACTGGCCATGACAATATCCCCTCCAAATTCCTCAGAGACTCAGCAGCCGCCATCACCCCAGTCATCACACACATAAGAAACCTCTCCATAAAACAGGGACACGTACCCAAAGACTTCAAAATTGCAAGAGTAACCCCCCTGCACAAAAAGGGCAGCAAATTAGACCCAGGCAACTACCGCCCTGTTTCTATTCTTACCTCCATCTCGAAAATCATGGAAAGAATAGTATACAAACAGGTCGAAAAGTACCTTGCGGAAAAAAATATTATCTACGAATTCTAATCTGGTTTCAGAACATCCCACTCCACTGACACATGCCTTCTCTATCTGAACGACCACATAAAACAAGAGGTGGATGCGGGCAAATACTGCGCCATGGTCATGCTGGACCTACAAAAGGCCTTCAACACTGTCAATCACTCCATTCTGATTGACAAGCTAAAAGCAATTGGTTTTGATAGTCTATCAGTGAGCTGGATGCAATCCTACCTGGAGGGGAGAGAACAGATGGTGGAGGTAAACGGTACCCTATCCCCCCCCCCACCCAGTGAGCTGTGGTATTCCACAAGGAAGCATACTAGGACCGCTACTGTTCCTAATTTATGCAAATGACATGTCGTCAGCTTGTGACTGCAACTTGTTCCTGTTCGCGGATGACTCAGCCCTGCTGATCTCTGACAAGAACAAGTCACAGGTTGAAAAAACCCTCAGCTCTGAACTAGGCAAAATCTGCAGCTGGCTTGCTGATAACAAACTATCATTACACCTGGGTAAAACAGAGGCCATTCTCTTCGGTTCAAATAACAAACTCAGCAAGACCAACGGCTTCTGACTACTGCTTGACCTTACTCCTAGAACCCACCTCACCCCTGCCCACTTTGACAACCTAGGATGGCTTAGAGTAGACAACAGAGTACAGCAACTTGCAATGGGCCTGGTCTACAAGATACACTACACAACTAAGGTACCCATGTACATCAGTGGAGGCTGCTGACCAAATTTTTTGGTGAAGCACAAATTATTATATTATATTATATATTAAATAATATTTTTAAAACATCCCCCACTGTGTGTCAGTGGTCAGTGGACACAGATGAAAACATATTAACATTAGGTGACAGCGGACCTGACCAGATGAAAACATATTAGGTGACAGCGCACCTGACCAGATGAAATCATATTAGGTGACAGCGCACCTGATCAGATCAAAACATTTTAGGTGACAGCGCACCTGACCAGATCAAAACATATTAGGTGAAGGTGACAAGGAAGCCACAGACTCATACCCCCCCGACACTCAACTAACCGCCTCGGACAGTCCTTCATACCAGTGGCCATCAGGCTCCACAACAGTGGGCAGCGACTGCTGCCAGACATCGACCTAGAACTAATAGGAACCCAAGTAGGACAATAACACTACCTTATGCATACTGCACCTTATGTGGATACTGTGATACTGTGAATAATGAATAATGTATATTTCAGTTAGTTAGATAGTAAATTATATTGACCTATTTGTTTACACTGCTTGTGTTGTTTTCACTACCTGTAGAACTGGAGAGCCTAAACTGGTCAGAAGAGCTCAGTGGTACACTAGTTGAAGAAACATACTTATCTTGTCTTGCACAGTCTCTGGAGCGTAACAGTAAGAAGCATTTTGTATAAAAGTATTCTGTACTTCTGTATGACAAATATTAAAGAAACTTGAAGAAACTTGAAACATGGCTTGGTTTCAAAACCAAATTCTCAACAATACTAAACGACATGGCCCCCCTAAAAAATCGTGCTGAGCCGTGGATGCACTCCGAAATATTGACCACTATGAAAACCAGAGACAAGAAATGCTCTGAGTTTCGTAAAAGTCAGTCAAAGCTTACCAAAAGCTTGAGCAGTGAACTCCAAGCCCACGTGACTGAACTCAAACTGCAAAGAAACAGACTAAGAAATGACGTAAACGCCATGATCAAAACTGCAAAAAAGAATTTCATCAATGACAAAACTGAGGAAAACAAAAATAAACCATGTGAACTTTGGAAATTACTCAATAATCAACTAGGCTGCAGTAAAAAACTTAAAACCAGATTTTCAAACATAAACATAAATACGGACAACACGTTCATCACAGACAAGCTGGATGTGGCCAATTACTTAAACATTTTCTTCACAAACATAGCCACAAGACTGGTAAATAAACTACCCTCCCACTCAGGGCATTTTGGGGTAGAACACATCATAGCCTACTACAATAACCTAGGGGTCGGCAAAGACGATTTCAAACTAGAAATGGTAACAACAGCTGAGGTACTCAAAAAACTGAGCGCCCTCCAACCTAACAAGGCCACTGGCCATGACAATATCCCCTCCAAATTCCTCAGAGACTCAGCAGCCGCCATCACCCCAGTCATCACACACATAAGAAACCTCTCCATAAAACAGGGACACGTACCCAAAGACTTCAAAATTGCAAGAGTAACCCCCCTGCACAAAAAGGGCAGCAAATTAGACCCAGGCAACTACCGCCCTGTTTCTATTCTTACCTCCATCTCGAAAATCATGGAAAGAATAGTATACAAACAGGTCGAAAAGTACCTTGCGGAAAAAAATATTATCTACGAATTCTAATCTGGTTTCAGAACATCCCACTCCACTGACACATGCCTTCTCTATCTGAACGACCACATAAAACAAGAGGTGGATGCGGGCAAATACTGCGCCATGGTCATGCTGGACCTACAAAAGGCCTTCAACACTGTCAATCACTCCATTCTGATTGACAAGCTAAAAGCAATTGGTTTTGATAGTCTATCAGTGAGCTGGATGCAATCCTACCTGGAGGGGAGAGAACAGATGGTGGAGGTAAACGGTACCCTATCCCCCCCCCCACCCAGTGAGCTGTGGTATTCCACAAGGAAGCATACTAGGACCGCTACTGTTCCTAATTTATGCAAATGACATGTCGTCAGCTTGTGACTGCAACTTGTTCCTGTTCGCGGATGACTCAGCCCTGCTGATCTCTGACAAGAACAAGTCACAGGTTGAAAAAACCCTCAGCTCTGAACTAGGCAAAATCTGCAGCTGGCTTGCTGATAACAAACTATCATTACACCTGGGTAAAACAGAGGCCATTCTCTTCGGTTCAAATAACAAACTCAGCAAGACCAACGGCTTCTGACTACTGCTTGACCTTACTCCTAGAACCCACCTCACCCCTGCCCACTTTGACAACCTAGGATGGCTTAGAGTAGACAACAGAGTACAGCAACTTGCAATGGGCCTGGTCTACAAGATACACTACACAACTAAGGTACCCATGTACATCAGTGGAGGCTGCTGACCAAATTTTTTGGTGAAGCACAAATTATTATATTATATTATATATTAAATAATATTTTTAAAACATCCCCCACTGTGTGTCAGTGGTCAGTGGACACAGATGAAAACATATTAACATTAGGTGACAGCGGACCTGACCAGATGAAAACATATTAGGTGACAGCGCACCTGACCAGATGAAATCATATTAGGTGACAGCGCACCTGATCAGATCAAAACATTTTAGGTGACAGCGCACCTGACCAGATCAAAACATATTAGGTGAAGGTGACAAGGAAGCCACAGACTCATACCCCCCCGACACTCAACTAACCGCCTCGGACAGTCCTTCATACCAGTGGCCATCAGGCTCCACAACAGTGGGCAGCGACTGCTGCCAGACATCGACCTAGAACTAATAGGAACCCAAGTAGGACAATAACACTACCTTATGCATACTGCACCTTATGTGGATACTGTGATACTGTGAATAATGAATAATGTATATTTCAGTTAGTTAGATAGTAAATTATATTGACCTATTTGTTTACACTGCTTGTGTTGTTTTCACTACCTGTACCCCCCCCCCCTTCCCCCATGCTGCTATGATGTCTGAATTTCCCCAAGGGGATCAATAAAGGAATATCTTATCTTATCTTAAAAGGAAAGATGAAATTACCTACCTGGGTTCCATCCTATAGAGGCAAATCTTTCCTGTGACAAAATGGGATCCAATGTAATAAAACTAAGTCAACCAACGAACTAGATTCCTGTACCGGATCTCCTCTCTGGTAAACAAGAATACCTTGAAGACTCTAACAGGAGCACTCATTCAAGGGTACTACGACTATGCTTGCACCTCATGGTACCAAAGCACCTCAAAGGCACTAAAAACAAGATTACAAACATCACAAAACAAACTGGTCAGACTACTGCTTGACCTTACTCCTAAAACCCACCTCACCCCTGTCCACTTTGACAACCTAGAATGGCTTAGAGTAGACGACAGAGTACAGCAACTTGCAATGGGCCTGGTCTACAAGATACACTACACCACTAAGATACCCATGTGCATGTCGAAATACTTCCCAAAGGTCAGTGAATACCACGACCACAACACCAGAGGGAGTTCCACAAATCATGTTCAACCCAGATAAAATAATAATAAAAAAAAAAAAAAAAAAACGTTTTTTTTAATAAAAGAAAATAGTCATAACTTAGAAATTAGATTGCATAGGTCTATGAATCGATATCGCGATTCTGTTTCAATTAATTGCCCAGCCCTACAGTGTGTACAGTAAGTTAGCTTGGTGATTATCATTGTGATGTAGGCTAAGCTGCCTAGCTACTGTTAGCATACAAGCACTGTAGCCTATACTTACTTTTTCATCCACAACGTTTTTTCTGATCCAGATGCATAAATCCACTTCTTCATGTTGCTCAGTTGCTGGTTTATACTTCGGTCCTAATGTTGGCGCAAAGTTTAATTTAGCCTGACTTGTTATAGCTGTACAGCTTAACTACTAAACAACAACTTTCTCATAGTCTCAACTTTCACATAGTCAAAATGGGTCCAGCTGCATGTGAGGAGGATAGGTTTAGCTCGGGCCAATCTCAAGTTTCTCAAGTTTCTTTATTAGTTGTCATACAGAAGTACAGAATACTTTTATACAAAATGCTTCTTTATGTTACATTTTGTATAAAAGTATTCTGTACTTCTGTATGACAACTAATAAAGAAACTTGAGAAACTTGAGATTGGCCCGAGCTAAACCTATCCTCCTCACATGCAGCTGGACCCATTTTGACTTTGCAATGCAGAAATCTCTGATTGGATTTGCAAGGCTGCCAATCATATTCAACCTCCGTGTATTGGATGTCAAGGGCTGTCAATCAATCAATCCTCCATTCAATGGCAAGAGTTTAACTGCACAGACCGTTCTTAGATGAAGTTAATAGCCTATTTTGATTCGCTGTTATTTATTATTTATTTAACAATGGGTCACACCTGTGAAGTTTTCTTCACGAATAATTACTGCAGGCAATACTGCAGTGCAGGCCTGCTCAGAGCTGTCAATTTTGGCCATTTTTGAAGAAAAAAAAATTCACTGGCATTTTTTTTACAGAGGAAAACATTTACAATAAAAAATAATAATAATAATAATTTAAAAAAAATATATATATTTTTTTTATATATATAGGTATATGTAAATTAATAATAATTATGAATTATGAGTGAATTTGTGTTTCACGTGTTGTCATAGAGAAACCTCCACTGATGTACATGTCAAAATACTTCCCAAAGGTCAGTAAATACCATGACCACAACACCAGAGGGAGCTCCACAAATCATGTTAAACCCAGATTCGGCTCAAACAAGGGACTAAACACGTTTCGCAATTATGCCACATCAATGTGGAACGCCCAACCCACAGCTGTAAAGGAATGTGACTCACTACCCACTTTCAAAACCACTCTCAAAGAGCACCTACGGGAGACTGCAATTCGAAACTGGCCCCTGTAAATGTCCAAACCCCCCAATGTACAGTAAATGTCCTAACCCAATAATACATGAGACCCTCTTCTTGGGACCAAGTAAGGTTTCGTCGATAATCCAATGTACAATTACCCCCCCACCCCACCCCACTCGAATGTCAACATTATGAACGAAGCTTCGAAGCTTCAAACTATTCGGTACAGCCCTAGCATGTTTTGGTATAGTCAATTATCTCACTTTTACTAGATGACTTTTACTATAGGTGACTAACTCAAATATGCTGCCAGGGAAAAAAAGGAAAATGGACATACTGTACGAAAGTTTTTTAGTCAAAGGGCAGCAGAGACAAGTGATACAGGGACACAGGTAAGGTCTTACAATGGCTTAGTGATTATAACAGTGCAGTTCAGCTGCAGCATTCAGTAACCCATACTTTTTGTGAACGTGTTTTTGATACTACATTCTGTTGAACACACACCTCAAAACCGTACAATCCACCGCACAATCCACCAAGGGCGGCAAACCCCCGTTCACTTCCACACCCTCCCTCCTTGCCATACCTTGGCTTTTACTGAAATGACGCCACTGACCTAAGCTGGTAAAGATATGCCTCCTAAAGTGTGTAAACGGAAGTACAGGAAGTACAGGCTACAGGCTTTCCGGTTTCGACAAAACAATTATAGAAACATGTGAAGTGCACAATATTTCCTCGTTTAAGCCACTGCAACGGCCTTGCCTGAAGAATTTACTACATGACCGGGACATTCTAGCTTGTTTGCCGACAGGATTCGGGAAAAGTTTGGTCCGTTCTGAGGCAGCTTCCAGGGGAAGTATATACACCGAAAATGCTGCCCCATACACACTTTCAGCCGTAGTTCTTTACCAGGCTTTATCTCACGGAGGAGATAAAACTGGGAATGCAGTTACACAACACCTAACAATGCTACATTACTGGTAACACTCGTTGCATACACGTCCCAGCCCAAACACGCTGGTATTACTTCCCAGCCTGGTAACACAATGCACTTATAAGGCGAGACACTGCAGGTGAATAGGCAAATATACTTTTTTTGTTGATTTTGAGATTTTGTTATATTTTGCTTCCTAAACATGTCTTCTATGAAACTAGTGACAATAAAACGTCAATAACACACATTTAGTTGTTTATTTTACTTCATTTTGCCTTATTGCATCCATAAATGTGCACATATTTAATGGGGAAGTGCCTCATTTGCATATATAAACATACATTTCAGAAAACTTGCAATATATTTTTTCTTAGTTTATATGTACATAACAAACTGGGAAAGTTTCATAGTGATATCTATTCAAATATGTTTTGCCTATTAGGGGGTACTACACTGTACTACACTGTTTGTAGCCTGTGTGTAGTTCTGTTCAGTTCAATAACATCATTTTTATTATTATTCAGTTATCAGGCATGTGTTTAGGTTGTCTATTACTAATGGTTTGATTAGGTTTTGTGTTTGTAAATATCTGTTTAAAAATACTGTTTACAATACAGAACTTTGAAGGCGTTTTCCCAAAAATTAGTTTTAAGAGTTTTTCCTCATACTCTGAGCCAGAAATCTCCACTGCAGTAGCACTCACATACACCAAACCTTCCAGTTCTATTCATATCTATGTTCAGAAGGTATTTACAGAAGGGTTTGTTGATATCGCATTCATACCCTGATTTATATCATATTTCATTCCTAAAAACATGGTGAAATATGGAACTTTACCATAAAAATTTACTGAATGGAGTATTTTCTGATTTATGGAGTGATACAAAGAGATATCCAAAATCCCCTCTGTAATAACCTTTGGCTCTAATATGTCAACAAAATGAAACTATAATTTTGAAAATGGCTTTATCCAATGTTCAGATTTCTGTCCTGGAATTATATGCAAATTAGTGCATATTTAAGTAGATAATGCCTCATTTGCATATTTAAACATACAATTTCAGAAAACTTGTAATACAAAACAGTCTTGTCTTAATATAAGTAATCAACTGGGGAAGTTTCATTGTGATATCTATTAGTTAATTATTTTACCCTATTCACCTGTAGTGTCTCCCCTTACACAAATCTTAAGTGGGGCCCACACTTTGTCGACAGTCCTCTTCTTCATGTGTTGACTAGACAATATACTGGGTAATATAAACGTACAGCACGCGCTGGCTCCTCTAACCACCAGACTGACGCCAACCAGCTCCCCTTAGTGCCAGTCCTCCGAAAAGGAAAATCTCTGCAGAGAGCTCTACAAGACACGTTCAAATGTCTACATAATGTATCTAATCAAATCACTCTTCATATAAACTACTCTGTGTATAGAGTGTAAGCAGGTTAATATTGTACATTTATATATGACGTTTTAGGCAAAAAGCAGTAATTTTGGTTATTGCTGTTTGCCTTTGTAGGCATGTCATGTGTACATGTGTACCACTGCAGTATATCTGTACCCCTCTATGTGTGTATGTATACCACTATCACTATATCAGTACTGCTAAACAAAGGCGAATAGCTGTAATTTAGTGATTGCATGTGACTGCCTGCCATTGTGGTTACCATGCATGTCTGCCATACTGTGAAACCTTTGAATTAAGTATTTCTGCACCATAGCACTATAACATGAAAAATATATTTAAGCATTACATCACGCAACGAAGTGTGTTATAGAAATTAGATCACGCCTATGGGTGGTTGTTAGGCCCGAGGCGCAGCCGAGGGTCGTTAGACCCCCATAGGCGTGATCTAATTTCTATAACACACGACTTCAAGTGGTGTAATACTTTTATACAATAGCCGAATTCATCCAACCTTATTGCTATACAATAAACACACAGTAATTGAAGCATAATGGAGATTTATTCACAAAACCATCCGCAGAAAAAGTAAGTAAAAAAATAAATAAAAATAAGTTGCCTCTGTGTCTAGAAGCAGCTGGGAGGTGCGGTGCTTCAAAGCATGCCATCTAACAAAACCAATTACATAATCCAACATTGTGTAAACAACTAACATAATCCAGTTAACGTTATCTTTTTTTAATTATTCCTTACGAATATATCCATACTTACATTGTGTCCGGGACATCCAGTGAAATCGCTTTGTGGGACAGTGTCCTTTTGCAGAGGCAGGTTGCTACAGTACAAAGCATGCCATCTAACAGTGAAGTTACCGGTTGTTATTTGATTGATTGATTGATTGATTGATTGATTGATTGATTGATTGATTGATTGATTGATTGATTGATTGATTGATTGATTGATTGATTGATTGATTGAAAATTGTATTACCAGATTGCAGAATGGGTACAATACAGTACGGCTCAATACACACAATTGTTAAGGGGGTGCAGACCAGAGAAAGACTTTCGTCTTGTTTACATCAGGGTCACCCATTTTCAATGCATCATAACAGACATACAGATAGACAGTGCTACATCTATACATAGGTTGGTACAAAACATGCCATCTAACAGTGAAGTTAGCGGTTGTTATTTGATTGATTGAACATTTTATTAACAGTGAAATGACAGTGTCTTTTTGAAGGAGAGGGAGGTTCTACAACAAATGCCATCTAACAACACACTTCCTGCGATTTATATTTTGTTTCACAATGAGTCATGACCAACCAATTACATAATCCAACATTGTGTAAGCAACTAACACATTCCACGTGACTTTATCGTTTTTGAATGAGTCGTTACGATATCAATACATCCATTCATAAAGATTATTGTCCGCCATCTTGGTTTCATTCATAAAAACACGAACGGCAGAGTTATTCGGAAAACTAAGTAATTCGGTTGTGGGCCGGTTCTGGGATCACGTGGAGTGTGTTATGAGAAATAACAACGTCTGAAAGAAGAGTTTCAGCCAATCAGAATCAAGACGTTTGCATGCCATTGTATAAGTACATTTATTGTATTGTATTTGGCAAATAGTGTATTATTAGCCCATCTATAATTACTCCTTTCTTTTTCTGTTACTAGATTTGATGACTGAGAGAGACGATGTCTAGCACCAAGGCGGTGGTGATTGGTAATGAAAGCCTACAGAACTGGAATGAGATTGGCCGCGGGGGCTTTGGGGTGGTCCACAGGGCCAGGCACAAGGTCTGGGGCTACGATGTAGCCATCAAACTGCTACATGAAGGGTAATTTATGCAGGGAGAAAGAAAAACATATTCATTCATTATTTTGTTTCTGAATGGATTCCTTTGAAGCTTAGTAGTGAACAGAATTGACACTACTATTCATATTACAAACACAAAGCACCTCATAGACTGGCGAAGTCACTCACTCACTCACTCACTCACTCACTCACTCACTCACTCACTCACTCACTCACTCACTCATTCACTCATTCACTCACTCACTCACTCACTCACTCATTCACTCACTCACTCACTCACTCACTCACTCACTCACTCACTCACTCACTCACTCACTCACTCACTCACTCACTCACTCACTCACTCACTCACTCACTCGTCATTTCATACAGTTGCATGTATACATTCCTCAATTGTTTATATTGGTAAAAGAACACCACTCCAATTAAAGGATTCAGAATCTTGGACCTATCTTTTACATAGCAGTGATGTTGTTGATGGTTAGTCATATATCAGCAACAATAAGTGCTGTTCTTCAGATAAATGCTGACACCTACTCTGTAGTGCACCCATGTTTCGGCATTTATTTCAGGGTCCAAGATTCTGAACTTTACAGTAATGTCTTGCTTAAAGGGGCAGTTCACCCAAAATAAAAATAAAACATATTTCTCACTTACCCGGAATGCTATGTCCATCCAGACATCTCTACAGCAGATATCTCTACAGCAGATATCTCTACAACAGATATCTCTACGGCAGACATCTCTACGGCAGACATCTCTATGGCAGATATTTCTAAAACTCCCCAAAGCTATCTGGATGGATAGATGTAGCACTCCGGGTAATTTAATATTTTGGGCGAACTGCCCCTTTAAGTACCTTTATTACGTAATGATTAATAAAAGTGATTACGAGTTTACAGTTAGCTAAATTAGCAATTTATGCAGCTATGTTCCTTTCTCGTCTCTCTACTCCTTGACAAAGTTGAACTAAATAATTCCTTCACTTTACATAACTATAACTATAACTATAACATACTATTTCAAAGTCAAGAGATAGTGTGTGGGAAATTATTATGTTCAACTTCCTGTGTTGTATTGCCTACGCATCTATTGAGCGACAGAAGGCGTGCAAAAGGTCTCTGGCTGATTTCTTCCCCAACCTACCTCTGCCTAATAACTCTGCAGTCATTCCCTGGTTGATATGGAGCCTGTCCTGGGTCTGGAGGCAGAGACAATGCGTAAGGCCAGCAGCCCTGATGTGCTGATGGTTTTGGGAAAGTACCATGGTTGCCCACCAGGCATGGGCTCCTCAAAGAGGGTGGGCATAGTGATGCAGTTCATGGAGAGGGGCTCCCTGGGGGCCCTCCAGAGGTCCCTGCGTGGCTCCCCACCCTGGCCCCTGGCCTTCCGCCTGGCCCACCAGGTGGCCCTGGGTATGAACTTTCTCCATAGTCTGACGCCCCCTCTTTTGCACCACGATCTAAAGCCTGATAATGTGATGCTGGACAAAGACCTTAACGCCAAGGTAGGATCCCGACACTGATCTCAAACGCTACAGTGTTATATTGATCGTGCATTTATTACATTTGATCTTTCTCTAATGCTCTGACCTCATCCGCCTTTCCCCACTCTTCTCTCTCGGTAGCTGACAGATTTTGGCCTGTCTAGGGTTTCTGCCAGTGTTTTGTGGAGCAGCAGTAGAGGAGCGGAGCAGAGTGGAGGCACTTTGCCTTACACACCTCCTGAGGCTTTTAGCCTGTCATACAGACCTGTCCGTGCCTATGATATATACAGGTAAACGCACAGGTGAAGGCCACTGGCACTATATTCAAGTGGCTTGTTATATGGGCATTTCACAATTGTCACTTTCTCTCTCTCTCTCTCTCTCTCTCTCTCTCTCTCTCTCTCTCTCTCTCTCTCTCTCTCTCTCTCTCTCTCTCTCTCTCTCTCTCTCTCTCTCTCTCAGTTATGGTATACTACTCTGGTGCATTATCACTGGTAAAGAGCCCTATCCAGGTGAATAATTCTCAATTATTTCTCTAAACACACCTATCTACCCTCTCACACACACACACACACACACACACACACACACACACACACACACACACACACACACACACACACACACACACACACACACACACACACACACACACACACACACACACACACACACACACACACACACACACACACACACACACACACACACACACACACACACACACACACACACACACACACACACACACACACACACACACACACACACACATTTTAATACTTTATTTGGTTCCACAAATTATATTACATAAACAGGGAATCAAATGTATCGGGGCCAAGCAGCACTGAACACTTAAGGGTACACATAGCACCTCCTTCTCCACGTGGCTAAGCTGCCAATAATAGCTGAGACCGAGCAATATTTGGCAATTTGTTTGGCTTTTCTTTTAGACATTGCAGCAATTCTCAGACCAGTCATGGTGGATTTGTGTACATGGCCAAGACTTCCGAACACAAGTACACCATATCTACACCTATACCCAAGGTCAGCCATCACACTGAGCAGTGGTTGGTATTTGATATACTTGTCCCGGAAGGCCTGGTCCATGTACAGGTCAAAGGTACAGCCTACTTCTATGATAAGCGTCTTTGAGCACCTGGAAAAGCGCTATATAAAATAGATGTATTATGACCAGCACCTCTCCGTGGCTGGTGTCAACAAAAACAACGTCCGGTGTATTGGGTATGTTAGCAAAAACATCGTTGGTAAGGCCAAACCACTCTGGTTTCACTCTGGCATGTTTGTACATTGCTGCACTAGATGGTGATATGTTCCGTACCGCATCAGACACAATGTCCACAATACGGTCATGACGAGCGATGTACAGGTGTTTGTATGCATTAGGTCCGTTTGTTATGTGTGCAATGGATTCTAGGTGTTGTGAATCCTGATGGTTTAAACAGAATGGACTGTGAGTTTGAGGATACCAAGTGGACAGATTGTATTGAGTGGGTAATACCTGCAGTCTTGCTTTGATGGTACATTTTAAAACATCCTCACCAACAGCCGCGTTCTTATACACTGAGTGTGAGACTGAGTGGTCAGCAAACTCCAAACAAGCTAGCTTTCCCTGTAGTCTGAGTCCACACCAGTGCTGCCTGATCTCAGACTGCTTCATGCTAAGCAGAACCCTCCTTGCAGAGTCTCTGTGCAGTTCGACAGTCTCTTCCTGCGGTGTTGTGATGTTGGCCTTTCCCAGAGTCTTTCTTCCTGAAGCAGAGGAAGTTATTCTGGTCTGCGGTGCGTAGATCCAGCAGGAGAGAGGCCCTGGCCATTTCTCTGACGGTGACATCATCATTGTTAAGCATGTGGAGCAGGTGGGCTAGCCTGGTGGCTATGTAGGTCCACTCGACATTCACACACACACACACACACACACACACACACACACACACACACACACACACACACACACACACACGCACACGCACACGCACACGCACACGCACACGCACACGCACACGCACACACACACACACACACACACACACACACACACACACACACACACACACACACACACACACACACACACACACACACACACACACACACACACACACACACACATGTAGTGTGTACATACTGCATACATGTTGCTGCTGTCTCTCATAGGTGTATCGCCCTGTATCGTGGAGCTTCGGATCCCTAAGGGGGACAGGCCGCCTGTTGAGGACATTGATCCAGAGAAGGCAGAGGGGTTAACAGAGCTTGTTGACCTCATGAAGAAATGCTGGGACCAAGAACCCTCCAAGAGACCACCCTTTGGGAGTGAGTGTGTATTGTTGCAATCTTCATACACAGCTGCACTGATTATTTTTTATTAATTTACATTGAGACTTAAAGGCCAACTCCAGCATGGGTGCATAGACCCTTTTTTAGGGGCGGGAGGGTCTTTAGAGGGAGATGACAGGTCAACAGTAGGTGATCATCATCAAGCCGGGAACCTGAAGATTCATTTTGTGATTTATGTCCCTAATTTCTTGGGATGTAACAATCTTGTACAGAATCTAAAATAATGAAATCGAAATTGAAATTGAAATTGAAATCGAAATCTTAATTTTAATTTTAATTGAAAAAGATGTTCAATTTAATATTTTAAATATTTAAAAACTGGTGGTTTGGCTACTGCTATTAGCATAATGTCTAAGGCATATTTTCATTGTTTACGACTTAAAAATATATATATATATTCTGAAACCAAGCATTATTTAATCTACAATGAGACTTGAAAATCTAATTAAATCTCAAAAACTTGTATCGAACCTGAAATGTGTTAATCGTTATACCCCTACTACTGTCTAAACACCGTCCACTTCCCATTCAAAATCATATCAAGATCGAATGTCAGTGATTCCAAACTGTAGCAAGTTACAGTAAGATTATTATAACCCATGGAGGAGATATGTGTGTGAACAAAATCCTCTCCAATTGCCTTATAAAGCATAATGTTTGTTGTCGTGTTCATCCAGTGAGGACTGAATACGCACATCGTCTCCGAAAGGCTCACCTGTTGCACCTACTTTTTATTCACAAAACAATGGATTGTAAGTTAAGTTTTGATATTGTTTAGTTTACCTTTTTAGGATCCACAATTAGCTACACATTGCAGTAGCTATAATTCCTGGGGTCCACAAAAAGCACACATACATGCTGTGTGACTATACTATATGAAGTAGCCAAAGAATACTTAACTGTACATAACTATATGTCCACACACTATGTTCATACACACTTTAACAACTAAAATTCGAAATAATATCATTCTAACATAAGAAGAAGAAGTATTTAATTGTTATGCAGATTAACATACACACATGCGAGATGGGTGACCCACAGAAACACACATACACATGCACTGAGTCGCTGATGAAATGTCTTTCTGCACTTTTCCCATCCCGCCGTCCTTCCCCCATGGACAACCGGGAGCAGACATGGGCTGCGGCGTGGGCCGCACTCGGGGACCAATCCAAGTGCTCCTGTCCATCTTTGTCTGGGACGCGACAGCCTTAGCAATCTGCTCTGCATGTTTTTCCATTGAGTTTATCTTATTTGGAGGGGAAACCCTTGCGAGCACGGGGAGAACATGCAAACTCCACATAGAAAGGCCCGGGAGTTACCCCACCTGGGTACCTGGCAAAGCGGCAACCTGGTCCCCAAGCGGGAATCGAACCCAGGACCTTCTAGCTGTGAGGCGACACAGCTACCCCACCGTACCATAATTATGTTGTTGCAATGCCCAATACAGTGTATTTGACCACATAATTGTAATTCACCTTTACGATCACAAATGAAAAACATTAAAAAACACTACTTTCTTAACTCATATTACTGAACTTTAACCTTCATACATTTCAATAATTTCTACATCTGTTCAAATATCCCTTGTCAAAAGATGCTGTTTTAATCAAATTTGTTCACTGTTTTCTTGTGATGGGAGTGAATCCCATGCATGCATAGCTCGGTACATAGATATTGTTTGGAGTTGAATGGGAAGTCAATGGCATCTAGAAGGTATTTTCCCTAATAATGCTGCATTCAAATTTCACAAGACGTAAAGGTGACTCTGGGAAATAGCTGGGTTTAACATTTAACCAGTTCCACACCTGGTCCCTCCTACATAAACTTGATGCTGGCTTTTGTTTCAGAATGCATTGAAGTGACAGAAAATGCTTTTTCGAGGCACGAGCTGCGAGTCTATGGCGCTGTACATCAAGTGCTGACAAAACTGGTAACAAAGCAGTCAATGAGGATTATTCACAATGCTACAATTAGCACCTAAAATACATGTTCCTCTCCACTCCTTTAATTCCCTGCTCATATCCTCCCTCCAGGACTCTGAGAGGGACACAGAGGACACTGGTGAAAGTGGATCATTTCACTCTGCTGTTGATGTCCTGAAAATCAACATCCCTCCACCAGGTACTAGCATTACATCTCTCGAACACCACCCGTCGTCCTGAAGCCTGCCAGGTTTAAAATTCTTCTTGGTGACTTGGTTGCTATTGTCCATTACCATTTCAACAGCACAACCAAAGTGTGCCATGGATTCTGCTACACATGATGCTGTGGATGTAGCAACCGAAGACCGCTCTAAACAGGTAAAAGGCTTTGACCTTTGTCTCATAATAGAAAGCCCGTAAATGATTGTAACCTATATAGTTCTCAAAGTTGTGTCCTGAATGGTATGCCAGGAGAACAAACCCCTAGCAGTGGTGGACGAAGTAGGCCTACACAGTTCCAAAATAGTACTAGTACGCATTCTACGTGACATTTGTGTATTCCAGTGTGAGCGTTCAATCATTGAACCATTGACCTCTAAAGGTTATGTTAAAGTGGTAAGTGGTCCAGTTCATCTTCGTATATTTTTGCCATGTTTTCTAAGCAAAATATTCTTCTTCAAAGTAACTAGTAACTGATTGGTTCAGATAAATGTAGTAGGCCTAGAGTAGAAAGTACAATATTTCCTTTGAAATGTAGTGGAGTAAAAGTACAAAGTTCTCTAAAAAGTACCTCAAAATTGTACTTAAGTACAGTACTTGAGTAGAAATACTCAGTTACTTTCCACCACTGACCCCTAGTAGGCTAACCAACGGTTCATTTCACTGTTATGCCGTGTACAACTTAGCTCAGTGAAATGTTACATTCAAGGGACGGTCCATGTTTTTAAGAAGTATTTTTAATGTGTAAAAAAACTAGGAGCCCTTTCAATTCACCCCAAAAGTCCTTACACAGGTCATGTAACGTTTGAAGTAACATTTTGTTAGCGTCATGCTATCCATGCTAATGTTTCAAGTTCAAGTTTCAAGTTTGTTTATTAGTTGTCATGTACTTTACGGTGAAATGCTTGGTTCTGTATGAGCCCCCGAGATTGTGCTTCATACAGTAAAAAAAGTAAAAAAGTAAGTAAAAGAGGAATACAATATACATATAATGGGACTCAACACTTCCACGAGTGTGAACAAATGCTAACATCTTCTGCTTCCAAAATCCCCCAAACCAAATAATTGGTGCAAATGCTTCTTGGGACAGAAAGGACTCCCAGTTTGTGACAGAAATCTGGCTCCTTAAAAACATGGACTGTCCCTTTAATTTTTATTTATTTTTTTATGTACATTGTATATTTGCAAACTTTACATTGAAATACTTTTTAATTACCCTTTTAACAACAGGATCTCCCTGATGGCTTGACTCCAGAACCGAGCGATAAACGTCAGTTTATGTTTGATAAAGATAAAGGTGAGCTTTTTTTCCCTTCTTGATCTCATACCATAATATGACCTGTTATTCTAAGGAGACACAGTGGGAGTCAGACTTCTAACACCTATACTGCAGCCAGCCACCAGGGGGAAATAGAGAGCTGTCCTTCCTGCATCAATGGTTTTGATGCTATTATGCAGTGTCCTGATGGTGGAAAACACTTGCAGGCCTTTTGAATTGATTGTCAGTCAAGAAAACATGTCACTGTCAAACAGCCTAAATTGGAAAGTTGACGTGGAAAACCACAGCTTTAATGAAGAATGCCAACTTTCAGTAATGCAATTACTTAATTAGCAATGAAACTATCTCTGTTGTAAAATAATACAATCTTAGGCATCATCATCACACAAGGAATGCAGCTTTCAGAGAGTCACACAGTGAGCTGTCTGCCCATTGCAAAACAAATGGCACCTTGAAGGCTGGATATTCCCATGACAGCAGAATACATGAGAGCTGTGTTTGTCCCCACTCTTGCATGAAGATACGGCACAATCCGCATTCCATTTACAATAGACAGGAATGTGTTTAAGCTTCACCTGTCCTAGACACACCCAGGCCTACACTCAGAAAACAGCACTGTCCATGGTTCTGAAACAATTACACTGTCCATGTATCTGAAACATCAGCACACTGTCCATGGTTCTGAAACAACAGCACACTGTCCATGTGTCTGAAACAACAGCACACTGTCCATGGTTCTGAAACAACAGCACACTGTCCATGGTTCTGAAACAACAGCACACTGTCCATGGTTCTGAAACAAGAGCACACTGTCCATGGTTCTGAAACAACAGCACACTGGCCATGGTTCTGAAACATCAGCACACTGTCCATGGTTCTGAAACAAGAGCACACTGTCCATGGTTCTGAAACATCAGCACACTGTCCATGGTTCTGAAACATCAGCACACTGTCCATGGTTCTGAAACAACAGCACACTGTCCATGGTTCTGAAACATCAGCACACTGTCCATGGTTCTGAAACATCAGCACACTGTCCATGGTTCTGAAACAACAGCACACTGTTATAATGATGAAGAACCGTTAGTGTTTACTGTAGCTAATGGTGTGAATTGAATATTGATGAGAGCCTGTTTGGCAGGTTGTACATACTCAGGCTGTACACTCATTATCATAAGGAACATAAATTGGAAAATGTCATTGTATACTTGTATGCCGTGACAATTAAAACTCTTGACTTGACTTGGCTTGAATGTACTTGTTGCAGGGTCACATTAACAACAGGATATTATAATTTGCCTTGAAGTCATTCCACTATGTTTTTCTTTTTTAAATCCTTTTTTGAAAAAAAGTATTCATTATTTGTATTTAATAATTTATTGTTTTTTTCTTGTATGTGTGAGCAAAACTGTAGGGCAATGGATCAGAGGAATAATAAACAAAAACTAAAAACCTCTCTCATTCCCATCAACAGCCGCGTTTGTAGATGAGCACAGGGCAAAGCTGATTCAAGATGTGACCATGGTTATGCCCATAGTGGACGCACTGGGAGACATGGTCCACCGTGAGATGTACTCCAGGATTAGAGCCCTGAAGCCCCCCCAAGAACAAATGAGAGAGATATTTGATTTGCTTCGCTCGGGGTCGGAGGTCAAGGTGGCTCTCTACAACGCCCTCAAAATTCATGAGCGTTGCCTGATGGAGAGGCTTGGAAAGACACCCTAACCCACTGAAGTGATCAAGATCAAAACAAGTTACTAATGGGACAGCTGGCTGAGTGCTGATGTACAGGATAAAGCCTAATAAACAGTTATTCAACAGGTGCTATTTAATACAGCTTAAATATTGGACATTGCCTCTTCCTGATGTATGACGATCATAGTAACACTTTTCCCCTGTATGACTTCTTCTATAATAGGCTGTGGTGCTTTTCTCTACATTTCCAAACATGCTTCCAAAAAGTTGTTTTATATTATTGTACACATATTCATAATAAAGTGTTTATAATATTCACAATAAAGTGTTAGGTCATGTGTTATCGCCTCACCACACGTTATCATTATTATTTTGCACTTTGTTCTATGTTCTATGCTCTGTTATTATTATTATTATTATTATTATTATTATTATTATTATTATTATTATTATTATTATTATTATTATTATTATTATTATTATTATTATTATTATTATTATTATTATTATTATTATTATTATTATTATTATTATTATTATTATTATTATTATTATTATGGTTTCAAGCATGAAGTGCAGAAACCCTATTGTTTTTGTGTGAATTTCAAAAAAGAAAATGTCTCCTTCAGAAATGCTTTTGTAAATTCCCGTGAGATGATAAACGGTAGCAACATGAACTTGGACGTTGTGTGTAAATGCTCTGCAACAAATATGAATTAATTGGCCTATATTTATATAATTGGCGCTATAATTAAAGGTCAAACTTTTGAACTTTGAAATGTCAGAACTCCTACGCCATACGTCTGATTTACACAAACCTTGGTACAGACATCCATCTATATTCACTCTACACATTTGCCTCAAGGACCCATAAAGTCTGCCCTATTGTATTTTCCCCATTTTGGATTTTATGTAAAACATAATTTTGACATTTCCTCCTAAACCGTAAGTCTGATTGCTACCAAATTAGCTGTGGATCATTATTGGATGAAGTGTATTAAAGATAGTATAAGGATTGTTGATATAATTTTTTGTTCTCACAATATTAAGCAATTCACTTCAAAAAGGTGTGGCTAAGTACATACATAGGTGAGGTCTGTTCTGTATCATGTTGCAGGGAGTTTCACTCTGTGTCATGCTCCTCTGTGTTTTTTGTTTTGTGTATTTTTGTGGGGGGTTGAGAATTAAGTAAATACAGCTGTAAAGCAATTTGGCTTTTTTGCGACAATAGCGATTAAGACGATAGAGGAAAATAGCTACAGATTTTTCAAAAATGTTCTACCATTTTTCTCTTGTCGCACAATATATCTCGTCATATCGAACAGCCCTAGTAAATGGACTGCATTTATCTAACGCTTTTATCCAAAGTTCTTCACAATTTATGCCTCACATTCACCCATTCGCTCATACAAACACTGACGGTTGAGGCAACCATGTAAGGTGCCAACCTTTTTGTCAGCAGCATTTAAGGGTTCAGTGTCTTACTCAAGAAAAATATGATTGCTCTACTTCCTGAGACACTGCTAACCCTAACCTTCAGATTACCAGACGACCTCTCTACCTCCTGAGACACTGCTAACCAACCTTCAGATTACCAGATTACCGCTCTACCTCCTAAAACATTGCTAACCCTAACC